>NC_067282.1:173551363-173854318 GCF_020740795.1 Apus apus
ATTTATTTGACAAGCTTTGAGTCTGACCCAGCTTGGGAGCAAGTGAATGCTGGCAGAGAAAGAGAGCACAAGGCCTTTGTCTTCAGTGACTGACTTCTGCCAGCAAAGAAACCCGTTGGATCTTGAATTATTTTAGTCCCAGCCTGATGTTTATTTCCTGTCACCCAGTCCTGGATCATTGACTTGTCATACAGGATCATAGTTGCTTTTTCCTCTTCTGCCTAATGCTAAAAATGAGAATCTCAGTTCTCCTCCTTACCCAACAGCCTACCAACAAGATGTGTTTTGACAGCAGATTCTGGAACTGCACAGAATTGCCATAAAATCCAGTATTGGGGAAGATTTATCCCTCCTGACATCTAGGGCACAAACTGGGAATAGGTCTTCCAAGGTAACGTTGTCTTGGAACATCACTATTGCTATTAAAGAGTGGCACTAGATGGTTGGGCATGGAGGGAGAGTGAGAATGCCAGTATGAGCAGATAGACAGAGACAGCAGTGGCCAACCCTTAGCTCATGAGCAGCTTTTCTTCTCTGAAATGACTCCCTGGCACTATTGAAGTCAAAGGAAATAGGAAACTTAGAAGACAGCCTTAGCCTTCTCTGACAGGAAGCACAAAATTTACCACAACTTATTCTTCTTTCTGCCCTGATTTATCCCAGAATTGTTGAGTTGCCATGAGAGCTGATGCAGATTTCTTCTGATCACTGGCTCATGCTCTTAGACAATATAAAGTGTGTGTACTGAGTAATGGATAAATAGTATGTATTGACGGTACTGAGCGTATTGATCATACTTGTATCCGATCATGAAAAGAACATTGCTTAGAAGAGCAGAATTAAAGAGTAGCTCCTTAATGAGGAGAATTGCACAGTCAAGCACTCACAAGGCAAAAAATGTCAGGTATGCCCAAAGTGATACTTAGCCTTTATTCAGCCCACTTGTGTGTTGTTCATAGCATGGTATAATTACATGCTACAGCAAATTTCTTCCCTTCTAGCAGCCAGGTTTGAAATGTATTTGCCCTCTTGTAGTCAGAAGATTGTTTGAAAGAATATTGAATTACAGAATCAGGATGGTTTGGGTTGGAAGGAACCTTTAAAAGTCACCTAGTCCAACCCCCACGCAAAGAGCAGAGACATCTTCAACTAGATCTGATTGCTCGGAGCCCCATCCAACTTGACCTTGAATCTTCCCAGAGATGAGGCTTCTACCACTTATCTGGGAAGTTTGTTCCAGTGTCTCACCATCATCATTGTAAAAACTTCCTTCTTTATATCTAGACTGAATCTACCCTCTTTTAGTTCAAAACCATTATACCTTGTCCTATTGCAACAAGCCCTGCTAAAAAAGTTTGTCCCCATGTTTCTTATATGCCCCCTTTAATATTGAAAGGTCACTTTTCCTCCAGGAAGATTTTTGGTGCTGGTATTTAGCTGTCAAGAAAGCAACCTGTCATTTCCACAGCACAGTTCATACTTTTAAGCTTTTCATAACACAGTTTGTGCAAAAATCATCCAACAATCAGTTGCAGCCACAGGGAGGAAAGTAAAGTAAGACTAGCACCTCCTGCTCAGCTGGTTGTTAAAAATTTCATGGTAGCATTGATGATGACCACACACATAGTTACTCTATCTTCCCTGTTGAAGTCCTCTTCTATTTCCTGGCTGTTTGGCACCAGAGAAGACACCTGTATGACAGACAGACATACCTGTGTGTGTGCTGGTTCATCTGGACTCCACACCACGTACTCTTTGCTTTATGATGGACAGACTGAGAATGAAAACTTACTATAGAAACTACAGTGTCAATATATTTTTAATTAATCTTTGAATGCTTTGCTCTTACACACCTACACTGTTTTTCTCCTAGTTCATTTTCGTTGTTCTTACTCCTCTGATTTTCCTTTCTACTTTTCTTTTATTCATAAGTGCTAATTAACTGTGCCTATGAGCCGTAACACTTTCCTAATGAACAAGCCATGGGCTTTGTGCAAGTACCTCAAAAAACATGGAAAGAACTGCTTCCAGCTGAGCCAAACCAAGCACATCTCCTTGCATCAGCCAGACGGGGAGAGAGTGGCTCCCTGTAACAGCTTTTTGGAGAGCTGCTGAAGCTGTCTAATTAAAAGCCTGGAAGCACTGAGAGCACTGGTGCTCAGCCATGGCAACAGCAAGAGGGTGAGTGCCCTGCTGGGAACTGTGCAAGTGAGAGTGTGCCAA
This sequence comes from Apus apus, assembly GCF_020740795.1. Lineage (NCBI taxonomy): Eukaryota > Metazoa > Chordata > Aves > Apodiformes > Apodidae > Apus > Apus apus. The sequence continues at coordinate 173,553,587 of NC_067282.1, forward strand.
GAGGAGAGGCACTTCCTGGGAGCCTGCGGAAGCTCTTCTGGCTCTGACTCATGACATCATCCCCCGACCTGGCCTGGAATGACACCACTTTCAATTCAAGAAAGAAGGAAAATGTCTGAGGGCAGAGTGAAAGGAAAATGTTGTAGGGTAGAGCCATCTCAGCAGGAAGATGTGGAGTAACTGGAGGGGCATGGGAGTGCCTTCAGATGAAGAAGACTTGTTACAGCTTGGGAGACCCTAGCACAGTGTTGGACACCTATAGAGAGAGAGGGTCCTTAGGAGCCTCAAAGACTGGAAGGGGTAAGCATTCCCACCACTTCCTGTCACAAGCTTTAAAAGCCAGGAGAGCTGGAAGCTGGGCCCTTCTCCCTTCCTGCTCCTTTCTCCCTACCAGGGCTCCTACTGGTTCCTGCAGCTTCCCATGTGCTCCCTCCAGAATCCAACTGCAACTGGTGCTGTGAGGAGCTGGGAGCCTCTCCCTTGGAGCGGCCCTGCCTTTCCTGTCATGGAATCATAGAATCATAGAATCCTAGGGGTTGGAAAGGACCTCGAAAGATCATCTAGTCCAACCCCCCCTGCCAGAGCAGGGTATCCTGTATCCTTGCGGTAAACAAGATCTGTTTTGTATATTTGTTTATGAATACTTACTTGTTCTTGCCCCACATTTTACCCTGTTTTGCTTGTGTTATAGTAAATGTTTCTAGTTTCAGTTTCCAAAGTTTAAGTCTCTCTTCCTTATTCCTTTTCTGTCTTCCCTTGAGAGGGTGGAGGGTGGCGCAGTTCTGTCCTCTGTTTTTTGGGGGTTCAACCTTTACTATTTAAACCAGAACAAGACTTTAAATGGAGAGGAAGAATTAGTCCTTTCTGGAAAAGGCAAAATGGGAGAAGTGGGATGATTTTCTGCCTCCACACTATGAGATGGGTCTGTATTTCCACCCTTTCTTTTGCAGGCAGAGTCAAAAACAAAATAGCTCTTCAGAGCTTTTAGATTCTACAACATAATTGCCAAAAAATAGCACGGGGAAGAAATAATGTAATTCATACTGTTTCTTTAATTTTTATGCATTTTTGATGTAAGGCCCCATGTTGGACTGTCTTTACAGTGTTAGTGTAAATGATAATAACGGGAAAGAGAGAATAGAAATTGACTTTATTTGGAGAAATTAAAATCTTTTATAATATCAAATGAAATTGTTGTTATGAATCATTGTGTGATAGAAAAAAAAAGAAAAAAAGAAAGGATATTTGATTTGCAGAAGGTCCTACTTATCATTCATAGCAAATGAAGCAAATGCAGTTTTATGGCATGAGGGAATCTTCAACTTGAACTATTATGCACTCCATTTAGCCCAGAGGGTGAATGAGACATGCCGCAAGAATGCATGTTATGTAAAATAGGCATAGGTTGGGGAAAGCTGCAAGAATGGAGCTGCATAGGGCTGAAAAATGCCTTTCCTAAATTTCTGTTTCGTACACTTTGCCCACAGAAGAGGACCTGGGAGAAAACCAGAAAGAGCATCCCTCAGAAAGAGCTCTCTGTTCTGTATGGAGAGCAGCAGCTGTGCCTTGCAGCAGCAAGAAGGGAAGGGGGAAGCTGGTGAGGTATAAAGGAACACCAGGACCCTCACTTTGGCTCTCAGGTTTTTTACCCCTGCACTTGTTGAAATCACAGCAATTCTGCCTGTAGAAAGGCAAATTTGCTAAGCACAGAGAATGAATGAAGAAAGGGGCTTCCAGGCATAGAGCTGTATGTCACACATTCCCCTCACCAGCTGAGAGTATCCAATAACATATGCAAAACATGTTTCCCTTTTGTGGTTTCAAAATCAGTTTTTCCTTAGTTAAATCCACCCTGTGAAAACATGAAAAGTATGAATCTTTCATGATTCTTTGGTGCTTCTTTGGACTTTGCGCTACAGTCTTGTTCACAACATGAAGCAAAACAAGGTTAAAGCAATGTTGATTTTTCCTCATGGTGCTCTTTTACCTGTGAACATAAACAGAAAAATGCAAAGCAATAAATAGCTTTATAGAATAGCTATCACCAAAGGGGTCTTTATGCCAAAGAGAAAATGAAAGATGAGATTAAGAGTGTGTGGTCACACCACAAAATACACTGACTTTCTGTTTGATTGGTAGGCTGTGCTGCAAAAGCCAGCATTAAACCTGATTTAGAAAAGCAAGGCACAGGGAGGAATATCTAGTCAGAATAACCTGACTGACAGCTTCATGATTGCATTTGTAGCCTGAATTTTTTTCTAAATCATCTTTAAGAACAAGAAATGTACAAGAAAATATTACTAACAGGAAAAACAAACAAAACAAACAAACAAGCAAAGCAAAAAAATGAGAAAAAACACCCACAGAAAAGCTGACATAATGAAAACAGCAACAAAAATAATAAATTCAGCTGAGCACAGTGCAGTGTGTCCGAAAGCCCAGGCTTGGAAATTAAATTCAGATAAAAACAAAGTCGTTCTTTTTGTTTTCAAACTGTTGTACACTCAGCCTTCTTGACTTGTACAACTTGCACTTGTAAGTACAACTATTGGTATTTTACATTCTAATGTGAGAGGGCTTTTTATCCCAAGGCATTATAATTCCAGTATTCCTCCTGATGTCTCTCAAGTCACTTAGTACTTCTGTGGTTTAATTGTTGAAATGATAGCAATCTACATTGCATGGGTGCAACAGCATGTTGGTGATTTTGAAGGGTGTGATATATGCATATTCTCAGAGGAAACACAACAGCCATCAATCTTGGCTCTTTCACATAAAACAAAGCAGGGAGAGAGGGGTTTTTTTGAGGTCTGAGAACCCAAAGTTGATTTGGGACCCGAATTACTCTATTAGATCCTCTTCTCTTTCCCCTTATGAGGTAAAATTTCTTTAGCACACCAGTTGCTGCTACTGAATTTTCACAGCCATCTGAATGTTCCTCACAATAAGCGTGTGCCAATCACCAAAACCTAGGCACGATAGAGCTGCACAACAATTACCTGATACTGAAATCAGTTTGGGATATTTCTTGTCTGCCCTACCAACAGGACCTGATCCTTCAATCTAACCATACCTCCATGGAAAATTTGATGCCCCTAATATTCACTCCCAAATGTCACAGTGGATGAGCATGGAAATGGGAAATCCTGGTTCAAGTTCCTTTCTCCATCTTCATAGCACAAGCTGGTGCCCTAGAACTTCCTAGGACAGTGGGTCCTAAATCCCTCTGAAAATTCCACTTTGCATGAGCTCATTAGAAGTCATGTTTTGCAATAAAATTCCTGGTTTATATTGAAATAAGTACTGAAATACCCCAGATCTCCTCTTTACCATTTTGTAGAAGGAATTTCTCTTACATTTTTGTATGCAAAGAGCAGCACCTTCAATAGGTACTGCTGGAGCCGCCTTTTCCCTCTCACCACCTGAAGATTATTGCACAATGTGGTGGGGTACAGCAGAAAGTGTAAACTTGGGCAGATGGAAACCTGAGTTCAGTTTTATACCATCCCAGGTATGTTTGCCCTGAGTTATTTATTTACATCAAAAAGAAGCTTATTCACTGTGTCAAAAAGAAGGTCTACCCTGAAATCTTTTTTAGAACAAGAGAGAACCTCTGTAAATCCATTTTAAAGGCATGGAGCACTAGCAGGAAACTTAATTATTGCAAATCCCAGGCAGAGACAGGAGTCTCAACCAAGATTCTAGAACAACTGACTGCCTTCAGCTGAAACTTGGACACTTCTACACTGCTGACTCATGGTCAGGACAACTGGCCACTGACCAGCAGGCGACGCTCATTCAGTCTGGTGAACAGAACCTCGGGAAGCAGGCAGCTCTGCTCACAGGGCTCTGATTTTTCCAAGGGGACTGTGTATATATAGAGGAGTTCAGGTGTATGTATCACGCAATTTGTAACACAGAAAATTAGCTATGACATAAAGGCAACTCAATCAAATGTGAGAAATGAAAAATTAATTGGAAGATGAAGGCAACTCAAACATATTGCAAACAGCTCGTCTCAGGTCTCAGCCCTGAATGTCACTTCTAAGAACCGTGTTTGGATGTTTCAAAATTGCATTTGCTTAACATCACTTTTTTTTTTTTATGTTTTATAAGTAATTTTTTTGTTTAGCATCACTTTTAAAAGCTGTGTTTCGACCTTTTTTTAAATTGTATTGTTTAACATTAATTTTAGGAAATATCTCACATTTGATTGCCTTGCCTTTATTTCATTGATAATTTTTCATGTTACAAATTCTGTGCCTCATACACTTGAACTTCCCTATAAACACACAATTTCCCTGCAGAAATCAGAGCACCATGAGCAGAGCTGCCTGCTCCTCAAGGTTTTGTTGCAGTGCTGAACGAGCATCACCTGCTGGTTGGTGGCCAGTTGTCTCAATCATGAGTCAGCAGTGTAGAATGTCTAGCATTCAGTTGGCAGTGGCCAGTTGGCAGCAACAATTTGTCCCTTACCCCAACCAAGTGAAGTGTTGGGCAGTGCTGTCTTCAAGGAAGTGAAGTTTAAGATGTACCTCTTTCTACACCCTAATAATTCATTGAGAAGTTTCTTTTTTCTTGCTGACCAGACGTGACACAGACTAGTATGTACTAATTAAATAGACAACACAGAAAATACTGTCTGCATTGGGAAATTGTGCATTAGAATTGAAATTTACAAGAAGATGGGGCTACCAGTCACCTCAAGTACTTGTAGGGCATGAATCATTGACTGTTCTGAAAAGATGTGGAAGTACATGGTATAATACAAAGATGCAAAACTTGATCTCTCCAGCTGCTGAGAACGGATTTCACAACTGGTTCATAACCATATGAATATTGAATTGATTGCTACAGCAGCAGCCTCCAGCAAGTGGGCCACATATGTGTAAAGTCCTGTGCTAAAAATGAGGCTGCTGGTGGGAAACAAAAAATGATGTTATCTGCAGAGCATCCCCTTGCCCAGTATTAGCTGTAACTGCAGCAGTTCATTTAGGTGTGCATGCTGGCTTTTTGGCTTGGATATGTGTCACACACCCTTTCCATCCTATCTCACTCCCTCTTCCTCCTGTGGAAATAAACCCCAGATTGAAGAGAAATAAAACATACAGCTGCTACAAGGCAGATATCCAGTCCAGATGGTCAAATCACAAACTACCAGATTGGGGTGGTCCTCTGCTGGAGAGCCTTTTAAAATAATTTGCTTGGGGAAATCACGGAGGTCTCCACTTGTGTTGTAGAACAAAGCCCACATTCCCAGGGTAGATTCCCACATCTATCTCTTATAACAGAGAAGATTGACAAGAAGGAAGAGGGCTGATGGAAAACTGACGATGAGCTGGTGACAAAAGTATATGCTCCCCAATGTGTTTTTAGGCACAGTAGGAATCCATGCGCAGACATAAATTATCAAAGAAAATGCCTCAGCATCAGAGCCATGTTCAATGTGTGGGAGAACCTCAATGCCAGATCAAATATAGCACAGTGAGCAGATGTCTTTACTACAGCAGGCATACTTAGACCTCCCTATATTCACAGCAACAGCATAGAATTTCTGTCTCTTTCATTCAAAAATTATAGGAAAAATTTCTGTAGCCGTTCATCTCTTATATAGGCACAAGAGGCTACAGCACTCACCCACAATGAGAGATCTGCAGTAAAGACAGACAGTAACAAGAGAAATTCAAGGAGGAAGGAAGCAGTTTCCATTCTTCCTTTTGAAGCCAGGCTTCTTTATGTGGAAGGATGCAAAATTCCTTGTAGCCAACTCAGGAGGTGCAGACTGGATGGGAAGGCTACAAGATGGGTGAATAATGATAAATCACTTTAAGTCTATCTGAGAGGCTGGTAATGAGTAGTGTTCTTCAGTGGCTGATACTGGGGCCAATACTATGCAGTGTCTTCACTTGGGCAATGTGGTGGAGTGCACAGTCAAAAATATGGTGAATGGCACAAAATGGAGATAGTAGTTGACACATGAAAGGCAAAACTGCTGTTTGGAGAGACCTCAACAAACTGTAAGAATGGACTGGCAAGAACCTCGTGCCTAAAAGATTTGTGTAGACAAGGTAGATCTGTTTTTCTTATAACTGCACAATTAAGGTCTGCTCCCTAATGGGATAAGAGGCAATGGACACAAGTTGTAACAAGAGAAATTTGAACGGTTATATTGAAAACGTGTTCACAATGAAGGTGGTTAAACACCAAAGCCAGTTGCCAAGAGAGGTTGTGAAGCACCATCCTAAGAGATACTCAAAAGCTGACCAGATACAGCAACCTGACCTAGCTTAAATGCTGGCCTGGTTTTGAGACCTTCAGAGCCTGAATAACCTGATTCTTTTTCTATGATTTTTTAATTCATGGAACCCAATAGAGAAAGTAGGCAACAGAAAAACTGAATTCTTAACCTGATGCTAAAAACTTTCCCTGAAAGAGGCATTTTCTGGGAGGCAGAGAGCCCTGTTTTCTGTTTCCACCCCTTAGGGTGGAAGGGCCCAGGCCTGAACCTCCTAGAGTTATTATGAACCCTGCATATTCAGAGACAATTCATGTTTCCCATCTTTGAGTTATAGTCTCTTGCCCAGTCTCTTTCCACAGCCTCACAGTTGTGGAAGATGTTTCTGTAAATAGCTATTAGGAAAAGCTTTGGGTATGTATGAGGGTGACTGACAGTTATCCCCACCTTATCAGATATGTAAGGATATGTTGAAATGCTTGCTCCCTTGTCACTGGAGAGATTTTCACAGCCTATTTCACAATGTTTGTTTCTTTAAGCTATGAACTACAAACATTATGTCAAGTTTCCGGAAGATACTGCTCCATACCTACCCCTCTGGCTTTGAAACTGTTCCCAAGAGAGAGTCACAGATAATTGGTAGGTAAAGGAATTAATAAATACATAGCAACAGCAATTACAATGAATACAAAACAAGGCATCAGGAAAAGCAACTACCATGTTTAATCCTTCCTAACACCCTTCCTCTCATAGGCATTATAAGAGAAGCTGTTTAAAACTAGTGGTTGGCAGCAAGTTCTTTTGAAAATGCGTAAACCTCGCTGAGTGTGGATATTGTGGACACAATGGGTTTTTTTCACTTTGCCTCAATTCAGTGGAATACAGGATGGACAACCTTAATGGAAAACTTAATTTCAAATTGGCTGGATGGCCACACCCAGAGAGTTGTGGTCAATGGTTCAGTGACCAAATGGAGGTAAATGACAAGTCAGGGGTGAGTACTGGGACCAGTGCTGTTTAACATCTTTGTTGGAGACATGGACAGTGGGACTGAGTGTATCCTCAGCAAGTTTGCTGACGATACCAAGTTGTGTGGTGTGGTTGACACCCTAGAGGAAAGGGATGACATCCAGAGGGACCTTGACAGGCTGGAGAGGTGGGCCAGTGCCAACCTCATGAAGTTCAACAAGGCCAAGTGCACGATCCTGCACCTGGGTCGGCACAACCCCAGGCACAAATAGTGGCTGAGGGGAGAATGGCTGGAGAGCAGCCCCGAGGAAAAGGACTTGTGGATGGTAGTGGATGAGAAGCTCAACATGAGCCACCAGTGTGTGCTGGAGCCCAGAGGGCCAACCACATCCTGGGCTGCATCAAAAGAAGTGTGGCCGGCAGGGCCAGGGAGGTGATTCTGCCCCTCTGCTCTGCTCTGGTCAGACCCCACCTGGAATACTATGTACAGCTCTGGAACCCTCAGGACAGGAAAGACATGGAGCTGTTGGAGAGGGTCCAGAGAAGGGCCAAAAAGATGATCAAAGGGCTGGAGCACCTCTGCTATGAAGACAGGTTGAGGGAGTTGGGGCTGTTCAGCCTGGGAGAAGAGAAGGCTCCAGGGAGACCTTATAGCAGCCTTCCAGTACCTGAAGGGGCCTACAGGAAAGCTGGGGAGGGACTTTTCACAAGAGAGGGCAGTGATAGGACAAGGGGTAATGGTTTTAAACTGAGAAAGAGGAGATTTAGGTTACATACCAGGAAGAAATTCTTCACCATGAATGTAGTAAGGTGCTGGAATAGGTTAGCTAGAGAGGTTGTGGAAACCATCTCCCTGGAGGTGTTCAAGGCCAGGTTGGATGAGACTTTGTGCAGCCTGGTCTAATGTGAGGTGTCCCTGTTCGTAGAGGGAGGTTGGAACCTGATGATCTTTAAGGTCCCTTCCAACCTTAACTACTCTGTAATTCTATAAAATAACACCCATTGGTGATTTAATATGAAAAGCTCTTGTTAATTAACTCTTAAGAACAGGATACTCACATAACTTTTTTATTGGGATGTTGTAATTAAAAAAAACTCTCCTCCCTATTTTAAAAATGAATTACTGGAAAACAGTACTGGGGTATGTAATTTACCTCTTTTATGATTATTCTAAAGGTAAAGAATTAGATTTTTCTGGCAGATTTACTGTTTTTAATTAGAATGAGAAGTGGTGACTGAAGTCATAGCTATAAAAAATCTTAAATATTTTAGCAGAAGCATCTGAAGCAGTCATTTTGCCGAGAAGAACAGGTCAACTCTGAATATTTGATTTCTAAAGCTAACTAAAAATCTTGAATTAAACATAAAATGTTATCAACCAGGTGCTGCCTTGGAGAAACAGACTGGTGTGGGACAGCAGCAAGACAAAAGAAGCAATTTTTATCTTTTTATTAGACCCTTAGCAACATATATGTGGAATTCCAACTGAGTGCCTGAAGTCAGGCCTCTCAGATAATTTCTTTCTGTAATGTAAATGAAAATCAGTTATTAATGTAGCATTTCCTGAATGGATACCAAAATTACTTAATATTTTTGATTAATCTCTTCTGCGTACACTGCAGTTTGCATTAAATAGAAATTCAGATATGAATTTACTGAGCCAAGGATACAGCCCTTTCCAAGTTAAAATGTGTGTTCTGTTTGCATCCATTGCCTGTATCACATTGTGAAGAGAGAAGAATGGTTCTGAGCTGCACCAGCAGTGAAAGCCTCCAGCCTCTTTCTCCTCTTGCCCATCATTGCATGTTCCACCTCTAAAAATGCATATACAGTCATGGCTGAAATTCAGTCTGTCAACTGAATATGAAAAATAATCAGGATATTTTCACCTATTGCTGCATAAATTGGTTGTCCAGTCTCTCTTTACATGTGACAAACAATACAAATTCAAGTCCAGTTTTATAGATTTTTTTTTAAAGAATAAGGGGAATTTGAATGCCCTTCTAAAGAAATCAATCAGCAGGTACATGAGTGCAGCATAGCCCAGAAGTCCTACCTTGACCCCAGAAGAAATGTAAATATGGCACTGCACCCAGGCAGCCAGTGGCAGCTGCCAGCTTTCCCTCAGCAAGGCTGAGTGTTGGCCTGAGCTTATCTGCGTTGTGCACTGTTACATGGCTGTGCCCACTATCACTCCTGACTGGAGCTGGGTTGTCATGGTTTCCTCCCACGGTTGCAACTCACTCCAGACACCCAAAGCCATTGAGGCTGCAGCTGTGTGGCTCTGGATCACTGTTTTGTTCTGTTGCCCTGTGAGGTAGCCCATATACAACAGCTAGATTTCTGTTTCCTTTCCCTGTACTGACACAAATAATTGTATTCAGACAGAGCAGATCACAGGAAGGCATCTGGATATGATATGGAGATGGAAGGAGGAGAACTGCCTAGTCTTCTGTTGTGGTTTCTAAATTCCAGTTCATCACTGAAAGGGGCAGTACCTAAGTTCTAGCTGAATTTGGGCTTAACTTCCAGACATTAGTTTTTTTTCTGGTAGGTTAATGAGTTCTTCAGTATCTCTGATTTTCTTCTCCCCAAAATACTCATGGTTAGTATTTGAACTCTTTTGGCAGGGTGATGAGACTTCCACAGTGTCTTCCTGTACATCTTTTCCACCACAGCCTTTTTATCATTAACATATAGATCTAATTATCAGGGAACATAAAATCATAGAATAATTTAGGTTGGAAAATACCTTTAAGTTCACCAAATCCAACCATAAAGGATAGATGAAAAGATAAGATGAGAATTAAAGTACCATGTCAATTTTAAAGGATCTTTGATTGCCTTTAGTCTTAAAAGCCTCAGGATTTATCTGAACCTTATTTTTTAAATACCTCTCTCTGTTCAGACAATGTGCACATCAGTGTAACGCTCAGGCTGACAGAGATGATGGGACAGTGTGCTTTTCATCTAAGCTGTGTGTTGAGCTTGTCTCTCAAACCTGTGTTTCTTCAGGTGGAGTTAGCTCCCAGCACCCTGCTCTGGCAGGTGCCCACACAAAGTTGCAGGGCAGGACTGCAAGTCCTGTGGTGGCAGAGACTGAGCAAACATCATAACTCTGTAGCACTGATTCTGCATCCCCAGCTATCATCTTCACTGGCAAGAATGTCCAGCTGGTATGGAAACAACTTTCCAACTGAAATCTATCTGACTGCATACTGCCATGTGGATGTGGATTTGGATGTGCTGAGCTGGGCTGGTGTTGTCTGGGGTGTTTCTGGATAGATATTCATGGGTTTAGGAAGTGGTCCAAAAAGAAGCAGCTGTGCTCAGTCAAGAGCTCAGTTTGGAGTGCTCTTGACAAGTGGAAGTCTGAGTTGCTGCATGAAATCCATCATCATCCTGGACTTGTTTGGCTTCTTCCTTTATCTTCCTTGGGAGCACTGCAAGAGCCAAAGTTGTGTTTACGTAGCTCTGTTCCTCCTTGGCAATCTCTTTATTCTTTTGGAAGCAGTAAGGCACAAAAACTGCACTCTGCAGGCACATTTCTAGTGGCTCTGGCTTTGCTTAGCCATAAAACGAGCAGCATAACAAGTGGCAGTTTTGCCTTCAGCTTCTCTTTCTGAAATTACTACTGGAAGGCAAACACAAGCTGTATCAATTAAACAACACACAGATGGCATGAACTAACCCAGAAAATGACAGCACCTTAATGGGATCTGTTCTAGCAGCAGAAAAACCTGCATCCTATTTCTAATCAGGGCTCATGGCACAGTGCCTGGAAAAGGACATATGAGACAGACAGGGTTGGAAGAGACCCTCATGAGCCATAGAGAAGACCAAGAAGAGTTTTCCCTTCTGAACCCCTTCTGTTCAGAGGTTTGACTTCATCACCTGAACCTCTTCCAGATCCAGATGCCTATCGCAGTTTTCCCACAAGACATGCCCAAACCAAACACATAGTCTTTTAATGGCTGAAGCAGCTCAACAAAGAGTAGAGAAGTTCAAATCTTTCTTTGTGCCTGGAAGGCAGTTTGAAAATCCTATCTCATACTTCCCAGGCCAATATCCTTGTTGTTAACTATTCTCTCTTTCATTAGTCTGTTCAAAATGGGATGCAGATATCAAAAGAGACTCAGAGACTCTTTCTCTGATATTGATCAGGTGAGATACAGAGACTGAATTTCCTCAGAGAAAAGGAGTAGACTAGAGATTTCATTTGCTAGATGGCTCCTCTCATTACAAATGTATTGAATTTAAAAAAAAAAAAAAAGATAAATTGCATTTTTGTATAGCACTCAGCCTGGCTGGAGCATTTCTACAAATGTTGCACTGCACCCTGACCAGGTGTGAACACTGAATATACTTGTTCAAGTGTTTTTCACAAGACCAAATTTCCCACTGAGACACCACCACATCTCTATGTGGTTAGTGCTGTAATACAGTAATGATCAAAAAATCTCACTAAACGAAAATAATTCATGAGAATATTTTCAAAAGACATCTATCCTCATGCTATGCTCAACTATTTTAGGTCTGACATCTGTTAGAAAGGCTGAGGACCCTCTGCTTTCTTGCAGAACAGCTCTGCTTAATTAAAGTAGCATAATTTGGAAGAGCAGACACAGATCAAGAAATAAACAGTATAAAAATAAAGCAGATCACAGAACAAGAGAACAGGCTCATATTTGTCAGCAAGTCAAATTTTTACCTCTTTTCCTTCACCGGTGACACGTAGTTTATCCATTTTAAGTGTATTTGCATTACTGTTATATGTGATGATACCTACATCACTTCATGAGCAGTTTTCACATTGCACAGTGGAATAAGCAGCTCCCAAAACATATCAGAGAGACACCACCTCTGTATATTTTCATGGCAAAATTAATTCTTGCAAAAACAAACTGTGAAGGGAAGTGCAGAAAAACTATTCTGAAGCAGTGTGCTGTGAAAAGCGAAACATTATTACAGAATTCCTTAAACCATCAGCAAGTTTTTTAAAAAAATCAGTATGGACAGAGAATCTGCAGCACTGGCCAAAAACACCTGAGCAATGCCATAGGCATTTCTTTGACTTTGTAAAGGTTATTTTCATACCTCTTATTGCAATTTCTTTAACTAGTTACTGAAGAAGTGAAAGTCATTCCTGAGTTATTACCCATACCTCAAATTTGTAATGCTTGCAGGAGTAACAGGTTTGCTCTCAAGTAACGTAGAGCTGTGCTGACACAAATATATTTGGATATCACTCCTGTTAAGTGTGAGAAATTAGACAAGAAAACGTTATATGCAATGCCAAATGTCTTCCAGTTGGATCACCAGACCTGTCAAACTACTAAACTCTTGGTTCAGATGGATGCAGCTAACATTTTTGTTATCTTTGTGTCTATTGAAAATTATAGGATTAAGAACTTATTTTGAAAGGCCTTCAGATAATGATGGGAGACTTGAATCTGTCCAGAAGCTATTGAACTAAGGCTGGATTGCATCTATTGTGGTATATCATGACATTAACTCAATGAAAAAAGTCAAACCAGAGCCATTATTTAGTAGAGGGATTGATCTAATGGAAGAGTTTTCGCCTAAAATTGTGATTATTCTTTCTTGTACTCCAAATGCGTATATCAGCTCTAGCTTCATTGAAAAAATTAGCCCTGTCCAGACAGAGACATGCTCATCTCTTCTGCTGTGATTTATTTTTACTGCTTTGTGTCAATGTTAAAAAAGCTCCTTAACACTTTTGGAACAAGTGAAGATGTGATAAAAAGAATGGCAGTTTTTTCCTAATAAGCTGTCATTATCTAAGTAACTGTAAATGTTGTGCTATCGCTTTGGTACAATTTCAGATACTACAAAACAGACATTATTTTGCTATGTGATTTTTAAATCTTCCTCTAGCTTTTGTAAATACATCTGTCAGGTTACAATTTACCTGCGGATACCCAGGAAATTTTATTTTTTAAGCCTTCAAACTTTGAAAAATAATAATTTCAAACACTATCTTCTGTTTCATGTAACATCAATTACCTTAACAGAATTATCCTGGTAAAAATACCTGATTTTAACACCAAGAATACATTTCCTACTATGGTTTATGCCAATGTTGGGGGAATTAAATTCTTAATGTATGAATGAACATGACACAAGAAATATGCCTGAGAAAAAGAAGCCATGAAATACTAAATGCAAACTTAACGACCCCAAAATTAGAAGTAAGTTCAGTTAGGCAGCTATCAAAATTTACCCTTGTGCTGACAGCTGTCAGTCCAAAACTTTTTTTTTTCTTCTTTTTAAGAAAAGAGACAAGGCTGAGCTCTCTATTTTCCTATCTGGACCCTTAGAAATAGCAGCTATCATGCTTCTGTTGTTAGAGCTCCCATTAGGGACTCCTAGTGCTCAAAGGGAGAGCGACTCACCCTTCATCTACCTTCCATCATGTCCAGGGAGGTTAATAAAATACAGCATTTCCAAACTTGTTGGGGTTTTTTTGAATTTTGTTTTATTTTCCATTAGAGATTTTGGGTTGTTCTTTGAGAACTGGATACCTCTTCAGGTGAAAATAAAACCAAATTCACTTTGCTATGCCTGAGGAGTGACAAAGTACAGGAAAAGTCTGTTTATGTTGAGTACTATTCAGAAACTTGAATAGGAGCTGGGTAGAGCCTCTCAATTTAAATGTCCAGGCAGATGTCAGAGGTGAAAGTAACAGCTATGCTACTAAATAGTATAGGCTTGAGACTGCTCTTTGCCTTCCAGCCAGATGACACTAGAAGTTGACATTTCAGTTCCCTCCCTCTGTCCAGTAGCTTGGTTACACGCAGACTGCCATTGCCAGCTCTATTCTGTGCTGTCCTGGGACAGTGCAAGTTACGGTGCTTGCACCAAAATCATGCCAGCAGCCACACTTCCTTTCTAACAGCACCTATTCCCTGCTACTGTTTCAGTAAAGTAGATTTATAGAGATAGTCCTAGAGACCCAAGCTACAGGACAGGCCCTGAGCTCTTCTCGTGGTAATGTAAATCCCACTGCCATAAATGCCATAAATGAACATCTGACTGGGAATTCTCCTAGGTGATAGGATGGATAAATGTCAAGTAACCAGGGCAGTTGTCAGACCTTTTTTTGCTTTCCTTTAATTTATCTTTTAAATAAAATTCTTATCTCTTGACAAAAAAATCCCTTATTCGTAAGAATCACTCAACAAAAGAAGAATGGGTTGTGTCTGGAAAAGTCTTTTCTGTCTTTCAACCATTAGGATTTGGAAAAGGACAGCTTATTCAGAAGCTTATTTTTTCCTCATTTTAAATTTCTTATCTCAGTCCATAGCTCCAGTTGCTAGCAAAACTGTATCAGTGATACTGCATCAAAAAAAGAGAAGATTGACTTTCAATTTCTATTTCTTTTGTGGCTATACAATGTGTTTCTTTTAAAGTAAGCTTATTTTCACTTGAATTTCTTGAATTACATAAACTGCTTTCTTAGAAAGGAAACCACAGCACTATTGATCATGAAGGTGGTTATTTGCGTGAAGATTATATGAACTCAAAAGTTACATTTTGAGATGTCAGTTTACAACCATTGTTGGGAGTCTGCTTTAAGTAATTTGGGTAAGTGCAGAAATCTTTCTGCACACTCACTGTAGAGGTGATAATGTGTGGTGTTCGGAAGGGGTGCTGCTAGAAGAGTGACGGATGTGAAAATTAGCTGTTCTGAAAAGTGTTGCAGATTGTGAACTGGCAGTATGCACGGGACAAACGGGTTGCTTGGTACTAACCTCCTACAACAAAATTTCATAGAATTGAGTTCTATTAATATGTAGGAAAAAAATGTTTTGGTTTGTTTTGTTGGGGTTTTTTTGGGCTTTTGCTTTTTTTAATTTAGACCACTTTGCTCAATGTTTTTGATGTTGCATCTTAAAAAAAAAATAATAAAAAAAAGTAATCCAATACAACTGTGAAAAATTCAAAAGATACTTTGATTATTCTGCCATGGACATTTATTTTCAACCTGATCATTATTTTCCAAAGTGCAGGGAGAAGAGAGATGTTTTATAAGGAAAAGAGAAGAAATGTCTTTATGTTAAAGAGTTTTTCTTTCTTTCTTCTGTTTTGACACTGATTAAAAAAAATATTTTCACAACACTTGCACTGATAATGAGCCTAAATCTGTCACTCACAGTCATGCTATTTTCCAGATTAATGAAGGAAAGCAACGTCTGGTCCTTAAGGAAGATATAATCAGTTTTGTTCCTGAAAGTTTATTGAGTTTTGCTCTATCTGTGATAAAAAAACCTTAAACTCTCATCCTGGGGTATATTCCTAATATCTCTCATTTTAAAGTAAGTGTAAACAAACCTATAATTTTTATTTATCTATGTATTTGTAGATCCATGTACTTATTTAAATAATATATTCATTATTAGAGTCTCTTAAAAAGGAAAAAAGAAGGATCTTCTGATCATGACTGAAAGTTGCAAAATAAACCAGGAGGGTTTCAGTAAATAAATTAGTATCTGCATACATTTCTTGATTAAATGAATCTTGCTAAAAGCACCAGATGCAGAAAAGAAAAGACTAATTGTCCCCATAAGGAAATGGTTGACATACTGATTATACTGAACCACTGCTCTTAGTGGGAGTTTTGTGAAAATTGTTTGTTCCTGAATTTTCCTTCCACTGCGAAAATGTTCTTTCATTGTAATATTTGATATGCAATTATTTTATCTATTTATATACATCTAATTTGCCCCAGGAAAATGTCTCTTATTGTAATCTGGGTTTTTTATAGTATGCACGTGATTTTTCTATGAACAATATTGATTAGGCTAATATTGGTGGCTTTTAATTTTAAAGCTCTAAGCAATGTCTAATTTGTCTCCATTAGTCATAATTTTTGATACATGAACTTTCTTCTAATTGCCACTGAATGTCTTTTGCAACCTCATAGGACTTTATAAATAATGTCTGAAAAATACAAAGTTCTTCAGCTCCTGGAAGTCGTGAAACGTTAAAGACATAGCAGAGATTCATAAAATGGTATATGACTAAATACTTGTAACTAAAAAAAACACCACAAGCCTCTAACAAGACCTAGTTGAGCAGTGTGAATATAAGAAGCAATTTCCCATTGCTAAAAATATTTAGATTTAAAAAAAATCAAAATATGTATCTTTGGCATGTCATGCACTTTAATTCATGTAATTGGAACAGAAAAGAAAATATAAATAACTATCAGGAGACTTATTGAATGTGCCTGTCATCTTCTTTATGACACAGAAAAAAATTAAACACCACGAATATATTTTCAACATTCAGAAAACAGCCTGATTTTGGTTATAGATTTTAGCTTGGCATCTGTGTTAGTTCTGTTCAAATACTTAAGAGTACTCCTGAAGAGTAAGAAGGTAAGATTGCTCTTTTAGTACCTCTGTGCTTCTTATAGCCATTTTGTCACATCTTAGTATATAAGGATTTTTGTTCTCCATCAAGCTCATTCTTTCAGGTGGCTCCTGGATAAGGTGTATCTTTCATGATCAGCAGGAGACTAAACTCTCTATAGATCCATACTAGCAGTCTCATATCTGACCCTTTGGCCTGGAGCAGTTTTACACTTGAACCACATTCATAAGAGATTCTAGTTCTCCAGACTAAATTACCCCATTACTGACTGTCACAGGTTAACTCCTCCTTAATCTCTGGGGTGAGAAAAAGGTTTGATGCAAGTATTTGGGAGGGACAGTCAATGAAAAGGAGTGAATCATTATAAAGAAGAGGCAAGGATTAATGGCAGAAACTTGAAGCAACCTAATCTTACAAAAATTACTCCTCTTTCCATACATCCTTCCTAATGATGAGCTAGTATTGATGGGCTTATCTCAGGGTTTCACTTTGCACCTTTTCAACCCTCTCTTGGGTCACATTTTTCAGGCTCAAAGCCAGCGAAGGACCTGTGTGCAGAAACACTGTAAGCAAGATGTGCACAGACGTACAGTGCGAAGCAGCTGTTGACTACCACTCACAAATGCTACAAGTTTAAGCTTTAGTGTGCTCACCATGCTGAAGAGAGACCTGAAGAATTTTTGCTGGTCAGAAAGAGCCAGTCAGGAAGAACAGAGCTAGCCAATGCCCTTGTATTGGTTCCTTCAGGCTGATGAGTTGCCATCTGTTGACTCCACCTTCCTCCCTTCAGGGTTTTCCTCCTTTCTTTTTGGGTATTTTTCCTTTTGAATTTGTCGGCTGCCAGCAAACACCATCTCCCATAACTCTTACCTGCAGTTTTGCCCTTCTTACTTTTCTCAGTTCTCTCTACAGGCTTTCTTGTGGTCTTTTTCAGAGCTTAGTTACTTGCTCAGAAGTCTGGGACAAGTTTATACAATGGGGACATGGCAAAAATAAGTCTGAACCATAGGAAAACAGACAGCTGAATCCATGGTGGGGATGGTGACAGAGCAAGGGGTTATGTTTCTTTTTTGCTGTATAAACTTGTAGAGGATTCAGAAGATCTTTCTCTTCTGAACGAGATACTAGCTGTATTAGCAAGTGTCTTGCCTGAAAATTACATCTGTGCCCTGTTTTTGTTTCTGAATGTAACTGAAAATAAGTATTTATCTATAAAATTCATGGTACAGTTTGGTCCCAGCTATGCAGCAGACACCTGATAGATGTGCTTCTGCTATCACCCTGAGCCTAGAATTTGGGAAACTCTCTCACAGTTGTCATGTGCTCTTGTCTGGTTCCCCCTTTTCTGGTTCCTGATGTATTTCAAGACAACACCCCAATCTTTTTGTTCCAAACTGAAGCCATGACTCATGTCACAGCTTTTACATGGGCTCCCCTGCAAATACCTTAAAACACATTTTTTAAATCTCTAGAGGGGGAGAACAATGACCCTGCAGAGATAGTGACTGCTTGTTTTTAACCTTATAGGTTTTTTTGAAGATATATGTGTTTCCTCAGAGTCTAATCACAGCACTGTGTGACAGTCATTCGCCTGTAGTGGATTCAAAATACCACCTGACCACCTGCTCAGCATGTAAGTTTACTGTGTGCCGTGATCTCTTATGGGGGCAAAAAAAGAAGGAATCCCTCCCTGCCTTAGCATGTGGTGTCATAGATATGTTGAACAGAAACTCTCTGTGGAGTGTGTGATGGGGGTCACCAAAGTTTTCTTTCCTTTTTGTGCAACTGAATGTTCTGGTAATTTCCTTAAAAGTATGTTTTTTAGGAGAAGCTGTTCATTGTTATGTGGAAATGTAAAAGCTGTACCTTTACACAGAAAATGTTGATTTAATATCCACAGTATTCATCACTCACAAAGGGGTCTGCTGAAGAGTTTACTGACATGAATAGAAAGTTTCCCATTGTCTTCAAGTGCTAAGCATTGACATTGCTAAGCTAATGACTACATTGAGGCAACAGCTACCAGTGACAACTGGAGGATTTCTAAAACTGACGTCTGTTCTTTGCAGAAATCGTTTACTTGTGTATTAGTGATGGTAAAAAAAATACACTGAGTTTGGAAATGGAGATGTTGTTAGCCTGATGTGGCCCACACAACTGGAACATTTGATTCAAGGAAGTAATGCACATTAAAAGAAATTACCCTTCTGTGAATCAATTGTTATAATGTCTCCAATTTTTACAGTGCTAATCAATTGTTACGAAATTAAATGAAAAACATTACACTTTTTACAAAGTGTCACCTTCATCAGTATTCTAGCAAAGACTTTCTGGAAATAGTTATTTCTTGGTGGGTCTGAATCAAAGCCTAACTGAATATTACAAGAGTTTGGCTGAAGACATTGTGAATATTCTCTCTTCTCCTCTGTAAACAATCATGTCTGTCTTTGCATTTTGGAGCTGTCTTCTCTGTCTTCAAATTACTTTAATTAGCTCCTGCAAACTGAAGATAAAATGGGCTGCAGAGCTGTCTCATCAAGAAGCAACTTTGGTCAATTTAGGTCATTAAGACCTTATCAAATGCTCTCATTAGTGTTATTCTCAGAGGAAAGGATTTCCCCTCCCCCAGCTAAACCTTACAGAGAACAAAAAGTCTAGATAGTAAGAAAACATGAGGAATTGCTTCAACTTTAAATTAGAGATAAAAAGGTAAGGCTGTAAATCAAGGAAATTAGTCCACATGAACTGGAATATAACAATATCACTTTATGGCTCATTGTGGTATCACTAATTCAGTGAAAGAGTGTATGTGCAAACCAAAGAATATAAAACTCATTCCAGAAAATCTTTGATGCAGCTGCTGGTCTTCCATCATCTGGAGTCTGAAGTGAGGTTCCTAGGCTCACTGAGCTATTACATACAGAAAATCAGGGGCCTAAGAATGGATTTCAACATATCCTTTACAAAGCATTGGAAGAGCCCTATGTAGTTTGTATGTGACGGTCTTCAGGGTATTTTCTGATGTTTGCTTGATGGATGGGATGGAAATCGATCACAGATTCAACTTACACAGCAGCAACAATGAACACACATGGACCAGGTAGCTTTGTAGCTTTCCACAAAGCCAGACACTAAAGCCCACAACCCCTAAGCCGATGAGCCAGACATTGACGAGAGAGAGGAAGGCATACCTGAGGCAAGACTATTGTTAATGTCTCCATTGTTTTATTGCAAAAGGAAGTTCATATGGTGAAATTACATTGATAAGAACAGTTTAGCCAAGATTAAACTGCATTCCTAATTTTACCTTTCTTCCCATTTCCAACAACTTTTTATTAAAATGAAACACTGTGTAGCTAATTCGTGTGTGATTCATTCAGACCCTTTTTTCTTTACCTCTGATTTTTATTCCCACACAGATAGACAAAATACTGCTCATATTGATATAATTGGAAACACTGCCAGTGATTTCAGCAGGAGCAGCATCCAGCATAGCATAGGTAGGTTACTGAGCTTGCATGGGATATCCATTTTCACTATTCACTCCCAGTATCACACAGGCCTATTACAGAAGCACAAAGTATCATATGACAATTATAGCATTAAAGATCACAATCACATCCAAATTGTCAGCCTTGGTGTACAGCAGTTCTTGAAGCGAAAACTGCTCTGTTGCAGACAAATGCTGAAAGAATGAAACTAACTGTATTATTTTATTGTACAATAATGTATGCCAAGTCTAAATTCCTATAGGAAACCATCAGGAGTCATCTAAATCATCATGTTCACTCTCGCTAGGGCTTCATGTAGTTCAAATTCATAGAATTCTTCTTTGAAGCTGCCATGTGACTTCCATAAACCTACATGGCAATAATGTTTGGCTTTCAAAGCGTTTTTCTAAAGCAGCTGTACAGAGTCCATTTCAAGCCATGGAAATGAATAGTTATTTTGACAGCCAAGGCAGTGATGCTGAGATACTAAGAACTACTTTCCACATCATTAACTACAGCCTTTCCCCCTTGCTAGAGTAGCTGGTAAAATAGGGCAGACTGCTTTTTGTCATGACAGCTTCTCAACAGCTCATTTTGTAGGGTATTAATCATGAATGTCTTTTCACCTTTCAAAAAATTATTTTTTTTACACAATGGGCCAAGTATATTGGTCACTAAATTGGCATACTATGATAGAAAACTGGATTACTGCAATTTATTGAACCTAAAGTTTTAATCTTCTGATAACTTCAGCAGGTCCAAAATGGAACCATGTTCTCAAACACAGACTCAGTGTAACATACTCAGCAGTAGCTGTGGGCTCCCCAGTATACCTCTTCTTAATAGGAAGGTCAGTTTAACAGTCTTGGACTTCAATGAAGTAACTGACATTATCAGGAGAGGTCACAAGAACTGTCCAAGCAGCTGAATCAATCCTGGAGTGCTTTATGAAGAAAGACAACCAGTCTCTGAATCTAAGGGCTGATGAGCAAAATTCTCTTCTTTGGCCCCAGCACAGTAGAAGGAGAAATGTGGAATGTGGAAGAGCTTTGTCTTGAGACATGTTTTGAAGCACCAATAACTCTCACAAATTGGACTTGTATGCACAAAATTAAAAGCAGGCATGAGAGTGGAACAGTGTATTCTACCTGTATTATTACCTGTTTGCTTGAACTGATTTTAAATTCAAAAGTTGTGTATTTGGCTTAGGAAAACTCCAGGTGAGGACAGGTGCTCCAGGATAAATCTGTGCATCACCTCATCAGAATGTTCTGCTTCATGAACAAACACTTGGACCTACACTGGGTCTCCAAGGGCAATCCAAAGCTAAGACTGAATCTGAACCTTGTACATCTATAATAAAGATGGAGCATGAGGAAAAAATATTTTGACAGCAGATTTTTGCCTTCCATTCAAGGCCTTAGAGACCTTTTCTTTGGAGGAAGTGGCATACTTGTTTATGGAGTTCAGCACTAGGTAACAATAGACAGACAAGGAATCAAATAGGAACCAATGTCCCACATGCAACCTGCACGATGGGCTCAGCGAAACAATTTCATTATGAAAGCACTGACATGAAACAAATTTTGCTGTATTTATTAATATAAGAACTTGGTTGCCAGAAAGATCTCTGGGGATGATAAATAAGTTATCTCCTTTTTTTATTGAGTATCGTAAAGTTAGTATTGTAGGCTTGGAAGATGAACAGAGGAGATCGGAATTCCATTAATTTCCTGGCTATTGTAATGCTACAAATAAACATAATTTTTTACAGCAGGGAACAAATTTGACAGAATCCACTGGGATATGAGGGTACTGATTAAGAAGATATTGCAAATGTAGTTTATCTACAGCCTGGCTGAAAAAGAGTTTGACAGAAAAGAACATTTTGTACCATTTGAAACATTAACTTTTAAAGGTCCCACAAAGTGCAGCTGTTCTTCAGCAGTATAAAACAAAGACTTACTGTTATAAGCAGTTGGAGATTTATTTCAATTAGGCGTTTTCCATCTGCAGAAATTCACAGTTTTCTCATGGGGAAGATATATTTTTCTTTTCAATAAATCTTTGGAAATGAGTGAAATTTAAAAGTGGTGATCTTGCAGTTCGGAATTTTCACTAAACTTTCTGTTTAGAATTACATGATGTAAGACTGTAGGAGCATAACTAGAAGTTAATTATGATAACATACTTTTAAATACAGAAAAATATGAATTCTCAAAGTGTTTGAAACAGAGTATCTAAGTTAAATTCTATTTCTTCAGGATTTTGAGTTATTAAAAAAAAGTAAAAATTAATTTGCATGCTTTTTGGAGAGGTCAGATAAATGCAAATTATCAAAAATATACAGGATGAAAATGTTTCCCACCCAGAAACACTCCCAGCAGTAATTCCCAGAGCTTCTAAATGCCAGAGTTCACTCCAACATTCATTTCTATTTAATGATTAATCAGTTATTTATAGTATTTTTAATTATTATAAGTATATATTAAGCAGAAACAAAATAAAAATCCTGAAGTTCTTACTTACAGCATCAGTATTTGAATATCCAGGACAGAAATCTCTTTCAGGCACACACTGATCCTCTGAATTCTGAAGCACAAACTGCTATTGTCTTCTGATACACTTACTATGGCACCATCCAACTAAGCAGCACTTATTGCCAGGGTTATCATCTGAGGCAATGCCTCAGTGGTGTGGCTGCTGGTATAAAACTGTAGCTTGTGATCTTTGGACAGACAACTGACTGCAGAGGTGCCAAAGCTAGTGACTTCACCTTGGAGTGGCTGCACAAAATTCAGGTTGACAGAACACAACTGGATACAAATAAATTATTTGGATTATTTGGATTGCTCTTCAGAATTTTTATACAATTGAAAGGTCATCAGTATTTAGAGAATCATCTAAATGTAAAAAAAATAACTAATGTTTTCAAATCTGAAACTGCAAGCTTCAACACATGATCAATTTTGAGATCTGTGAACAATCCCTCTGTCAATAAAACATGAAAGATGGGAATGCAAATAGTCACCTATTTCCTGCCACTGCCATCCATTAACACATAAAATGACAGCAAGGTCATGATTCCCTCGGCTCAGCCACAATACTGTCATGCCTTATTCTACAATATATTTGGGCAGAAAATGGCTCATTACAACTACCTACTGCAAAGTGGGGTGAGAAGACAGAAGCAGTTGAGACCCCGCACAAACTGTTCCTTTCCTTTTGTTTCCTGACTACATGTGTAGGTACAATATTTGAAGCAGAGGGGAACCATCTGCACTGGTAACTTTTTGAATTGCTATTCAGAAGAACAAAAGGATGAGCAGTTGTCTGGTTATGTACAAAATAGATTGCAAGGCTTCTTATTCAAAGGAAGTAAGTTAATATCATGTAATATCTACTACTCATATACAGATTATAATGCATGATGCATATGGATTATGCAAAGCAGTGGATTGTCAGTGAAATACAAAAATCTTAACAACATTCAGCTCTAAGAAAAAGCAAACACTTGGTTAATAATTACAAAGAGAGAACATAAGAAAACAAAACTGCATGCATCTTTTGTGCTTGTATCTTAAATGACAGAGAAGCACAGTCTCAGTGAGTGGTCCTGAATACATGGTTTAGCCAGACAAGCAATAACAACAGGTAATGTGTTGTGATTTTTACACAGTAACATGCCTGGATCAACCTGGAATATGCATTTCATTTGTCACTGAAGGTTATGGAAATATTCTGTACAGCTTTATATCAGAAAATAGTCAGAAAATAAAGGTTTTGAGCTATAGCTTAGAATTCAACAACAAAA
This sequence comes from Apus apus, assembly GCF_020740795.1. NCBI lineage: Eukaryota > Metazoa > Chordata > Aves > Apodiformes > Apodidae > Apus > Apus apus. Next base: position 173,577,495 of record NC_067282.1, read on the forward strand.
AAATTCTTTCTAATGGAAACCCCTGAGGATGTAAAATGACAGCCCTGGATTGATTCAGTAACTTTTAAAGCACTCTTAATGGACCTCAACTCTAGTTTCACAAGGACAAATCAATTTGTCCACCTAGTTCTATAGCCTTCTCTAACACCAGTACCAAGGACTAAATACAAATTGCCTTCAGGCACAGAAGTAGCTGTGGCATAGAAAATGCTGGGACATGGAGAACCAGAGAACCTTCTGAAAAGTCCTTCAGAATTTTCTCCTGTATCAAGAGAGAAGTGTCCTAGCTTTCAGGATATGGGTGATGCTAGGATTGCCTTAAAAGAGTTGGTTTGGGACCAATCTTGTGGAAAAGTGCCAAATCTAGGAATGAAGCTTCACCTCTCCACAAAAACATTTGATAAGGAATTGAAATTTCACGTGAGTGCAGCTGAAATAATTCAGTTTTTGCCAGAAAACTTTATGCATTGTGAAGAGGATGAAAGGAGATGCTTTGCAGAATTGATAGGGTAACTGTGCATGTTCCATTTTATCTTTAAGAGGGTGAAAGAATAATTAATGGGACATATCTTTGACTTTTATCCATCTCTTACCTTCTTCTTACAGTATTTTTTTCTTTAGTCCTCTTTTTGACCTTGGATGCATCTCCCAAGACACTGTTGCACCTACATGTACCTCATTCCATCTCAACAGCCAGAGTAGCCTAATATGTGACTTTCCTGCAGCCAGTACTTTCCAGTAATATTCATCAAATGCTACAGATAGTAGACACTAAATCAAATTGCTTTCAGATTTTTTTTTCTTCTCATTAAATTGTAAACTGCGTATTCTCTACCAGAAGTATTTGGGAACACTCTAGCCTTTCTCTCAGTATTTTGGTTTTATAATTATGGCCAGCAAATGTCAACTTCCATTCATCCACTATATCCTCTAGGTTTTTCTTTAAAAAGTCTGTTGGTACCAGAGGTAGTTTGGATCTAGTGGATTATAATGAATTATAGCAGGTTCCTATTGCAGCATTCTCTGAAGTGGTTATAAATGCCACACAAATAAAATATTCTCCACAAATCCTTGTGTGTCAGAGTAATTTCTAATAGAACCTGATTTCATTTCCACAGAAGCTGATAAGTGTTTTCTAGCCAATATCACAATATACCTCTAATGCTCTCTAAAAAAGATAAAATATTGACTGCATTCTATATATGAAAACCTTGACTCAAGTTCCTTTATGGCAGAAACAAAGGCCAGATAACATTGAACGGACGAGTTGTTTGGATGGGTTTAAATAGAAGCCAAAGCAGGTAGGAAGGAGAAAGATGAGGTTTAAAACAGCCCCACTGCTGCTCCTGCAACAGCTCCCACCAGGGATTCTTCCTTCCATCTCCCCGCCCTGAGGTGTGCTAAGAGCATGGGGTACCTCAGCTGTCCAGGGCAGGCACTCCTTCCTGCTCCTGCACTGGAAACCATTCTGCTCCCTGCAGCTTGGTCTAAGAACTTGGGGGCCTTTCCTCATTGCTGGCAGATATGACCACATGAGTCCAGGAATGGGTTATCTGACAACTGCCCTTTTATTGGGGGTGTTCTACTTATGTAGATTTTGGGAATAAAGCAGGGACAAACATGCTTGTTGAAAAAGCAGAGTTAAATATATTTTTCCATGTAAAAGGGTGAAACAAAAGTTTTAAAGATATTTATTATTAGGCTGAATGCTGCCTGAACTTTTCTTGTCTGGAAATGACAGTCAGTTTAAATACCACTTTGCCAAATTCATCCAACATACCTTGTACATTCGCATAGCAGCTGTGCTTCCACTAATGAGGATTATTGGTATTTCAAGGCTGAGGATCGAATTACTTTAAATTCATGCTTATTTGAAATAGTTGACAATTAATTAGGGCTTAAGGAAACAGCTCAGACCTATTCCTGTCCCTTGCATCTGAATTTTACCAGGACAAACATATTAAAGCTAGGTGCAGCATGAGCCTGTTAGGCTTATAGGTTACACAATGCAAATAATGACTAGTGTAAGAGAATGATCCTCACAGTTTTCTGTCATTGCTTTCTCTGGCCCTGTCTCCTGCTGTCCTGACATCCTGACAGGATTTCCTAGATGAAACTGGACCTGACTTGTTACCTCACCTTGCCTGATGATCACTGAACTGTCCCTTCCACCACCCTGGTCCTGCCTGAGTGCCCTCCTCTCTGTGTGTTTCTGCCTGCCTGTGCTGAGGTCACCCTCTCCTCCTGGCTAATCCTCCTTCCTGGAGCAGCCTGGCTTTTGCTGTTCCCTGACATAGGCAACTACTCTAAACATCTGCCCCAAAAGTAGCTATTTCTTTCCACTATCAATGGATTATGAGATACACACTTCAAATGTAGCTAGTCAACTGTAGACATGGGAACAATCACAAATGAGGTAATAAATTCCTACCCAACACCTGCTGGAAATTACTGTATGTGTGTTTTACTTAATACTAATTCTCTGGAAATGTTTTCTATTCTTCAGAATTTTTCTTAAAATGCAGTTGTATATCCATATATTCTCATCTGGACATCTATTAGATTCCTAAGGTAAATAATTTAGTTTTTAAATTCATGGTCTTCATTATGATACCTTGATACATTTCTTTTGCAGTATTCTGTGGTTGCAGCCAGGGCTCTACCCAAAGGGCTTTGAGTAATATGCTAAGACACCTGCTTGTGCTTTCCCATAAAATTGCTCTTTAATGATCTTCCCATCCTATCCCAAGATTTGTTACTGCTACAACAGAAAATATGGCCTTTCCTAACTTTGCTTTAAGCACAAATTTTTCTTCTCTATACCCCATTCTGTAAGAATAAAATTCTAAGTGTTTTGGGTTTTTTTTCCCCCTCTTCTCTGTCTTCTGCTGACATCTCTAAACTCCTGATGCAGCTTTTGACCTTGAATGCAGTTGACTATGAATCATGTGGGAGCAAAAACTGCCTCCCGCTGGAATTCTACTGGAGGAATTAATTCAATTTTTTTTCAATGTTTTCAACAGAGAAAATAAAAATGAAACTTCAAAAGTTGAAGCCTTTACTGGCAAATTCCACTTCACTGATCTCCAGCATTCACGCGATTGGCAAGATAACAGATGTTACATCAAGAAAGTAATTGTTATCTTTGCAGGCAGACAGGGAATACCAAAATTACAAGGAAGACAAGTGGCACTAAGGGAGATCCACCAACACTGGTGTCCTTAGGCTGACACTGTTATAATCCAGAATGAATTTAAAATGTTATTATTTTAGAAAATCAAATTGAAAAATGTAAAATACATAGATTTGTCTTTTAAAATACCTTAGGATCAGTTTGACACAAATGGCTGCTTTGTTTAAGCTTGTGCTTAGATATACTACAGAAATAAGCTGATAACTACTTTGGAATGTTTAAGATTTGCTACAACTGAGCTGCAAGTCCCCATCACTGGGAGAAGGTAAAGATGTGGTAGACATGGATATCAGCTCGTATCTACCAGTAGTACAGTATGGCAGTCCAGAACACTAGCTGCTGAGGAATAAGGCTTATCACCTTCTCAACATTTATCTGTGAAACTTTCTGACATTCCAAAAAAGAATGTGATGATGTCCAGAGAAGAGACACCTTTTTTGTGCAGACAGGAGGCAATAAATCATTCAGAGCTGTTTAATATTTTTTTTTTACACTCAAAATAACTAGTAAACAGCTTTAAACTACAAATTTCTCAAAGAGATGTGAAAACCTCTCCTATATTCTTCAGGTTATAATGGGAGAACTGGAAAAAAAATCAATCTTTCTATCTTTCTAATACTGAAAAATACTTCCATCTAACAGCTTAGAGATATTCAGCTGCCGTTATCTTCCAGACAAACCAAGACAAGCCTTATAATACAAGACAGTGTATTTGGTTTATGTGTTCAGGTGTTGGCAGTGGAAGGCTGCAGGAGCGGCTTCTGTGAGAAGAAACTAGCCGTCCCTGTGTTGGACAGAACCAATTCCAGGTATCTCCAAGACAGACCCACTGCTGGCCAAAGCTGTGCCCATCAATGATGCTTATACTGCCTCTGTGATAACATGGTTAAGAAAAGTTTAAAATTATATGCAGGAGTTGTGAGAGAGAAGAGTGAGAAAATGTGAAACAACCTTGCAGACATCAAGGTCAGAGAAAAACGAGGGGAGGAGGTTGCTCCAGGTGCCAGAGTAGACATGGAGATGATTATGGTGATGCAGGTTGTCTACCTGCAGCCTATGGAGGGTAATAGTGGAGCAGATATCCACACTGCAGCCCACAGAGGACCCTATGCTGCAGCAGGTAGATATGCTCTGTAGGAAGCTGCAGCCCATGGAGAGGAGCCAATGCAGAAGCAGGCTTCTGGCAGGAGCTGTGGCCCTTGGGGCATTCACACTGGAGCAGTTCACTCCTGAAGGACTGTACTCTGTGGAAAGGACCCACACTGGAGCAGGTCTTGAAGGACTGCAGCGTGTGAGAAGAACTCCACACCAGTTCATGAAGGACTGTATCCTGCGGGAAGGAATGCACACTGGAGCAGGGGAAGAGCATGAAGAGGAAGGAGCAGCAGAGACTAAATATTATGAACTGATCACAGCCACCATGCCCTTACCCCCTGTGCCCTCGGGGAGGACAAGGTAGGAACTTGGGGTTGAAGGGATAATTTTGGGCCTGGGAAGAAGGGGAGGTGGGGGAAAGGTGTTTATAATTTTGCTTATAATTTCTCACTATCCTACTCTGTCATTAATTGGCAATTAATTTAATTAACCTTCCCCATGTCAAGATTGTTTTGCCTGTGACAATAACTGATGAGCAATCTCCCAATCCTTATCTTGCCTCATGAGCTTTTTCGTCTCGTTTTCTCCCCATCATTCTTAGGAGGGGAAGCTTGATAAGTGCCTGGCATGCAGCTGAGCTTAACCCACCACTGAAGGTAATTTAAATTACTTGTAAAAATTATGTATTTGTAAAAATTATAGAGAATAAAGTTACAAATGAAAGAGGTTTCTCAAATAAATGTTTAAAATGTAAAAAATGTCACATCATCAAGCAACAGAATGAAGAATCTAGAATTTTTAGCAGAGCAATATTACTGCCTTATTTTCCAAAGTAAGTAAAGTCCAATGAAAGACACATCTATATCTGAACCACTTGTAACATTTGTTTATTGAGTTAACTTTGAATTAGATTAACTTAGGTTTTGATCCAGTTTTGAACTACTGCCATGTTTCATCTTGACACTCTCTATAGGTAAGTAAGAGTAAACAATTATGCTGACCATTTCCTGCTAAGAACAATTTAATTGCCAACCCCTTATCATGAGAAGCTATAGAGATTAAAAACTCTCTGAATTCTCACTTATCCTTTTTATAAGATTGTTTCTAGAGTCTCCATACTTCATATCCGTCATATGTAATTTAACTGGTTTTGGCAGGCAGTATTAAATTACAGGAAATTGATAAAATAACTGTATAAAACTAATTAACAACATATTAACTTCATACATTGTATTCTTGCCAACATAAATGGAAATTGCATATGCATATCAAAAGAAAAAAAGAGTGCAGCTGTCTTCTTCAGCATCAGTAATTTATATTCAAATCCCTTCATGTGTACCTCCAGAGATCCAAGGGATTGGCACTGTAAAGAAGGCCTTGCCCATTAGAAGAAGTCTAAACAACAACTGTAAGATAGGCACCAAATTTTAAGATGAGCAAAGATAGCTGTGATGAACCCTGAACTTGGTTTTAAATCTTGAAGCTGTTCAAATCCTACTGTTAAATGCAACATCATAGAATGGTTTGAGTTGGAAGGGACATTAAAAATCACCTAGTTCCAACCCCCCTGAATGGGCAGGGACATCTTCCACTATATCAGGTTGTTCAGGGCCCCATCCAACCTGGCCTTGAACACTTCCAGGGATAGGGCTTCCACAACTTCCCTGGGCAACCTGTTCAAGTGTCTCACCACCTTCATACTAAATAATTTCCTCCTAATGCCTAACCTAACTCTCCCCTCTTCCAGTTTAAAGCCATTGCTCCTTGTCTTTTCACTACAAACCCTTGCAAAAGGTCCCTCCCCAGTTTTCTTGTAGGCCCCCTTCGGGCACTGGAAAGCCCCTATAAGCTCCCCCCGGAGCCTTCTCTTCTCCTGGCTGAACAGCCCCAGCTCTCTCAGAGGTTCTCCAGCCCTTGGATCACCTTCGTGGTCCTTCTCTGGACTTTCTCCATGAGCTCCATGTCCTCCTTATGTTGGAAGCTCCAGAACTGGACACAGTGTTCCAGGTGGGGTCTCATGAGAGCCAACTAAAAGGGGGAGAATCACCTCCCTTGGTCTGCTGGCCAAACTTCTTTTGAAGCAGCCCAGGACATGGTTGACCTTCTGGGTTGCAAGCGCACATTGCTGGCTCATGTTGAGCTTCTTGTCCACCATCACCCCAAGTCCTTCTCCTCCAGACTATTTTTGTTTCGGTCTCCACCCAGCCTGTCTTTGTGCTTAGGACTGCCCTGACCCACGTGCAGGACTTTGCACTTGGCCTTGTTGAACTTGATGCAGTTTGCACAAACCTACCTCTTAAGCCTGTCAAGGTCCCTCTGGATGGCATCCCTTCCCTCCAGCGTGTCAACTTCACCAGGTGCCATCAGCAAACTTGCTGAGGGGGCACTCAATGTCACTGTCCATGTTGCCGACAAAAGATCTTATATAGCACTGGTCCAAGTACCGACCCTTAGGGAACACCACTCATCACAGGCCTTTATCTGGACATTGAGCTGTTGATCATCACTTTTTGAATGCAACCAGACTCCAGCTAGTCATTGATGCAGAGGGCGACACCCCCCTCCTCTTCTGCCCTGCTGGTCTTTCCTAAAGAGCTTAGACCCAACCATAAATATAAATGAAATGTAATAATTTGAGAACTTTTTCTGCCTCCAAATTACCACTACGTACTGATATGCTCTGGTTTAGCTGAGCCCTTTGAGTACAAAGCAGGATAACTGCAGCTTTGCTAAAAATAGCCAGAGGAGCAGCAAATTAGAACCCAAAAATATAGTTTGTTTGGGTTGTTTTAATGTTGTGGTTTGTTTTTTTTAAATCATATTGAAATTGCTAAATCAATTGGTTTTCCTTCATTTACCTCTGAGTGCAGGTGGCAACAGAAAGCTACTAGAGTCTTGTAGACAGAGGAGCAAAATAGCCTTCTTTTGAAAAACCTCAGCCAAAAATACACTGTGGTTTTCACGGGGAAACAACGTGAGCAAGAATATATTAAAGTTAAGTAGATTTTAAAGGACAGATTCAATGTATTGCCATTTTCTGAACAGCCCTAGGCTTCTATGCATTTTTTTCTCAATCTTGGCCAAACGTCTTTTAGAGAACTCTGTTTAGGTGTTAATAAATGACAATGAATCATGTCCATTTGTTTCCAAACAACTCTGGTGCCCAAGAGTACTCTGATACAGATTTATTACATTCTGTGTAAAGGGGAACCCTGCTTTTCAAAATGCTTATTCTAGCTTTTCCTGGAAGGGAAAGCTAATGATACTAGTATAAGCAGCTGATTAAAGAGTTTCAGTACTCTAAAATCTATTTTACTGTTGAACACATCTTTCATCTTTCTGAAAAATAAGCACAGGCTTTTAATGCAGGCCACTAGTCAATGAAAAGTAGAATCCTTCATCTGAGCTGTCTGCATAACTTGACTTAGTTCCTGAGTTTAGGTGGATATTTCCTGGAGTACACACTTTCCAAAAGACAGGGAGTTCACATAAGAATCCCTTTTGATTAATTTTGATATTGTCAAGACAAAAAAAAAAAAAAAGGAAAAAAAAAAAGAAATAAAGATAAAAAAGCCATTTTAAAATTAAAAAAAAAAATATGAAAAAGTGGCAGAAGACGAAGATCTCAACAGATCAATAAGGAAGCTAATCCAAAGATTTTTAACACTTCTCAGGAGGTATGTGTCAATGATACATGGCTACATAGAAAATGAAGTTAAGTTATTTGTGGCAAAACTGAAATCAATCAGATTATTTCTCTTCTTCAAAATGAGTTATTAACATTTTGACTGTGTGGTGCACTCAACAGAAGAAAATTTATACTTCAAACAGAAAATAGAGGTCAGTCAGTAGGTAGTTATTTGGGGATAGTTAGCGATTCTGTTTGGCTCCGTCTCTAAGTAGATACTTATTTCAAACATGATGCCCCATTTATCACATTATAAGTTGAAAGACCATAATATTAGACTGAGAAATCACATTAAAAATACACCTCAGTTTTAGTGAGACTCCATATTAACTTCATTGTCTTGACAAAAGTAGCTATATAAGAAACATTGTTACAAACAATCCCTACCTTAACTGATTTTTTTTTTCCTAAACTGTCACTAGAAAGCTAGTTACTTCTGAGACTCTTTCCTCTGGAGTTTTAGGCATCTGTAAATACACTCATGCATGCTCAGGAAAGTAGTTGGCAATGAGTTAAATTACAAGAAAGATTATTTAGATTCTTCTGCATTCCAGGTCTTCTCTACTAGGCTAGGAAATACTGCAATTACCTTTATATATCAAAGGAGTATTTAAATCTTGTGATGAAATTACTTAGTATTTTCAAGTGGTAAGGCAAGCACCATTGTTATTTTGAGAGTTGCCCAGAGCAAAAATAAAAATTCTATTAAATTTGCAGTATATTTAGGCTTTTTTTTTTTTTTCTCATTAAAATCTCACATTTACTGAATAGCTAAATCAATATTTCCAACATTTTTTCGATGCTTGTAACTGTGTTTTCAGATTTATAAAAACACCTATTATTCATTCTGGTACAACGGGCTTATCTGGGGAAACCAGTTATCTATAATGCATAAAATCTTTTTGCTTTATGAATTTGCAATATCATTGATGGTCTCAATAAGTGGTGAGTCAGCCAAAGACTGAAAAAAATTGATAAAAAAATAAGTCACTGACAGTGAAGCTGTGCCAGGCCTTTTGAAATATAGTACACAAATGCCTGATTTACATCAGAAATAAACAATTTCACTAACTTCATCTACAAAGACAATCAATATAAACTAATAAAAATGCAAAATGGAAAAGTTTGGATCCTGATGACAATAGAAAAGGGAGCTTGGGAGAAGACTGGGAAACAAGTGTGCAGATAGCTTGAAATAGAGAGATTCTGCTGTATTATGGGAAAAAAGGCCAAAAAAAAAAGCTGGATGAATGCAAAGGTGATAAAATTTTAACTTTCAGAGGACCTGCAATGAAGGAAGAGACCCAAGAGAATTGGTTTAGAAACCTGAATGAACACTGGGGCTTGCCTTGAGAAACAGTCCACAACGATAATAAAAGTAGTAGGCTTATTTGAATTGGGTTTTATTTCTTTATTTAACCATATATACCCCATAAGACTGAAGCTCTGAGAAAATCTGGATTTAACCTGCTAGGATTGATGGAAACTGTATGAAGTTTAGTGCGTCAACAGTTCTGGTGATGCTCTTTTCAGTCTGTTGGTTTCACTCAAATCATGGACCTGAACACAAGAAGGATTATTCTGCATAATGTTATACCTCTCAAATTAAGCTTTCTAGATTAAGACCATCATACCAGTTCTGGACAGTCACCACTATATAAAAACAGGCACCTCTTGAGTGAAACTCAGCCACTCTACATTGGCCCCCTGAGTTAGGATTTGATGAGTTTCCTCTGGAAGTGTTCATTTCTCCCAATTAACTACAGAAGACACACAACTAAATAAGGTTAGACACCTACCCATTAAACAAATTAATTCAGGTGAGGTGAATCCTTGCCTGGAAGGCAGTACTTGGAATTGCTGAGACTTAGAAAATGTGAAAGAGCAGTAGTTCCCCATGTGTGACCAAAGCAGTTTGTAACCAACAGTCTATTGATTGATCCAGGTAGTGGTCCAGCATTACCTAAACTCTAAACTATAAAATGTTATCACAATGGTAGTAATGTTTTCTGACTTGTAGTCTGATTATACTTCTCACACATTATTCTCCTTTTCTCTACTTTTTACTGAAAAATATATCTGAATGCAGGCAAAGTTTCTTGCTTCTTCCTGTATTGCAAAATTCATTTCACACAGAGAAACTCCCTACACAAGAATGGGCAAAATTACCTGGAGTATCTATTTGAATTTGGAAGGGCAGAAAGAGAGGAGTCCTGGCATAGATCCATCACATAATTAAGTATCGGACCTACCAAAACCAAATAGAAAGTAATTCGAATAGCAGAGGCTCAGACACTTTTAAAGTGTTTTCGTATCACATTTTACAGATGTCTGTATCGTCAACCTTGAAGAAATCACTAAATCATTATTTCACACAATCCTCAGCTTTAAAGAATGCAGAATTACCACATTTTTTTACAGTGTGGACTTAGATTGCTATTATTCAATTAAATTTTGGATAATTAATTACACATTTGCTTTAAAAAGCTGCTTTCCAATTGTCATACAGGGAATCAAATGTCAAAGCAGCTTAAACCTGAGGCAGATTCAGAAGAACAAAGCCAGCAGGCACACGGAAAAATATATTGCAGCCGTGTGCGCAGGTGCAATAAGTACCTGAAAGTCCTTGAAACTGACTCTCCCTCATCTACTTTTTTTCTTCAAAATCTCAAGAATATTTATGGAACTGAACCTTTTTTGATCTTTACAGTTCCTCTCTTTCCTTGAATATGGTTCAGGCAAAGGTTGTTGTCTCCCATATATAATTAGTCTCTGGTGTGCTAAAGTCTGAATTAGCCTGTTCCAGCTCAAGGGAAAGAAAATGTAGGAGTAAAATATCTTGGCTGTTATAGAGTCTTTACGTAAGGAAGTCATCAAGTCACACTTGATGTTTCTTTCTGGACTGCTGCCTTTTCCCTGGGGAGACATGAAACAAGATGTGGCTTAAACAGATGGTTGTTGACTCTGAATTATTTAACAACTAAATCAATGAGAAGCTTCTGCTGCCATGAGAGGAAAGAGTGTGCTGGAAGTATTCCTTATCCTCCTCCCTCTCCTGCTAGAAGTGGCCAGAAACAGTTTGCTATTGGCAGCATCAAAGCCTGCAGGGTGGAAGTGGAAGACATAGAAGTGAAATCTGGATTCTAGAGCTACCAAAGAAGACCACCATTACAAAAGAAATACATTTATCTTCTTCAAATGGTATTTATCCAGTTTGATATACATCTATGGTTAATTGATGTGGTTAATGGGATAGGAGGTTTAAAAAAAAAAAAAAAATAAAAGAAGAAAAAGGCTAGATACCCTATATAGCCTGTAGCTATGCAGTCTACATAAGACAGGCTCAGATCTTAGTTTTGAAATTCTGTGAGACCACAGGCTAATTAATTTGAGCAATGAACTGCACTCTAGGATAGTTTACCAAAAAACTCTCAGGAGAAAGACTGCAAGGCTGAATTTCTCCTTGTGCTCCCCATTGAGAGTGTGTAACCCATTTCAAAGGCTGAGCATAGTGCTACTGTCATAAGAAGGAACACTCCTTGCTGCATCACAGATGGGGGAGTAAAAGGCAGCTTGTTGCAAACTGAGATTTTACACAACTTTGAGATAGCAATAATTTGGGATTTCCCATTAGGTAAATTGCATTATTAGATTGTATGGTATTTGTAGGGTATTGATCATCAGTCAGCTACCGGAGTGATTTAACAAAAGTTGTAATTAAATAGCAATTTAGTTAATGATTCAAGAAGGGCAAGGTTTACACAAGTCTTACAACAGCGTTTCTTAAAGCAAATTACACACACACAAGCACACACACATTCACATAAATACAGAGGTTAACCTACGATTTAGTTTTTCTCTTTTTTAAATTGTAATGAGCTATTGGCATCAAATTATTTCAAACTTTGTGAAATCTAATTATAATTAATTTCTCTCTGTCACGACCGGATTCCAGGGGGGCTACTGGCTGTCAGGATGTTTCCGTGACTTCCCCCCCACCCCCTCAGTTTGGAGGGGTTGTTGAATAAGACCGAGGGTCACACGTGGCGTTTGCCTCTCACAGAGGAAGGGCCGCTGCGGGACTGTATTTTAGCGGTAGTTAGAATGCACCCCCAGCACGCTCACAAATTGCTACTGAGGCCAATGTTTAGTTTACGAATTAACTGGTTTAATAAAGGTTAACACAAACTGAGTGATGAAGTTTCGGGAAAATGTACAAATGGCAAACGGCTGCCAGGGATATATCAGGGAAGCAATGTGTCCTTTAGGGAGGTCATGCAAAAAGTGCTGTGCCCGTAAGGCGTTCTCTCCGAGAGAGGGTTGTGGATTAAAGGAGAGGGAGGGAGGAGCTGACCCCGGCAGGACAGTTAGAGAGTGTGTCTGTCTGTGTGTGTGTGTGTTTACCCTTCAGTAGCGTGTGGCTCCTGGGATGCGACTTCTTTTCCAGCTGGGAGGGCTCGGCAGCAGGTCTGATGGGGGGGCGGCTTCCCAGTAACAGGGGCCACCCCCCAGCAGCGGGCGGGCAGGCAGCAGGCGGACCGGGCAGGCTCCAGTCCCGGGGCAGAGCGGCAGGCGGACCGGGCTGGCAGCTACGGCAGGATCTCGAAATCCGTGGTTTCGGGGGCAGCCCCTCGCGGCTCGGCAGCGGCGGCAGCAGTTTGGTTTCCCCGGTAACCGGCAGCAAAACGGGGGAGGGGGCTCCGGCCCCGGCCCCGACGGCTGCGGGCAGGACCCGGTGCTCCAGGGGACAGAACCCCGGCACCCTCACCGCTACGGCTCAGGCTGGATCCCAGGGCAGGCAGGCAGGCCGGTTAGCAGGCCCGGCAGAGCCCCAGCGCCAGGCTCCGCAGCAGGGGGGTGTCCCACACAAGAAGCGTCCGAGCAGCCTTGGTCCCACCTGCTAAACTCTCTGCCTTTTGATACCCCCGTGACCCACCTGTCCAGTCAGTGTCACTGTCCAGAGCCAATGAGCATCCATGAGCCCCAAGATAAGGCAGTAACTAGCAGGGGCAATGCATGACTTGTTGCCCATCCTTCCTGCCTTGTAACACACCTGTTGTTTTGCTTTCGTTTGTCCTTGAGCAGTAGGCCTGGTTTTGGTCTGTTACCTGGGTAACAGTCAGCAGAAGGCCTTTGCTGACTTAAAAGGCATTTTGGTCAGACTTATGTGGGGAAGAAGGACTGTTTCCCACACTTTCTTTTCTTCTTCATCATCATCATAGAGTGCCTAAATGAATAATTGTCTCAAAACAACTGCCCTGACAAAATGGACATTGTGCTTGGGTGGGGTCCTCGTTTGATAAGCCACTTGGACTCTGTTCACACAAAGAGAGACCCTCATTTGATAACCACTCTGATAAACTGGGCCCTGGTCTCTCAAGAAGACCCCCTCCTTCGGTGGTCATCCCAATAAGCTGGACACTGTCCTTGCAAAGGGAGCCCCTCCTTTGGTGGCCACCATGATAGTCAGGACACTGTCCTTACTTGATAAGGAACAGTGGCATGCAAACAGCACCCTGCGGAGGCAGAGTGCCTTTTTGTGTAAGCCCCCTATAAGATCACTGAACAGGGCCCACGTGCAGCACTACATGAGTCATTGCTTGGTCAACCCAGCTGGGAGGCCCAAGAGATCACCTGGACCCCCATGCCCCACTCATTTCTAGAACACTCTAAAATTCCACACTGAGTCTGTGCAAGATATGTCAAGGCCTCACAATAAGATGGGGCCAGGTAGCATAAAAGATGCAGGCTCCAGAAGCTTGGAGCATGCCTGCCATCCAAGGACCACAACTTACTACTAAGATCATCACTGGATCCAAGGGTAGTGATACCTTCTCTATCCCTCTTTATCTCTCTCTTCTGCTTTTTTCCTTATCTCACTCTTTTTTCTTTTCTTTTCTTTCCAGAATATACATTTCTGGTACCAGTCATACTGGGCTATGATGCCAGAAGCAGGAGTCCCAGGTATGGTCAGGGAGCACCTGACCATCACAACTTACTGCACTTGTAACGAGAAAAATAGCACTATGTTGGCTTGCCCTGAGATCACAAAGTGGCCTGGGGAGGCGCTGCACCACAATGTTGTCATAGAATCATAGAATGTTTGGGGTTGGAAGTGACCTCTAGAGATCATCTAGTCCACCCCCCTTGCCCAAAGCAGGACCACCTAGGGCAGGCCACACAGGAATGTGTCCAGATGGGTTTTGAAAATCTCCAGAGGAGACTCCACAAGCTCTCGGGTATCCTGTTCCAGTTTTCAATCCACCTCATAGTTCTATCATCTATGATTCCTTGAGTTTTCCTGTGAGGATGTTATGGGAAACAGTATCAAAAGCCTTACTGAAGTAAAGGAATATGACATCCACTGCTCTCCCTTCATCTGCCCATTTGATCATGGCTTTGTAGAAGGATATCAGATTAGTCAAGCAAGATTTCCTCTTAGTAAATGCATGCTGGTTACTCCTCATCGCCTTCTTTTCTTCCATGTGGTTAGAGATGGCCTTCAGAATGTGCTGCTCCATCACCTTTCCAGGATTGGAATCACCACCTTCAGACTTGTAAAAGACCTGTCTTTCCTTGACAAATACAACCTTCATGAAAACTTCACAAACAACAGGTCAAATGTCCCTCAACTCCAACTTTTCAACCTTCTAATTTTGAAATTGAACCCAGAAAGTTTGATCAGAATCAGAGGGACAGGAGCTTCTCAGTGCTTCAAATACGTTTTATTAGTTGAAGCCATGAGTCACAGCCGATAGGGGTGATCACAGCTGATAATGGACTAAAAGGGCGTCTCTCCAGCAGAAGACCCGACCTGTCGCGTCTGCCCAGCTCTGGACCCGGAGGGCGGGCGCTGTCCATGGTGCTGAATTCCTCGACCCTCCCCGCCGGGCTCCCCGGGGCTGCCGGGGCACCAGCGGCTCCCGTGGCCCCTTTAAAAACAAAAGAACAACCCAAGTGACAAGACCCTCGTCAGCACTGAGCCATTTACACCAGAGGGCGAGCATCTGGAATGAACTGCACAGTGTCAGGCAAGCGGGTCCCTTCTGCTGAGCTTGCAATCAGTCCTCATTCCTGTGTTTGCTTTGGCTGAACAACCCCAGCATCTGCCAGCCATTGGACTGACTACTCTGCTAAGCAGGTTGTGCACAATGACACATACTTAATAGGCCACAGGGGAAATTACTTTTTAAAAAACATAATTAAAAAAAAGGAAATACATATGGAGTAATTCTGTGCCTTTGAACTCAAAAGTAGCCTGAACAGAGACCTCACACAGAGATAAATTATGACCAGTTCAGCAGTATCATGCCTCTGCAAAGGTAGACATGGATTTTAATATAAATAAGTAGCACTGTATGTATTGATGTTCATGAATAAGGCTGCCTTTATATGTTCGAAAGTTAAAACAATTTTATAATCTTTTAGTGCCACTGGCACAGGAAGAATCTTAAGGGACCTCTGTGTACATGTGAGACAGAAAGACATGTAGGTGTGGTGCTTAGGGGCATGGCTTAGTGGTGGAGTTGGCAGTGTTAGGTTAATGGTTAGACTCAATGATTTTAAGCATCTTTACCAACCCAAATTATTCTATGATTATCATACAGCTAAGAAATGTGAATTGTTGTGCAAAACCGGTCCTTTGAATTAACCATGTACGGTGTAGCTTTCTAGTTACTGAGCAGTTAAAATGAAACTGAGGTTAAAACATTTACCATGCTCAAGTGTGGCAACTTTTCCTTAGGGAATTTGTTGCATTTATGTCAAACATACATATAGCAATCTTATTTGCTGACATTCAGCAATCTTTTGGACCTTAAATCCTAGCAGAAAATGTGACTTTAAACTTGTGGGAAGAACTGAGCGGCTCAGAAGTAGAAATGAGCAGACTAGAGACACTGTAAGAAGTCCCTCAGTTTCTGAGTATGGAAAGTATAAAGACAAAAATCTGACTATCATTTTTTTATTAATTAGTCTACCTGAAAATTAAATCAGCTGACACTTATTCTTTTCTAATTGGACAGAAATGAGGCTGTTCACCTTCTCAAAATAGTTATTTATTATTAATAGAATCACAGAATTGTTTGGACTGGAAGGGACCTTAAAGATCATCTAGTTCCACCTGCATGGGCAAGTACACGTCCCACTAGACCAGGATGCTCAGAACCCCATGCAACCTGATCTTGAACATTTCCAGATCGGGGCCATCCACGATTTCCCTGGGCAGCCATCATTCAGAATGAACAAATCAGTAGCAACAGAAATCTGATGTTAAGGAAAAGAAGTACCAGAAACACAGATGACCCCTTGGTGCCCAATTCCTTAATGCAATGAAAAATTTGCATAGCTTTAAACATTTCCTCAAGATGCAAACTTTGCTATACAGCAAAGTAATTAAGTACATTTTGAATCTCATTAAACTGTCACAACCTTAAATTGTTTGAAAAGTGAGGAAATATTGATGCAGCTGCTTATAATAGTCAAGCTTACACTGAGCAAAAGAGTAAATCGGAATTCATAGATTCTATGCAAAAAAAACCCTTAAGTTGGACAACACATGAAAATAATGTGTGCGCTACCAATTTTCTTAGCTACACATGTCCTTGTTAATTTGTTTTCATCCTTTTTGTTAAAACAAGCTGAACATAAATCCAGATGATCTGCCTTTCCAATTGACTCTAAAATTCATCATTAATAAAATCACACTGCTTCTCTTTATTATTGTTTCATTACTGTAATGGTATGTAAATTATATTCATTAGCTTGTAATGCTTTTCTTTGTGAATCTGCCTGGGGCAGAGAATTCTTTGCCTCATTTTGCCCTAGATTATTCCGTCAACTTTAAAGGATTTCAGCATACTTCATCGGCTCTGAAGTGGAACAGTGAAACATACTCAGAAGTTTTATACTAATTTATTTTTCTGTATCATATGAGCAAAGATAAACCAAGCTTCTCTTGAAGTGCTGTAGTCTGCAACCCACTAGACATGTGGACTGTCTTGAGGATACCTAGATGTTACAAACAGAAGTCTAAGTGCCATGGTCATGGATCTGGTAAGCAGCATTCTGCAGAAATAGTCTCAAGAGTTCTTTTGGGGGTATTGACACGACAAATGCAACTACTAGACAGGTCGTAGTAACTTCTTGCTACACAGACACTGGGAAATCTACTTGCTTTATTCTCCAGTTTTGATTAAGACTCACTAACAAAGGTAAAATTTAATAATGTAGATGTAGACCTTAATTTTGCAAGACTGTAGGTAGCATTAATGATGTCAAGATGGACTCTCCACCGACTAAGAAAGATCTCTGGCTTGCAGATCTGTAGGTGTGGGTGTATGCACATAGATATAATGCTGGATTTGAAGTTCTTGCAAAGAAGAAGTTTTCCCTTAGAAATAAAATAAAGGCAAATAGAGACTATTGTAATCTTTCCTTTTCACTCCTCATTTTAAACATAATGATTTTTTAAGCCTGAGATTTGATTTTTAGGCAGGGGTAGTTTCTAAAGATTAGTAGAGAATACAGACCAAGAACCAGGCATTTTTCATGTTCCAAACATTCTGAAAACATCAAGATTTGCAGTTATTGGAACATGCAGCAATGTCAATTTGAAGATACCTGTTTCAAGAAGAAGGGCAAACATAAATCCAGGAGTATGGATGGCCAAGAATGATGTAATTACCTCCAAGAATCTGACATGAATAATTCTTTTTACCTACTAATGGACTGACAGCCATCCTCCCTCCCAGTCTTCATTCTGTTTCAGCTAAGTCACTAAAAACAGCAAAAAAAATTCAGGTTTTGTTGAGAGCAACACATTTTTTGTGCTATTATTGTAAGCATCCTTAAATTTATTTAAAATTGGAAGTAATTGCCTAGTAATATCTATGAAAGTGAAAAAAATACTGAACTTTTCATTATCTATTCCATGAAAGAAAATATGGTCAGCAGCCTGCAAACCTGTGGTGGTTGTAAGGTACGTGTACAAGCTCAGTGCATCTGGGATGGTTGCAAACAGAAGTAGGACAATTAGATAGAGAACTAATTTTAGACTATGGTCTGCCAGATTTACTCATATCTCCATTAGGACAGCTGCCAATACTTTGACATTGTGACAAACACATCCAAAGAAAAAGCTCATACACATTTCATCATCCTTTCTCCCACAGGCATGAGTGGGTACAGTCAGGCTAAGGGCTTAGGATGTGAACATCTGGGGTATATTCACATGAAAATAGATGAATGAATCTGAGGATGCTTATTTTTATACATTCCACATACAAGTGCACACACACATTCTTTATGCACATGAATGTGGCCAGCAGGTTGAGGGAGGTTATCCTCCCACTCTATTCCACACTTGTGAGGCCTTACCTGGTGTATTTCATGCAGTTCTGGGCTCCCCAGAACAAGAAACTACTGGAGAGGGTCCAGCATAGGGCCACACTGCTGCCCTTTGCAAAGGTTTTCAGTGTGTTATCTCTCCAGACATCTCTGCAATGCTCCAAGTCTGGGTCACCTAAGGGAGGCCACTCTTCCTCCTGAAAACTCCTAATGGATGTTTATCACTCAAGGAGAACAATTGGTTCATTGTACCATCTGCCTTTGTTACACAACTAGAGCACAAGCCTTAATGTTTAAGTGGCTTTTACTAGAATTTCAGAAAATAAAAAGGAAGATTTCATAACAATACTGGTAAGCTGCTAGGAAAATGCATTGCACTCTAAAACCCTCTGTAAGATTCTGGTTTTGTGCAATATTGACAGTTTGACATTCAGAGATTGATGTTACCACACTCAGACAATAGAACACTTGGGTTGTCTCTGAGTCAGACAATGACATCTGTGCAGAAGGTTTGATTTGTATTTATCATCTGTATTAATTCTTCAGTCTTTTCTATATCAATTATCTAACCATCAACTTTGGGTTGTTCTCACAAAAAAATAACATTATTATTTTCTTCACAGATAAGAAACAGAAGAAAATTGTAAGATATGTGCTTGAGTTAGCATAGAAAATCGAGGCAGAGCTATGTACAGAAACCAGAGGAGATGAGCTCTAGCTGAGTATCTTACCTGCTAGCCACTCATTCTCCTTCTTAGACTGATGTCCCACTCTGGAAAGCTGAATATCCCAGCTTTCAAGGGTTTGTAGCCAGTCATTGGAACTCACAGCCAGGGAAGAGAAAAAGTCCCCAGACAAAAAAGGCAAAGTAAGAACTGCACAATAACACTGCTCAGAATGTAATTGTTCAGTTCACTATCCCGTGGTATCTTTTGGGCAATAAAATTGGAATAATGATGTTAAGCTTGCCAATTATCACCAATTAAATTGGTTCCCTCAGTTTAAGCAGTGAGAAGAAAGAATTATTTGCAGTCCTAGCTCAATTATTAATTTGGAAGGGATGTTACTAATGGTCATTTTCTCCATGTAAAATCTATGTGTTAAGTCATGCTCTTGGACCCATCCTAGAGTATAATAAATGTTTCTGAAGTGAGGCACATACCAATACAGTTTATTTCTTTGAAAAACACTGAGCAAATAGATCTGCATAGCAGGACAGAAGCTGACTTCAAATATCATTACATATAAAAGGACTAATAAAATTTCCCAATTTCTCTTATTATTTCAAGTTGAGAAAATATAGGGAAAAATCTTTAAGCATTTGCTCACATTTTACTTTGGCATGATTGTTATTAGCTTATATTTCTTTTGATCAAATATTTTTATGATGAAATCAAGCTGATTTAAATGTTCGTGGAAAATAAATTTCAAGGTCACATACACAAGCATTCACAGAAACAAAATACTCTGTCCTTCCATGTGATATTTTACTCCAGAAAGGTTCATTTATCAATCAAATCAGAGCAAGGAAATTGCATCACATGATTTATCTGACCTATCGCTACACGGCAATATAACTGAAATATCAAATATTCTGAGAACAAATTACAGGCAAGACAGAGATTAAAAATTCTAATCACAAATGCACTGATTTAGTAATTTAAAATAAGAAAGAAATCCCCCAAAAAACACATTATCTGCTTACAAATATCTTTTCAGGAGAAAAGCAGTACATTGGTTCTGTGAGTTATTAATCAAAAGCCCATAAATATGTATTTTATAACAGCAGGGTATATTAATCCATAACTTCTCCTAATAACCTGAGATAAATGCAAACTGTAAATAAAAATTTTAAAAGTTTTTTGCCCTTTTTTGCTTTTGTGATGAGCAAAACATCAAAGGCCCTTCTTTCTGCTTTTTAAATTTAGAAGTACCATCAAGTCTAGACATGACTTCGTTCAAAGCCTTGATGAGGCTCTAGGAAGTGTAGCTGAAATGTTTCCTTACATTGATTGAAGGGGAATGAGAAAAGATCCTAAATTTTTAAGCACTTTCCTTTTTGAGTGTTTATTTGCTGGAGTTCAATAAGAGAGAAATATTAAAGCAAGATATGTGGCATTGAAGCTATATGGTGTATAAGAGAAACACTCAAAGTATACTGTGTACCTCCCTTTTCCATCTCTTCACTGCATGTGAACCAATGACATGAACATTATGAACTGAGCACCAGCATGTGACCTGAAAAGCATGTACTTCTTTGATGGGGTACACACGTGTCTCAGGCTGTGTCACACAATGGCCGTGGGATTCCCACCTCCGCCTCCATACACATGCACATGAGGGAGCTTTGGTTGTGATGTCTCCTAGCACAACATGTTGTAATTGCTTGTGTGTGCATGTGTGTGTGTGTACATGTGTGCAGAGCCAGAGCTGTGTACCCACATTGAGAACATTTCCATTTTGCTGGTGTGTTGCCCAGCTGTGTGCAGTAAGATAGCATAATCCGTGAGGTCCTTGGGAAAAACTGGCTCCATAAATTTGTCTGTCAGGTTTGTACAACTTGTAGTCTGACTCTCCCCAAGAGATCTCTTAGAAATAAAGCAGTTTTCTTCTGGCAGTCTCCAGTTTGCAGTGTGTAGACTCTACTTGATGACCTTGGACAATAAGAAGGGCTTTGGCAGGTAACGGCACTGTGTACTGCCTCATAAAAACTTTTGGCTCCACAATACTTATTAGAAATTGTTCTGGAAAAAAAATAAATTGAAAAAATGGTTGCCCAAGTGTTGGAGACTTCTCCATCTCAGTTTATTCCCATCTGTTCTGTAAAATCTTGTACTTTAGCTTAATTGCTTCTTTGCCTTTTCTAGTGTTTACCCATATATGTTCGCTTCAGAGAGCAATCAAATTCTCCCTCTTCCAGGAAGCTCTATAACTGGGAATAAGTTTTTGGTTCAAAATTATGCTTGGGTAATGTGAGACACTTAAGCACCATGTTTAACCATTAGAAGTTTACTAAGGAGACAGAGAATTTAAGGTTTGAGAACTACCTAGAAGTTAGGCAGCTCTGGCTTATCTTTTTAGGTAGGAGCCTGATGACGGCTGTTCACTCTGATTCCTCACAGAACATAAAACAACCCCAATCTTCATTGGTAAAGTCCCAAACACAATTATGTGAGATTCCAGATTGCAACTGAAGGCTCCCTAAAATCACCATATCCTTTTTTTTGCAATCTTCTTTCAAAACTAAACAAGTAATTTCTAATTCTCCCCACCCCCTCAACCACAGAAATGTGTTTTTTCACGAGAATTGAAATAAGTAGGCTTAGCATGTGTTTTAATGTGTTACAACTTTAAGAACACATTGGTATTTTGTCAAAACTAAGAAGATTTTTAATGCAAAAAAAAAAAAAAAGTAAAATCAAAGCTGAAAATACTGGGGATTCTGATAGTGCTGCTGTAAAAAGGATCTGCTGGCAATTAAATACAACGTTCTCTGCTTGTGAGGAGAAGACAGTATTTCTTGTCAAAATATTATATTCAGATATCTTTCACAGGGAGAAAGCAGAACAAAAATACTCAAAGCTAGCCTAAATCATACATCTTTAGTTGTATACATATGCTTTATAATAAAAAATTTAGTGTGAAGGGATAGCCACTACTTATTTATGACATATTTGGTTCCATTTTCAGGACACAGTATGTCAGCGAGAAGAGCAGATGCAATTTACCAGCCCTGATGTGTTGTGCTTACAGTGCTGAGGACCCTGGCAATCAATGGAGGCAAAGGAGATGCTCTCAATATAGATCCGTATTATATTTTTTTCTTCATGAAGGAGAAACCCTGTCATTTATCTGATGGGAAAATAAATAAATAAATAAGTAAATAAAGGATTCATGTAGCAAAGAGATAAAATTTACTCTGGCTTTTTAGTCAGATATCATTAACAATGGAAGCTACTAAAACGTAGCAATTTGGAATTGCCTTCTTAATATACTCTATTGCCAGTTATATACACCTTTTCATTGTATATGGTGCAACTCTGGAGGCAATTAAAAAAATGTTTTTCTTGGGAGGATCTATCATTAACATTTATGAGGCACAGCTGTGGAACTTAAAGCCATTGGCTGAAAAGGGCATTCCCTGTGAAGAAGCAGAATATGGCACTTCTGTAACTCCTTCAGTCACTGCCATTCCAAGATCCTAGAAGAAAGGAAGTGTTTTGCTGGATGAAAATAGCTGGCTCCTTCCTTAGGGCTTCTTTTGTTCAAGATTTTGAGGCACATTGGCATTTCTAAAAGTTCAGCCAGGGTATGTGGAGAGGAGAAGAGACCATTTTTGCTAAGTACAGTGAATCCCATTTCACTAGCCACCTGGGTGCACAAGAACTGCTACATTTTGTCACAGGAAAGATCCATCAAATTTTTTCTGTCATCAGCTAAGCATGGATACATAGGAAAGGTATGGAGAAAGGGGTTTTTTCCCCAGTCTGTTCTTAGAAACCAAGCTTTTAATCTGAAGCTAATACGGTCTATTTTTTGGATGTCCTAAAATACATCTATCTCTCAGAAATATAATTAAAACTATTTCTAGCTCTTCACACTATCACATGATACTATTGGAGGTCTTTCTCCAGCTCCACAAAGTGAAATGTGAAGGAGTGCTGATTTTCTTTTTAACCTCAGTTTAGTCCTGGCTTGTTATAGTCAGCCCCTACAAGTAAAACAGGTTTGAAGCAGATAAATTCTGTTAGTTCAGACCTATCAGATGAATTAGATCCTAATGTATGAGACTCACTTGCCATGACGCCATGGGAAAGGCACCTTATGAGCTGTGGGATGGTACCACATAGCATGATACAGTACAAATCATGGAGCAGACTTGATTGCCAAGTGGATCTCAGCATGTGACTGGGAATGGTTCCACAGCACTTGACTTCTGGGTTGGTAAATATTTTCTACCAGTACCTTACCCTGGTTATAGCACAGCCCTGTTCAATCACATTTGTTTGGGGCTCTCAGCTCCAGGGTCTGGCAGACAGAGATGTGCTGAGTATACACATCTGGTCTGTGGGGTCCTGAGGAGGGACAGAGACTGAGGACCTGCGTTGAAAATATGCACTGCTACATGGGAGTGTGAAAGAGAGTAAATCATATTGAGTATCATACTCAGAATGCAAGACTTGACAGCTCTGGGAATCTGGTGATGGAAGTGCTCTGTAAGAACACAGATAGGATATAACCCTGATAGCTGCATGGAATCAGGGGTGGTTATTCAAAATTTGAGTAGTCATATAGAAAAATATATGTGAATGCTAAGAAAAAAATGTTTCTACTTACATTTGAGATGGAGGAAGATTTCTGAATAAAGTTGCACTCTATTCATTTTGTTCTCTTCTGTCAGATCCCCTACAAAATCCCAATGCCTGTGTTTACTCTAGAATGTCATTTTCTTAAACTCTTTCTGCATATAGAAAGAGCTTTTGAATAGACACGTATTATAGTGATAATATAACTAAATATATCATCCGCCCATACACTTGCAATTGACTTTCCTCTAAAGCTGGTCTTTTCTTCATAGTTCCTGCATCTAATTATCATCAATTTTGGCTCAGGAAGGAAATGATCTAACACTGAACAGATCAATTATTTTAGCAGCAAAAGAAAAAAAAATCAAATTAGTAAACTGGGAATTTCAGATGGCAATTTGATCTTTGGCACATGTGTTTCTTAGAGGAAAAGTGCACATAACAGAACTTATCCTGTGGAAAGTCAATTGAATTCAGTATGATAAAGTATCAGTGACTTCTGGCACTGAAACGTAAAAGTAATTCATTTCCATCCAACACCTAACAACACCTAATAGCAAACTGTCCTGTATAAAAGATGCTTAAGACAAAACAGAGAAGGTGATGATGTCATTCTATGAGGATACAGTCCATTTTATTCTACAGCAGTACTTCAGCAGAGGAAAACATAATGATTTATTAACACACAAGAAGTACCCCTGGCAGGCATAGTTAATATTTTAGTACTGCAGGCAATTGAATGTGTCTCACTTGTTGCTCTGACCTTTCTTATTCTTTGTACCATAATTTCTTAGAACTTCTGTTTTACTGGTGATCATGCAATTAGAAAGATCCTTTTATGCAAGCCATGATCATTTCTCACATAAACAGTATCTTTTTCTTTATGAAGCTTGTTATTCATAGTGCACACTTCAAGACAGTTCAAGGTGATTCACTGAGATCAATAAAGACCTTAGACAGGACATGTTAAGATATACCGATCAGTAAACTGGGATTTTTAGACTATAATTTTATTTCTGAGTCGTTCAATATGTCAGGGAAGAGTGAATACTATAACCATGGTGGGAACAAATAATCATTTAGATCTTCAGGTGAAAGAAGAAGAAGCACCTGAGTGACAACTTCATTAAATTTGAATACAACTGTCTCTAACTATGCTGTAAAAGCTTCAGGAGCAATTAATTTCCTTTCTACCAGTAGTGACAATATATCACATAACAAGAAATGAGGACTGAAAACAAAACAGGCAAAGCATGATAATTAAGGAATCTGAAGTGGTAAATCCTGTTTTGATCATGTGTAAGGTTGTTTTTGTCTTCTTTCTCTAATATTATTTTTTTCATTCCCCTTCAAAAATTATAACTTACTGGAAAACAGAGGTATTTTTTCTTGTCAGGTCTGGATAATATTTTAGTTTCTCATAGAGCTGGGTATGACAGTTTTACAGCCTCCACACAGTGATCTTCACTTTTTCCTTTTCATCCCTGAGTATGGGAGGTGGCTGCTGAATTTTCTGCAATGGAAGGAGAGCACCACATGTAACTGGATTACCAGGAATACATGGCTTTAATTTTTTCTCCTAGCTTTTCTGGAATTTTATTTTGTGGGGACCTTAACTGGATTACCCCAGCATGTTCGGGTTCACTACTGGATAATCCAAAGGGATCTGTATGTACCCATCTGCTGGGACCACAAAGCAGGCAAAATTTTGAGTGAAGTCTGCCTAAGCATTAGCATTCCAATAAGAACTTGTTTCCCTTCTCCTCACTGTAGACCCAGCTCACTCTTCCCTCTAAGTGTCAGGAGCCCTGTGCAAGCTTCCTGGTTTCCCTCATGACTCTTCTCCCATCCTTTCCCTGCAGTCCTTGAGAAGCAACTTTCTCCCTCCTCAGCTGGCAAGAAACTTCCAAGAACAGAAAACCTCTCCTCTCCAAGAGGTTCCCACCATCCCAGCATGGAACATCACAAACATCACTTATAAACTGACAATAAGCAAATGAAATACACCACACCAGTGGAGCTACAGACAGAATGTTAGAGGTATTTCCAAAGCTATAATTAAAAGCATAATTTATCTGCCTCTGTAGACAACCTCCAATCCAAACTGATGATAAACTCCATTTGTCAAAATCACATGCCAAAAATCTCAAGTGCAAAACTCTGACTAGCAAAAACCTGGCAGTGAGGGGCAGTGCTGAAATAACTTCATCAGTATTAAATATTTGATGAAGCCAGAAGAACTGAACTCACTAGAATAATAAGCAGGTACCATCCACATAAGCTAATTCTAGATTTGGAAGGCAGGTCTGTAAATTCCATCTGGAGTCACTGGAGAGAGATGCAGTCCTGCAGCAGATGAATCAAAGCACTTGTAGTTAGGCTGCTGCTCTGAATCACTCTCTTCAGGTGTTTTTCTTTATTCACAGGGAAGAAGAGCCTCAGAAAACCACCTTCCCTAAGTTTAAGCAAGTTCCAGGGCATTGGACAGTCCAGGTCTTTCAAAGTTGGTAAATGGTATGCATAGACACAGAATTACGGTAAGATTTCTCAAATGACTACCATTAACTAGAAACTTCACTCTTATTTTCAAAAGTGTATTTAAAGGCAATGGGGGTTTAATTCCTAAATATCTACTGGCCCATAAAATATGTAGCTCTACCAATGTTCCTCTGAAAAAATATCACCTTGAAAAAAAGAAAACTTGTGATTTAATTTCACATCAATGGACATGTGTGTGTGGTCGAAGTGGGAGTAAAGCTGGGAACAAAAGAACCTGAGGGAAATTATTAGAACAAATGTTTCATACATTAAAGAGGGTGACTATTAACTCAGGCTCTGGCACTGTTAAGAAGTTCCTTGACATCACGCAAAAACAAATGAAGCAAGATCCCACAAGTTGGCAGATTGCTATAAAAATGTATAGGTTAAAACAAAAATCTGGAATCGTTTCTGGAAATGAACTAAATAAGCCATTACATTTTGCATTGAATATCTTTAAGTTACTGCTTCATGCACAGTAGATAGGATTGCTTTCCGGAGACAGAATGGACTACTTTGGAAAAAAAAATATTTGCACTGTGTTTACACAGTACAAATTTAAAGAGGAATTTGTGGCCAAACTTAGTATCTGAGCAGTCCAATATGTCCAAAGACCCAGAACATTCCCCAGCTGCAGAACAGGTGCTAACAGTGTGGAAGTAGCCAGTTTCACCCAAATCATGGGTAGTTCTTTGCTTTTGTTTCCATTAATTCTTGATTAATCAGCTCTTATCTAGACTCGAATTCTGACCTATACATTAAAAATTTACTCCATTACACAAACCAATATGAAAGGAAGTTGAATAACTTCATTGTGTACTAAAATAGTAACCAATGTGTTTCTGCTGGCCTTCCTAAGTGTTTGGTATTCACAATAAGAAAGATGTACATGGCAAAATAGCGAGATGCTAAAGTCAGTGTTGCATGTTTTAGAAATGAAATATCATTTCTATTCATTGAGGAGAAAAATAAGGATGTTTGATGCTGCAGGGAGTTCTACATCAATAATACTCAAGACTTGCAGAGTTCACATGTCTGATTTTCTATTAAAACTGATGGTCTCTGCTCTCAGAAGTGTGCTTAATGGCAGTTCTGGAGCAGTAAATAAAACTACTGTGTTAATTTCTCACCCTGTTACATACACCCAGGCAAACTCGGTTTCCAGATCATACTACATTGTAATGCAATTCTCTCCTGCAGTTGTGTACCATGGGCACTGCACCAGTTTCCATCACAGGAACAGGGGGAATGAAGAATAGGATCCGGCAGAGAAAGCCAATAGAACTGGTAGAAAAAAGACATCTGAAGAGGCTGTCTGGAAATTAAGGCATCACAACCTCATTGCTAAAATTCAGGCTGAATCCCTTTAACAAGACTGGATTTAATTTACCACATATGCTCATATGCATCTAGTCTTATTTAAAACGCTTAAACTCCAGCTGAAGCATCACTCTCCTGCTGCTACCCAGCCTTCACTGACCACAGGAGAGTCTCTCAAGCTTTGTTAGAGAATGTGAACTAATTTCATAGCATCCTGAATGGAAGGGCAGAGCCTGTTACGACAGAGAAAAGGCACAGTCCTTTGTGAGCACAAAGGAGTTCTGGGGTGTCTGTGTGTCACTTTTGTTTTAAACCACAGTAGATTTCAGAGGTGCATCTAGAAGATCTGAAGGTAGGCAGGTGTCTGCTCCTCACCATCACATGGGCTTTCCCTGCTTCCAGGCCTCAGCTGCAGTTCATGGGAGCAGCTGTTGACACATTCCAGCTTAATCTCTATTTCAAAGGTATTTTTTAGATGAAAAACAGTGTACTGAGAGAAAAAAATGGATTACACAGAAGAAACCACATTTATTTTAGGGTATCCATCTAGAGTTATCACCTACTTCTTACCAAAACCGGTGGAATTTTGTTTCACTTAAGTAAATCCCTCCATTTGGGGGTCTTATGTTAGCAGTCAGAGTTCATCTGTTGCTGTCCAGACTTTACCTGTAGAACACAAATGGACATACCATGAGTATTGGAAGCAGAATAGCTCAATACTTTGACTAAACAAAAAACAACAACAACAACAACAACAAAGGAATCCTTCATTCTATAAAACTTAAGGAATTAATTACATTTTTCTGCTTCTTAGCTATTAAGTTGCAAAGATTAATCTATCTATCTATCTATCTATCTATCTATCTATCTATCTATCTATCTATCTACCTCATATCCATTAGACCAAAAGATCATTTGTTTGCCACCTGAATGTTGCACTTGCTCTTTGCTGAAGCAATACAGGCAGAGCCACAGAAAGCAGAATATTTTCTTTGACTTCTTTATGTCTTCTGTCTTTACAACTGTAGACTGGCATTATACGACCCTGAATATAAAAATCAAAGCACTTCTCTGACAACGCTGTCAATGAAAATGTACTCGTCACTACAGATTATAATTAGAAACCTCATGCAATGGATACAGAGATTGGACATTAGTGCTAAGCCTTGGCAAAGGAAAATCTGAGCTCATATGATATGTCATTATGTTATCCTAGTCTCAGGTAGGGGATTTAATTAGGAGCAAGTTTTCAATTATGAACACCTGCACTTAGTTATTTATCATTACCTTGTGAGAGTTTGTATTAGTCTGCACTGCATCTTATGCTGCAGGGTAAAGATTTTTAACAATAGTTATTTTAAGAGTGAAATAGCACTTTAAAAATGCTGTTGCTTTATGATAATTGGGTTGAATTTACTGAGGGTCATGCACTATGTTCTTTACTTTGAAAGCTTAGGAAGTATCCAGTGAGCCATGTTTTTTAATGGTAGAAAAGAAAATTTATCTTTAAGGAAGGCTGTTTACTTCCACTGGCTAACTGGATTCAACTACACATTTTGTGGTCAGACTAAATCTACTGTTTTCACTTCATTCTCCCAAAATATGTGCTACTATACCTCCTTAAGTATTGAACACATTCTTTTTTCACCCTGAGTGCTCATGTTTTGGAATTACTGCACAACCTGTCTTTCTAAATGTCACAGGGAACCTTGAAAACATGTGGATAATTGAGGATTTGAGTATCTGAAGGGCATTGCAATGTAATGTGTCTGTTCTGGATGACATGACCTTCTTGTAGAAAACAGAATTCTGGATGTTTATAATATCCATACTCTAGTGCTTTTCCAAATGATTTGCTACTGTAGAATAATTACTTTCTCCCAAGCAAAATAGATTTTCTTGTTTTACTTCCTGCTTATTCTCCAAATCAGCCTCCGTATGTGAGAAGGCCAGTGGTTTGTCTTGGATATTTTCCTGTCTCCAGCACACCGATGGAAGTCTCCAGGGTGAGTATGAAAAACTCCAGCATGAATAATGGTGGAAAAAACTTTCCCTGGAGAAAAGATCATTCTAAAGTAACTGGTCAGTATCCTAACACTTTTGCAACACTAACCTGGCTCCATTCTTCCAGAAATCTTGGAAGTTCACTGATGTCTTATAGCAGTGACTGCTGTATGTACCACTAGAGAGCTTTACAGACATGACAGACCCTGTGAGGTAAGTATAATTTATGGAGTATTTGACTCTGCTAGATCACTTACAAAGAAGTTTAAATTAACCCAATCTCTCTCACGTCCCTCCACACCGTGATGTGCAGATCTTTTTCCTGCAATTTATATCCAAAAAGAAACTTTTCAGCCTGTCTGTCAATACTCCTATCAAAATTAGTTGGAACTAATTTTCAGTGAAAATTTTCCTTGCATACAGACATATTGCAGATCCTGCATTCTTTATAGACATTATATACCGCTTCACAACATAAAACATTTTCAGTAACACCTATCTCAGCCTCTGGAGAGTTAATCTGTTTTGTAGAGAGAAAACTGCTGATTTAGGATATCTGTGTTTCATATAGTGGCTCAGATGGAAGCAATGAAAACCAGCCAAGCAAAGAGCAAGACTGATGTGATTTGTGTGGCACACTGAGGTGGGAGATAATTTAAAATTCCTTAGTCAAGCAGCCTATTTCATGTCAGACTTTATACAGTTTCTGAACATCTTCCAAACACAATTATATTTACCAGAATCTAATGGTTACTTGTATTATTGATGTATTTGCTCAATAAACATCAACAACAGTTACTCATGTATCCTCTTTCTGAATGACACTAAGAAATGAGTGAAAATTTCAAATATTCAATTCATAATGTACAACTAAATTTTTCACTTGCATTAGACTGTAGTAAGACGAGAGGAGTACTTGCTCTCTAACATGGGAAGACAGCTGGAGCAGGTCAGGCACAGTACATTTTCAAGCTTCATTTTTCCTCTGGTTTGAAAAAATGCCGATTAAAAAAATTGGATGATTTATAGTCCTCTCCAGCCACTGATTATTGCCTCTTAAATCTTCCACCTAGAGACAAATGAAGCATGGAGTGTCCAGCATTGACATTATAATATAGTAAAGACAATCTGTTAAATCATATATATGTTGTAGTTAACTCTAATTTAGAATATAAATCTTTGTGACAGATGACTGTGACATCATCCTCCCTTGAGTTTTGTTGCAAGGAACTGAAGCTTAAAAATAATGAAATGCTTTATTTTCCAGCAACCTTTTTAAGGTCAACCTGGGGAAGTTTTGGTATACTCCTATGTGGGGCCACTATTACCAAGTTCATCCTAGCTCAGTGCTAGTAAACCTGTTTTTCTCTCCATCTATTCAGAAGATTCCCAGAAGACCTCCTGACTTTTTGACCTCCTCAGACTTTTCCTCTTCTGTTCTTTCTGGCTGGAGGAATGTAAGTTGCAAATAGTTCAGTGTTTGGGAGCTTCTGGGATATGTTACTTTTCCTTGGTTTGATTGCAACACCATAAGGTTCATTATGCTTGTGATACCATGCAATAAGTATTCAAATTCAAATGTCAGTGTTAACTTTTGTGAACCGCTTTGAAATAAATAAAATGAGCATTCCAGGGTATAGGTGTTCATTGGCTAGTAAGTGAAGGAAGAGAAAAAGTGTAAAACTCCATGTTGTTTTTTCTGATTAATGTAGCTAGGTAGAAAGTATATGTATTTGCTGCCTCTTAGGGAACTGCCTCAGTACACTCTGTACTTAACTTCCATCATTGTAGAAGGCACATAAAGATTCAGACCTATATTAATTTAGGACTGCCAAGGACTTTGTTCTTTGTTAATTTAACATCAGTATGTGATTTTACAGAATCTTTCTAAAACTAGTTTCTTTCCCCTTATATAATGAATATAACCCTGATAAAGATTGAATATAAAAAATATTCAGACTGCATAGAATAATATGGTGAAATACAATTTCAGGATTGAGTTTAAACCAATTCAATGCTACAAACATAAACAGACTATTAATGCTTGTCAATGAGAAGAAAAAAAAGAGCAAGTGAGAGAATAAGAAATGCAGAATTTTCTCCATCAGAAAATACAGCTCATTCAAAGTCAGATGACATGCAGAAATCATGGCAGTACTTTTCCTTGTGAAAAATAAAGTAAAAACCCCTAATTTTTCAGCCTCCTTCGACATTTCAGCTAGAAATAACTTTTTATTCTGCTGCTTTATGTCTGTGTAAGAATTACCAGTGTCAACACTGCAATGGAATGCTTTTATTTTGTTGAAGTGTTCTGACAACTGTGACACAAAAAGTTTAAAACCTTTTCTCCTTGAGAAGCAAGTGTGTATCTGAGAGCAGAGAGACATGAGAAGCTGCTGTGGGGGAGTGACCAGGTGCCTCACCCTACTTAAGTCTTTGCCCATAAGAAAGGTTGTGGTGGAGGAGAGTTGAGCCAACTCCATCACAGTAGCTATAAATTGACTCAAGGACAATTACCATGGAATAACTGATAAATATTATTTTTTTCTTCCCCCCCCCCCCTACCCCCCCCAAATTTGCCTCCTGCATATCAACTAAGATAGCAGGAGAGTCAACCATCACTTTTGAAGGCTTCTTGCTGATAACAGACATATTTTGAATTTTCTTCTTCCATTAAACTGATTTAAGAGTAACCCAGTGAAAGTCAAGGGATTAGCACTAATGCAAGACAGACATAAGTGAGAAAGTAGGCCCAGAAATCCATTCACATTCACAAAACATCATACAGGCAAAGTAGCAGGAAACCATTCATTATAGGACTGATTTTTAGTATGTTAAGAAGCAATCACTTTTCACTGACAATACCTGGACTTCCAAATGCTCATAATATCTAAAAAATCAGCCCTAAAACTTTTTGTTATATCTGCCCACTTTCTGCAAACCTACTGAAAACACAGTGGAAAGTGCTAGATTAGTGGTTTGTAGATGCTCAGACTTGGGTGCACATATTCTGCAAACTCTCTCCTTCCTCAGGAGGGAAGGACTTCACATACCCTTTGTGGTTTATTTTATTACACTGTTATTTGTTAGCCTCAGATAACTGCTTTCTTATCTAAAGAAACCAAAAGTGAATGATTTTGTGGCTGGATGAGAAATGTTCCTAAAGAATAATCCTCTTGCAAGGAATCTACAGTAACAATCTGTTTCTCAGAGATCTGAAAGCTGGCAAATGAACAGACCCCAACTCTCATGAATCAGGCATTCCTGCCTTCACTCCCATTAGGCTTAGGACAAAAATGTGTCGTCTTTATACAGATTGAGGTAATTTGCTTCAACTGAAGGTAGCCAAGGAAAGATGAGATTTTGTGAAGAAAACTCATGTACCTCTGTAGCACTGGATAGAAAAAAGCCAGTGGAAATCAATGTAAATGCCCCTTACTGCAACCCCAATTTCACAAGGTGATAAATTAAATGTGTCAGTGAAGAATTTAATCCTATTAAACTCACTGAAATCAAGTATATGCTGAAACACATACACATGTCCAAAAAAAGGACATCAAGAATGTTAAGACCAAATTTGAAATACTGACTCCAAAATCTCAGCTTTTCCTTTCATTTGGGGTGGTATAAAACTACTGACAACTATGGATGAAACAGATATAAACCCCACAGATGTGATTAGACACCAGCGCCGCAGGCTCAGCACTGTCATATACTAGGATTCCTGAAATGTTCTCAAAGACACATTACAAATAACCTGTCCGATCTGAATCTTCTCAAGTTTCATTTGAGGGAGAAAAAGGAGTTGAAAAGCTTTAATAACAAAAGCACGGCTAATTGTTCATGCATGAAAGCCAAGGACAGGCATTTTCTGCACCAGCTCTGCTTTTCCTGAAACACTTGACTGTGTACTTAAGTCCAAAATATACTTATCCATCTACACTTATATTCAGAAACCAGAAAAGCATCACTAGGTTTTTCTAGTGATATTCAGAGAATCTCAGCCCTCAGCAGGGTGAGATCTGTTGCACCCCTTGAGGTCAAGTATATCAAATGACACTTTTAGAGTTGTCCCCAAGGCATTTAGACTGGGGCCACATGTGAGAAGTGGGAAGCTCAGCACAGAAGGCTCCCAGATCTTTCTCCTATAAGACTGAAATGAAATGAAAGCTGGAGTGTGTTTGGCTTCCGGATCAGGATTTAGGTGCCTACAGTTTACCTACGTCTTGCTTTACATGACAAAGTCCTCTCATAAATCCAGCCAGTAGTGATAAGATGATGGTATGTATCATTATTCTGCACAAGGTCTTCAAAAGCGTGTGCCAGCTCTTTCAGAGTCGAGATTCTTGGATACATAGGCAGTGAAGAAGAGCTTACCAGATATCTTTACCATTGTGTCAACTAGTAGAGATTCCTTTAAGGTTTCTTATCATTCTCTGTGGTACCATCCTGTTTCTCTGAATCTCCCTACAACTCTAAGTTATGTGCAGCTCTCTTCTGAAAAAAAACCTCTGAATCCCATTCCTCAAGAAGTACTCAAATATCTAAGAGAAAAGTAATTAATGTAAGTCCATGGATAACTGCAGTATGTGCATGCAAATTTCTAACCTACTGCATTACAGCGAATTGTGCAGATGGGCAAGGACCTTGGAATCAGTCAGCAGCAGGGAAGTCTAGACTGGTTGAAACCTTACAGCAGATTTATGTGATTAACTATCATAAAGGTTTTTAGTTATCATATTGAAAATTATCCAATTAAACTGCACCTTTATAACCAACAATGTGCTTTAGTAAATCCAGTTGATTGGTAAATGATTTTTTTAAACAGGAATAGAAGAAACCTAGGAAGTGCAATTGTCCTTCCAGCCCTGATACCAGCCTTGCCAACTGCTTACAATTCAGATCAAGTAAAAAGAATTTTCAGAGCATATAAATATGAAATAACCTTCTGCTAGTTCACAGACTTGAGAGCAAAAGGAATGTGTCAGACTTTAAGAAGCTGCCTTTCAGAACTTCAGCTCCTGCACTTTTGTGTGTGTGTGTGTTTGTTGAGTGTTTTTGAAACAGAGTAATGAGAAATGAACATCTTTGATGCATTATACAGTCACTCCAGCAAAGTCCATTCAGATAACAGAAGATTTTTTCGTATTTTGTTGTGTCCTCCTACTTGCAAACAGAAATAAAAGTTGTATGTACTGTAAATTCAGGCATTCATAAGCTCTGTTAATCCAGACTTATTTATAACATGTAGGAGTAACATTAATTTGACTCCAGCTTGTGTGCATCTTGCTTTGTGAATGGGTTCAAGTTGCTTAGAAAAAAACCCCAGGTAATCTGGCAGCTGAATTCTGTAGCATAATATGTAGGAGCAATGGGGGCAGGAATAAGGAGGGAAGCTGTGGCTCATTCATTACGTGGGCCGAGGGTTTACATACTCAATAACCAGGCTGACTCTTTTCCTTTGCTACAGCTGATCTCACACTTCTGAGAGGTTCTTAGTACAGACTGTACTGTTGGGGCCAGTGATTTGGTTTAAAAGGTGATAGCTCCACCAAACTGAAACAGAGTTTCCTGGGACAGAGATATTTTTTTATTTTTTTAATTTTTTTTTTCCTACAAAATTTCAAAGCCTTGCTGCAATTAGTGGAGATGTTAGAGCTTCTCTGAAAGAAAAATTTTTTAAAAAGTCATCTAGATCTGCTGCAAGTGAACGTGAAAAAACCTAAGTTTTGCTTTTGTCAGTAAAGCAGAGATTTTCAGAATTATTTCAAGGCTTTTTAGCACTTACCACAGGATCAAGGACAAACAGCGTCTCACTACTCCTGCCGATTCCTTCCAATTTGCATTATTTGTTCTATTTGTTTATCACTTAACTTGACCTGCATCCAGTGTCTTAGCTTTGTGAACATTATCAGTATGCTCTTTGGGAACTGACACTTGAGATGCTCCTTCCATAAACTGATCAATTTGCATATTCAAAATTCCCCGTGTACATATGTGCATATATAGACATGAACATGTATGTAAAAATATACAGACACATTCAATGTATATGCATAAATATATATGTATTAGCCCCATAAACAGTTCTATAAACTTTCTTTTCCTGAAAATAAAACATTGAGCTCTAAAGTCCTGAGTACTTAATTTGTAAATAATTCTGCAATGTGTGTTTAGCACAAATGAATGCACCAAAAATTCTTTACGTTTATCAGTTTGACACTTTTAAAAACATGGCAAGAAATAGGCACTTTCTTCTGTGTGTGACACTTTGCAAAGATTAATCCATAAAACTTGGCAGCTGCACTTCCCTCTCTCATACTTTGTGGCTGGGAAAGCTCCTGTGAGGAATGGGAAATGGATGACACTGCATGTCTGCAGTGTTCACAGTTGGATATAGTCAAGTCAGTCCTCGCGGTTCAGCTTCAAAGCCGTGGAGACAGCAGGATGGGTTAAGGGAGAAGCTGAGCTCTGCAGGTGGCAAGCTCATTAGCTTCTGCCTGCCAAAGCTCCCAGGAGGACAGACGAGAAAGGGTGTGGTGATGCTCTTGGGGGTGAGACCAAGGATTTCTACATTGCATTCTGTCCAGGTGCCTCAAGAGCTCTTCTTTGAGGAATTTGACTTTACACACAGTTCAGAAATAATGCCTGGGTTGTCCTTTCAGTTACCTCAGTAACTTTATAGGGCCTAACCATGCTCTTTGCCAGTAAGGAGAGTTTCTCTACATGCAGAATTCTGTATCCATATGACAAGCTGGGCCTGTATTTACATGTCTTACTAGTATGCCTACATCAGTTACGAATTTAAAGAAACATGCAACCCAAGCCCTAAAAAGACATGTACAAACAAAAAGTGTCTTGTAGACAAAGGTTACAGAATCACAGAATCATTACAGTTGGAAAAGACCTCTAAGACGACCAAGTCCAACAGTCCGCCCAGAAGGAACAAAGAAAAAAACACAATAAAACAAACACACAAAAAAACCCCACCAAACAAACAGCAAGACAACAACAACCACCATGCCCACTAGAGCATATCCTGCAGTGCCATGTCTACATCTTTTTAAAATACTTCTAGGGGCAGTGATTCAACCATCTCCCTGGGCAGCCTATTCCAGTTCCTGACTACTCTTTGGTAATGAAATTCTTCCTAATATCTAGCCTAAACCTCCCCTGACACAACCTGAGGCCATTTAATCTTGTCCTATTCTTATTCACTTGGGAGAAGAGGCCAAAAACCACCTCAGTACAACCTCCTTTTCAGGTAATTGCAGAGAGCAATGAGGTCTCCTCTCAGCCTACTTTGCTCCAAACTAAACAATCCCAGTTTCCTCAGCTTCTCCTGATAGTACTTGTTCTCTAGACCCCTTCACCAGCTTGGTTGCTCTTCTCTGGACTTGCTCCAGCAACTCAATGTCCTTCTTGTAGCAAGGGGCCCAGAACTGAACACAGTACTTGAGCTGCAGCCTCACTAAAGCAGAGTACAGGAGGACAATCACCTCCCTACTCCTGGTGGCCACAGTATTCCTGATGCAGGGGCCAGAATGCTGTTGGCCTGCCTCCTTGGCTGCCTGGGCACACTGTTGGCTCATGTTTAGCTGGGTCTCCACCAGAAGCATCCCTAAGTCCTTTTTGTGCTGGGCAGCTTTCCAGCCACTCTTCTCCAAGCCTGTAGTGTTGCCTGGGGTGGTGACTGAAGTGGAGGACCAAGCACTTGGTCTTTTGAACCTCATACAGTTGGCCTTGACCCATTGATCTAACCTGTCCAAGTCCCTCTACAGAGCCTTCCTACCCTCAAGCAGGTCAACACTCCTCCTGAATTTGGTGTCATCTGCAAGCTTACTAAGGAAGAACTCAATCCCCTCATCTAGATAATTGTTAAAGATACTGAGTAAGACTGGGCCCAAAACTGAGCTCTGAGGAACACCACCTGTGACCAGCCACCAGCTGGATTTCACTCCATTCACTACAACTCTCTGGGCCTGGCCATCCAGCCAGATTTTCACAGTGAAGAGTACACCTGTCTATTCCATGATCCATCAGCTTTTCTTGGAGAATGCTGTGGGATTGCTGTGCTTTACTAAAGTCCAGATAGACAATGACCACAGCCTTTCCCTCATTCACCAAGTGGGTCACCAAGTCATAGGAGGAAATCAGGTTGGTCAAGCATGACCTGCCTTTCCTGAACCCATGCTGGCTGGGGCCTGATGCCCTGGCTGCCCTGCATTTGCCATGTGAGTGCACTCGATGTACCTATGAAAACATTACTTTGCCTTGCATAGTTACTCCAGTATACTATCTAATTTCACTAGAATTGTTCTAAAATATAGGGAAATGCCATATTGGCATCCAGTGGTAGCTTTCCAACCAACATTTGAATGCTTCTGCGATACCATAAACTACATCTCCGCTAGAATATATCAATACCAGCAAGATCTCTTAGGTGCATTGAATTAAACATAATTTAGGAAAAAAAAGCAGAGCTCTACCTTATAGCTCATTAGTGAGGAAACTCTTCTGCGTGTGAAAAGAACCACAATCATTATGAAACTCTTGATATCTATGTGTCCTATCTAGAGAGACATCTTCATGTCACAAATACAATGCAGAGGTTAACAGTCAACTTTAATTGTCCTGGTGGAGCGGGATCAGGACCGGCACTTTGGGACAGCACACGTCAGGGTCTGCGTTGTCTTGCCTGGCTGTAGGGGTGATTTCGGGCCCGACGCTGTGAACGGGAGTGGTCTCGCATCTGCATGGGCCCAGGGCAGCTGGGCCTGCTGGTCTCAGGGGCCACGGAGTTGTAGGATGTCCCCAGTGTCACCTGGTTTGGGGTGATGGCACCGCTGATCTTCAAGGTCACACTGGAGGCTGTAAGAGGACATAAGGAGGAGGTCAAGGTCACAGCCCCCCAGGCCCAGAGTAGGACAGGCCAGAGCTAGGACCCCAGCACTCATGGAGCAGAGAGGCTCTGCCAAGCCCACCCTGGGCACCCACCCAGGGGGCACTTGGGTGCTTTGCCTTTTACCAGTGCCCAGGTCAGCACAGCAATCACACTCCCAGCTGGTTGAGCTTTTTCTCAGGTGGGAGCAGCCTCTGTGGGTGCCCTCAGCAGCACAGGAGCAGCACAGGAGCAGTTGCCAAAGCCTGAGGAAGCAAAAGGTTGGTGGCTCTGTGGACAAAGTGACTGCAGCATGGGATTGTCTGGCAGAGCTCCTATTCTCAGTCCTTCTGCTTTGAGCCTTTGGTGAGACAGAGTTGCCATGTAGAGCCCTGGGGTGCAGCTTTGGCAACTTACCCCTCTTCCTCCACCTGTTCCCTGCCTCCTGGACAAAGGCACTCCCTAGCATCACAGCACCTGTGCCTCTCATATAGTTCTTGATAGGCACCATAATCTTCCCATGATGGTCCTCTTTTGGTGAAGAAAATGAAAATTGATGAGCCCCTGCTGCTCCAGCATGAGGCAGATACAGAGCGTCCCTGCTCCTCCCCCGCTATCCTGTTTCCAAGTCCTCAGTCAAACTGAAGCCCAGACTCAGGGGACAGGGGAGGTCCAGGACTGCTGTGACAATCCCTGGCACAGCACAGTAATTGTACCCTCCTGACTTGTGAGATAGGAAGAAAAAAACCCAACCTCCTGGGGATTTGAATTCCCATGGTGAGCATTTCCATTGAAAAATTATACTGATTTTGACAGTGTAGGCAGCAGAAGCCATAGTAGCCAGCATGGATAGCCTGTTTCTGGATGCAGTCCCTGTGGAACCAGGCATGCTTGCATGCTGGGCACACCATGGTTCTGTAGGACTTTCTGTCTTCCACCAGGTCCAGGCAGATGAGGCATGTGGTGTTCTTCTCTGGAGCCACCTCCACTGCCTGCTCTGGCCGGTGCTCCCAGCAGAAGGACCTGGGGGAAAGAGGAAAGGGTTGGGTGAGATGAGAAGTGCTGAGTCCTTCCCAGGTGATGGGGAGCAGGAAGAGGAGGTGTGAAAGAGACCCAGACCCAGGGCTCTGGCTCTGCCTGTGACTGACTGCTAGGAAGCATCACTACAGGTTCCTTTCTTTTTTTGGCTGATGCTGGAGGGAAGGGGACCGAATACTATGAGCCTCACCTGTGAGGGTCAGCCCTTACCTGTAGAGTCCAAAGAACTGGGTCACACATTCACCCTCCTCAGCGCAGGGGAGATGGAAGCTGCGGTCACAGCCCATCTCGCAGCAGGTGATGGTGGCCCCACTCTCACCACAGACAAAGCAATGCTGGAAAGAGTACAGCAGCACCCATTATCAGCAGCCTCAGGGCCTCCACAGCCAGTCCCACACCTCCACACAGGGCGCAAGATGTGGCCATTGCTGGGTCACACCGTGCAGATCTGCCTGACAGAGGAGGGCTCTTGTGCTGGAGCCTCTGTGAAGGTGCTGGGAACAAGACTTCTGTCCAGAGCTGGTTGGAGAGCCAATATTTTATAAACATGAGACAATATTCTATAAACATCTGAGAGAAGTCTTTTGGTCTCATGTCCTCACCAGGAGAAGATTATGGAGCAGATCATCCTGAGTGCCATAATGCAGCACGTGCAGAACAAGTGGGTAATCAGGCCCAGTCAGCATGAATTCATGAAAAGCAGTTCCTGCTTCTAAAACCTAATTTCCTTCTATGACAAGGTGACCCATTTAGTGAATGAGGGAAAAATTATGGATGTTGTTTACTGGAGTTCAGTAAAGCTTTCAACACTCTTTCTTACAGCATTTTCCTAGAGAAACTGGCTACATATGGCCTAGACCAGTGTACTCTTTGCTGGGTAAAAAACTGGCTGGATGGTTGGGCTCCAAGGGTTGTGGTGAACTGAGTTAAATACAGCTGGAGGCCCATCAAGATTGGTGTTACCCAGGGCTCAGTGTTGGGGCCAGGTCTGTTTAGTATCTTTATCAATGATCTGGACAATGCAGTCGAGTGGACCCTCAGTAAGTTTGCAGATGATACTAAGTTGGGAGGGAATGTTGATCTGCTGGAGGGTAGGAAGGCTCTGTAGAGGAACCTGGACAGGTTGGATCAATGGGCTGAGGCCAGGTGTATGAGGTTCAACAAGGCTAAGTGCCAGGTCCTGCACTTGGGTCACAACAACCCCACACAATGATACAGGCTTGGGAAACTGGCTGGAAAGCTGCCAAGAGGAAAAGGATCTATGGGTGTTGATTGACAGATGGCTGAATATGAGCTAGCGTATGCCCAGGTAGCCTAGAAGGCCATCCTGGCATTTATCAGAAATAGTGTGGCCAGCAGGACTAGGGAAGAGACTATCCCCCCCTGTACTCAGCACTAGTGAGGCTGCACATCAAGTACTGTGTTCAGTTCTGGGCTCCTCACTTTAAGAAAAACATCAAGGTGCTGGAGTGAGTACAGAGAAGAGTAACATAGCTGGTGAAGGGTCTGGAGATAAAATCTTATGAGAAGTGTTTAAGGAACCAAGGTCATTCAGTCTAGAGAAAAGAAGGCTGAGGGGAGAGCTTATTGTTCTCTACAACTACCTGAAAGGAAGCTGCAGTGAGGTGGGGGATGGTCTCTTCTCCCAAGTAACACGCAATAGGAAACGATGACCTCAAGGTGTTACAGGGAAGGTTTAGATTAGGTATTAGAAGATAGTTCTTCACTGAAAGGGATATTAAATGCTGGAATACGCTGCCCAGGGAGATGGCTGAATGACCATCCCTGGAGGTGTTTAAAATACATGTAGTTGCAGGGCTTACAAATATGGTATAACACTCAACTCCGTAGAGCTAGGTTAACGCTTGGACTTGACAGTCTTAAAGGTCTTTTCCAACTAGAGTGATTATGTGATTCTGTGGCTGGGATTTCTTTCCTGGGGTCTGGGCTAAGTTCCCACAAACCTCTCCTGGCACAAATCTCCCTGTTCTTGTCAGGTCCTTACCTTCTGTGCTGCCTGTTTGATTGCATATCTAATATCCTCAAGGCAAACTCCATCGTTATGCCATTGCTGAAAAATCCCATTGCCAAAATACTGCAGAAGAGAAAAAACAACAGGTTGATGATGACAGCATGTCAGGGATTGCCTGTCAGAAAGCTGCAGGTAGCCCTAGGGTAACTCACCAGGCAAAAGGAGTGTGCACAGATCCCGCCATTCTGCAGTTTGGGCCCACAGATGTCTGGGTCAGCCCCTGCCCGGTGACACAGCATGCATTCTGGAGAGGAGAGAGCAAATGCCACCAGAAATGAGAGGCTCTGTGGGCCTGGGGGAAGACTACCCTAGGGATTGTCCTCTATCCCTGCCCAGCTGGCTGAGGGATTGGGCTGGAGGCCTTGGAGAAGAGGGACCATTGCAGACATAGGGGTCCCGGCAGGTGCCCCTTGCCCAGTCTGGGCCCTGCTTGCTGACAAAAAGAACGGGCCCTGCCCCAGGGTGTTTGGGGCACTTTGGCCTTCCCCTCCACTGCTCTCAGCCCCATGCTGAATGCCCCCACAGCCTCTCTGCTAGGCTGTGGGAAGAACACTTTGGTCTCACCTTGCTCCATGCTAGCAGACATGGTGCACGTCACTCGTGAACACTGGGAGAGTCTCCATTGCAGCAGTGCTGGAGTGTCTCCACTGGTGACCCTGAGGGAGAAGTGGCATGTGGGTTTGCTTGTAGCTCCAGCCCAGAACCCCGAGATGTGAAGTTCCCCTGCTCCCTCAGCAGCCCCTGTCCCTCCCCTGCGCTCTCCTCACCTCACCACATCACTTTGACATGGGCCTGAGCCCACTGTCCCTTTGTTTGTGGCTTGGCTCTCTGTGTCTCAATGGCCACTATGAAATCAGCACCCATGCGCCCCTGGCATGGGCAGGGACCTCAACCATCTGCTACCCATAGTGACACAGCCACCACCTCATAGGGGTGGGTGTGAAGGAAAGAGATGGGGCCCTGAACCCTTGGCACCCACATAATCCACACAGGGGTGGATGCTCCTGCAGCAAGTGCCGAGTCAAATGCCAGGTCTCCCCAGGGCAGCTGTCAAGGGTGACACTGCTTGCTGAAAGCTGCTGCAGGGCTCCAGCCCTGACCCGGGGCAACCTCTGCTCCTGCCTCAGCATGGGGAGCACTGCCCACATGGCAGGAAGGTGATCTTTCCTCTCTGTGCTGCACCTGGAAGGCAGCATCAGCAGGACTGCCTCCAGTTCTGGGCTCCCCAGTCCAGGGGACAGAAGTGACCTTCAAGCCTAACCTGAGCTCTCACATCCCATCCACTCAGATGTTGGTCAGTGGTTGGTGCCTTCTTCAGCTCCTACTTCTAGAAAGTGTCCCCAGCCACCTTCCAATCCAAACTTTGATGCTTAGGTTTTCCTTCTCACCAGGCTTTCTGCAATGCCATTCTGCCTTCTGATGCTATGGCATTAATGAGCTCCATTAGCTGGATGCTGACAGAGGTGAATGCTGCCAGAGAACATGCTCCCCAGCTCCCAGTGTGGCTTTGCATGACCACAGTTCTTTGACCAGCTCTGTTTGACCTCCATTGCTCAAGCCAGTGCCTCAGAGCTCTCAACACATTCCCTCTGAAGAGCTCTAACTGTTGTGGCCATGTCTCCACCTCATGCCTTCCCAGTCACAGCAGTCAAGAACAGAAGGACAGAGTGCTGCCTCAAAGGTCTCTTTTAGACTCTTCTTTCCTTCCTCATTGTCTCCGTGTCAGCTGAAAAGCCCGTAAGGTCTCCCAGATTCCCTTGCCTTCCTCAGAGAGGACAGCTGCTCCCTACTTTAGTAAATCAAT
Organism: Apus apus; assembly: GCF_020740795.1. Lineage (NCBI taxonomy): Eukaryota > Metazoa > Chordata > Aves > Apodiformes > Apodidae > Apus > Apus apus. Next base: position 173,620,741 of record NC_067282.1, read on the forward strand.
GCACTTTTCTTGAGATGTTCAAGTGTAAGGCAGCTGACAGGCACAGGGTTGGCTGGTGCTCTCTTCAGCCAATAAAGTGGGGATATCAATAAAAAAATGAAGAAATTATGCTGATGATGAATAGAGTGATCCAAAATCAAAGAGATGCCATACAGACTGTCTAGCTGGAACTGAATATAGTTGTCTGTCTATATCCAAATGACCTGCTGAGGTTTTGACAAGAGCCTTCTCAAGGTGAAATATATTGTATGATGATAACTTGACTGTCCAGCTGATATCATTCAGAGCAATAACCCTTTCTCTAATAGGATATGGAAGGATAAAAAATATGTTTGTGCTGATTATATTTGATTTAGAGTCACAGAATAAGGATACAAATGGTATGACTTATTATTCATGCAATATCCTATGTGGACATAACATTTAATAGGCCATCAAATAAAGGTTGTTTTTTATAGAACTTGTTAATCACAAATATCCAGAACTTCAGAAATTCTTAATTTCAACAGGAATGATACATTTAAACTCCTCTGAACATCTGGTCTTAAATTAATGTGGGATGATGTTTAGTTCATATTTAAGTAGAGTACCCATTAATTTGAAAATATAAAACCAAAAGTGTTAACAGAATGCAAAGGTGACCTCCTGTTATTCTATTAACTCATCAGTAGTGTGACCTGTTTTTAAGGGCATGATAATTACACCTTATAACTGAAAAAATATATTTAAAATGAACTTGTCCTCCAAATTTACAAAGTTCTGTTTAGGCAGGTTGAACCACCTTCAGAAAATCTCTGTCTCTTTGCATCGACTTTGCAGAAAACCTAGGATGATGAAGCTCCCCCCTGGGTTAAATAGAGTGGCATTAATCAGGTGGGATAAACTGGGGTCTGAAGACATCAGCTATCTTTGAAACTCTCCAGGGATCTTGATTCAGCTGCAGGAACTTAAATAGTTTATTCCAAAACCTAATAGCATGTCCCTTCAAAAATACAGGGGTTTTTTATCTAAAGTATTTCCATCTGTTTTTCTTCATACCAATTTAATATTGAGGGTTGAACAAAGACTCTTGGAGATAATGCAAACAGTCCTGAAGGTACTAGGTTCAAGCCTATCAATTAATTTCACAGGTTCCAATTTAACAGGCAGAAGCATTATTAGCACCACCATGAACAAATTATTACAATCAAATCCTTAGGATCAATGGATTTGGATTCAAATACAATCACAGTTATTATCCCCAGGATATGATTCAGGGTCCAGTTTAAGGAAAACAGCTGAATGTCAAGGAGAATCCCTTCCTGAATTTTTTAACTTTAACATTCATTTAAATGTATTTTTATGCCAATGTAGATGAAAATAAGTTGTCCTTGCCAACACGGACTGCCCCAGGTAGACCATTCACACTGCAACGATGACACATATCAAGCAGACAAGACTGATTGGAAACTTTTCAAAAGTGGCCTGACATAACTTGCCAGAAAGGCAGAGGGGAATTAGGGGGAAATTAAGACTGCACCACCTAGAAACCCCCCTCTGATTTGCTTAAAATTGAGTCTTGGGACTGCATTCAGCTGAAGACTGACATTATTTCAGTGAAATGTAAAGTCAGATAGCACAGAATCAGGGCAATGGAGAGCTCTGAAGATAGGATCAAAATTTTAACTGTCCTTTACCTTTGAGAAGCACTGGAAGGTGCTGAAAAAAAAAATAGATTAAAAAATAATATGACCTAGAAATATTAGAGTGCAAATAAAAATTCTACTAAAATAGCAGATATTGTATGACAAGCATCAAGAAAATCCATGTGCTTTATCACAAACTGCCAACAGAAAATATTTTGAATAAGATCTTAATATAGTACTGTATAATTTAGTTTTGTACATTGGTATGATCCTGAAAAACCGTGTCAAGACAACACACAGTTCTGCATTCTCAAGCTCACACACCAAGTTATCTCAGTCCTTTCTATATAGTATTTTGCAGAGCCTGGGAGGTTAGAAACTGTCCTTTTACAGCACAAAGGCTTAGGTGTTACTGATATTTTTCTCTAAAGGACAATTTTAAGGAAAATGTGAATGAACAACACAACCCATGCTGCTAACAAAATGTAAACTCTAAAGAACTGCTAAATATCTTGTGCTATTTAGCATAAATCTTGAGCACAGTAGCAGAGAGCCCAAGTTTGTATTCTGCCTTAGAAATATAATCAGTGATATGCCCACCAGATGCTGAAATCCAGGAGAAAGTTAAAGACTCTCCAATGTTATTTCTCAACAATTTGTTAAAGGATTTTTCAGATTTCTAGTGCTGACTTGAAATATTTTACAGCCTTGGTTTCTCTCCAAATTGTGTCTCTTAATCACAACAAACTGTCATACACTGTCAGTCTCCACCAGTGGAAATGATAATGAACAGCTTCACTTTACAAAAACACAGCTAACTGATTTCAGATTGATGAGGATGGCAAACAATTTTGCCCCAGCCTTTGATGAGCATATTTGTGCAGCTTGGAAATTCCATCCCAGAAAAGTAAATGTGCTCTTGGCAGTTGGAAGACAGATTGCACCAGGGCTCTCTTCTAGTAAAACTGAACTAATCAGTGAGCAGGTGTCTGATCTGCAGCCCTTCATGCACTGTTCTCTAAACTCTGGGCTTTCATTAAGGCTGCAGTCTCTAATGACAACTTCCACATACAGTGGTAGACTCCTGAACAAACTGTATCTTGGGAACATGGTCTTACACATGCCACAATTCCTTTTCCAAAATCCCAAATGTGACATGTGTCTTTACACTTTGATACTGCAAGGGTTTTACTTTCCTTACTTTATTACTTCTGGAATGTAAATACATGGCTCAAACAGTGTTCAAACAAATAGACTGCTTATAGGGTATAGTCCCCTTGTTAGCATGTATTCAGGAAATCCCTGCATTGTACCCATTCAGTCCCTGGTGAAGAGGGAGCATGTGAAAGTAGACATCCAAATTACCACTCCTGCAGCAACTCAAAGTGTGCTACTCTTCTGTACAAAGGCAAAATACTGTTTCCTGCTTGGAGAGTAGCTTACTGGCTAGACATTCTCTCTGCTTGGGCAACAGCTTCTTCCCCTACCAGCAACGCAACAGGAGCTGGAATTGGAGCAGCTGAGGGAATTGGGGTTGTTCAGTCTGGAGAAAAGGAGGCTGAGGAGTGACCTTATTACTCTACAACTACCCAAAAGGAAGCTGTAGCGAGGTGGGGATTGGCCTGTTCTCCCATGTAACAAGCAATAGGACAAGAGGAAATGGCATCAATTTGTGCCAGGGGAGGTTTAGATTAGATACTAGAAGATAATTCTTCACTGAAAGCATTATCAAACACTGGAACAGGCTGCCCAGGGAGGTGGTGGAGTCACCATCCCTGAAGGTATTTAAAATACCAATATAAATACCCCAAAGAGTTGCAAATCCATTATGGCTAGCTATGTAGCAGACTATAGCCATACAGCTGTTTTGAACATAAAGATATAGCTGAACCAGAAAGAGCTGACAAGATCTTGATCATGTGGAATACAGTAGACCATACTGGAGAGGTGAAGCACCAGGAAAGGATGCAAGGCCAAGATGCCTACCTGTACACTGCTTCTATCTGCCCTCCATTTAATTCTGCTGTGAACAAAATCCTGGATTATTAAGAACTTTCTATGGAGTCAAAGTATTTGTCATCTTAAACATTCATAGCAGGATAATACATCTGCTACACTCTGTTTTCCAGCAGATTTTTGCAACTTATTTACAGAATTCTAAATACTTAAGTAATGACAGCTTTCTGTACTATACAATGGATAGCAAGTTGCCAATTACATTTTGTCTGTAAAATCTGACTGTTACAAATATGCTTTCTTCATTGAAAGAGAACCTAGGTTCTTGCTCATTTGCCCACACTATGGTATAATGCTACAGAAAACTCAAGCTGCTTTATTTCCAAAGGTATATTTGAAGAAAAAGAATTATATACTTTGCACTTTTTTCATCATCTGAAGGAGAGGAAAATTAAGCTTCATATGGGGATTGATAATTTAAGAGCATTTAAATTAGTCCCAAACAAGTTACTATACAAAACTTACAGAGCAGTTACAGTAGCAGTAACTGCAGAAAACTGAAGGCTTAATTTGAAATTAAGCCTAACTATAAATTTGTAACTAAGTACAGTGGGTGTCACTAAAAATTCAGCATTCAGCACAGGGGAAGGTGGTGTAACACCTATGAGCAGTGTGAAAGTTACCACAGCTATGAGCATGCCTGGAGCAGCAAATGATGCTCAGGATGGTAAGTAACGGAGAGAGTTATCACCACCCTGCTAAATGGTCACAGATTGCAGATATTTATAGCTAATGAAACTATCAATGTAATCATTGTATAGCAGCACTTCCAATACTGATATTGAAGAGCTTTCTGTGCAGTGGATAACTAATCCCTGCTGTGCTTGTCTAAGATAGTTGGTATATGTTTACTTATGGATGAGAAAAAAGCGGTAAAAATGTCTTTTCAGAGCAGCTGAGTTCTCTTGCCCAACATGCAGTATCTTGAGTCTGTTTCAAAAGGTACACCTATCTGTAGTCCTTCCTGAATCCAGTGTAGGTGTTGGTCATCAGCCCTTCTAAAATCAGGTACATGTACCTCTATTTAAGATGATGTATAGAATCATAATGAATTACATGAAGACTGAAATATAAAGAATTTGTAACTCCTGTTTGGGAATCCATTTGTTCTCTTCCCATGGTCTGAGGAACACCCATGCAGCATCCTGCTGCACACAGTCCTGTTTCAGTCACTGTATACAGGTAGCAGCTTTTAGACAAAGACAAACACTTTGACAAATTCAATGCCATGCAGTCAGATTTTGAGGATTTTACACAGCTAAATTACTCTAAAAAGCTAATTTCTAGTGATTTTCTAAATACTTTAAAGAAAATTAGCCACCAAGTCAGATTTAATGATCAGATATTCCTGGCTTCACAAGTTATTGACTATTTTAAATTACTAACTTGAAAGACTGACCCGAATGACTACAGGTGGCTCAGCTAAACGCTACAGACCTGCTCACTTCATCCTAATATGGGGACACCTACCATTAAATCTTCACCATTTATGTCTACCTACTTACAATCATCATCACTTAGTATCATTTGTCCTAACAAAAATTTGCAGATGAAACTTATTCTCCAAATTCACTGCAAGAAACCAAATCTATGTTGCATCAAGATCTACTACATCAGGTGAGCCTGTGCAAAAGCTGAACGATCATGTAACATCACTCAAAGAGGACTGGGATTTACTGGAAGCAAGTATGCAGCCCAACTAGTCCCTTGAGCACAGCCACAATGAGAAGGTCACAGCATGAGTAGTTCATTGTTAAGCTTTTAGCCCCTCCCTTACATTTTTAACCTTCACTTTAAACCAAGTTGATGTCATGGTTTAAATGACTTAATATCAAACTAACAATAGCTGCAGGGGGGAAATTTGATGCCAATAGAATTCCTCTCCCTCTCAAGCTTCCTATAGGTTTCATCAGAAAGATGTAATCCTGAACCTGAAAAGCAGCAGTAGAAGTTTATGTTTGGGCATATTTCATTGATCAGCACTTCCTGTGCCCTCCATCCTGCCTTCTCTGACACCCCTACAGGACCTTTCCTGCTCCCCTCTGGGCAGTGATTAATTTCTCCTTCACTGGACCAGTTGTTGTTTGGAGACATGCTCAGCCTTAGGAGCCCTTCAAAGCAAGACAAATTTGGCCAGTGCTGCTGATTTAGTGCTTAAGATCTTGCGCACCTGCAGTACTACATACATAATAAAATCCTTCCATATGAAGTCGTTGCCTCTCTCTCCAGTGCCTAGTTGAGCTTCACAATGCTGTCTAAAAGATAAAATATTTCCCACCATCAGCAGATATTAGAGATATTTAAATGACAAACATGGGCTCTGCCAAGCTCTTGATGGAAAGCTGAAATACAGCTTTCCAGCTCTATTTCCACATTCAGCTACAACATCAGGAAGCTGAGAAACTAAGAGAAGTGTAAAGGATCTACAGTACATGTACACAAGAGGAAGAGGAGAAAAAGAAAAGGGAAAGAGAGAGTATTTTCTTTCTTTGTGTTTTTCTCTTCAGTACTTTTTTATTTTAATTTGTTTTTTTTCTTTAGCTGTTATATTTTAAGATAAGCTCTTTTTGCTTATATATCAATTATGGATTACTTTTGAACTATGCATGCAATATGTATCTCAGTGTTTAAAGGAAATAAAAACATCTTTCCTTCGGGGGATTTTTCCTGTGCAGTTATTCTTTTATTTCACTTTGGTCACTTTTTTTCTGTATTCTAGGATCATATGAGAAAGAGAGCAGCTCTCTTCTGTGCCAGAGAAATAATGAGTGTTTCCAAAAATACTATTTTACGATAATATCAAAAGTATCTTAATTTTATATGATCCTAATTTTTCATTGCTTAACTGTAATGCAAAAAAAAATTCAAAACCCTAAAGTAACAATGAAAGGAAGGTAGCCTGGCTGTCTAATATCCAGGGTTTATTTTCATCTCTCTTGTTCATTAGAACATATAAATACTTCTATGGTTATTAATTTGGTGGGGTTTTTTTTATTTTGTATTTTATTATCTATAACATCATAAATCCTAGTAAAATACAAAAATTGCTGAATTCACTCTTTAGATGTATACCACTGTATTCTGCTAAGTTAATAATGAACATTTTTCATAACTTGCAAAAGATATAACTTGATTTGTTATTGAAATTACTGAATGCTAAATTATAAACTGAAATTTCAACAATATTGACAGGTCTAAACAATCATTTCTATATGACTACTAAACACATAGATTTAAAGAAGAATATGCACTCGTTAAACTATCTCCTGCATGCAGAATTCTTTCTTATAAGGCAAGTTTTTAATATTTTAAAAGGAAATTTTTTTGCCCTGCATATTTGTCCCTTTCCAGCAAATCTATGACTTCTCTTTCAAAGCATATCACACCAACGCAAACCAGCAAAGCACACAACTATGACACCAGTTATTTTTTTTCTCAGATGCTGCTTAGTAACAAAGAATGTTTATTTTTAAAGTACTTTGTCACCTTTAAAACCCTAAAATTAGTACAAAACTATAAAAAAAAATGTTTTGTTTCAAGAAAAAGGTTTAGAGTGTCTAAAGTACATGCCAAATTGAATATGAATTTGTTTATCTAATCAAAACCAAGATATTTCTGTCACTTCATTATGGTTTCTACTCATAAAAGATACATTACTAAAAAGTGCCCTTGACTATTTTTAATCAAGGGTTTTAAAACACTATCTTTCTCATGCCTATCCTTTAATAAAGTACCTTAAAAGAATGGCAATGTAATTTCTTACCTAGTTCTACCTGTTAAGATCTCAGAAGCAAGTAAGAAATTAGTGTACTAATCAAAGTACGTTCTGTACTGTGAATTGTTCTCTGAGCTGTTACCTGTTTGGACATAATTTTAAAACCTTCTGCAACTGCTGATGCCAGAAAACCATCTCAGATTGTTTTACCACAGATTATCGCTGTTTTTTACAATAACTGATTTCCTTTCTGTTTGCATTTACATTGAAAAATAATATGCAATGCTTACTTATTGACAATAGAAAGCTGTCAACCACTTGTTCACCTAGTAAACAGCTTGAGAAAGACTAGCAAAAGTAACTCACAGCAGGTACATAACCTTTTTAAATAATGTAATTTTTTATTATTTTTTAAAGAACCCAAAGGCACCTTAGAGGATCCAAAGTAGTGCCTATATGCCTTATCTCCAGTTAGATTTCTAAATTCAGAGAAGTTAGAGAATCTCTACTCTGCTGTAACAGATGCTTGAATCAATACATGTATGTGCATTTTTCAGTCAAAACTGCTTTCTCTCTGCAAAACCATGCTTTTGCAGATGTCAAAAGGATCTGTTGCTTAGGCTGGTGAAACCTATCACCAGGTCTGTAATTCACAAACTAGGTCATTTCTACAGTTATGTCCCTCGAAAGTCCCAGATTGTTTGGAGTATTCTGAGTGCTGATGCTGAAGCACAGGATTCAGCATCCTGCTCACCGCTGTTTGAAGGAAACAGCAGGTGAGGGGTGCAGTTTAATGTGAGTTAGTTCCTCTGCCCTGCATTTGCAGGAGATGGTACTAATCACCCAGTGACACATTAGACAGAGGGAGACCTTCCTAATGCTCTTGCAGCTACACCACTCTACAGACAGAGATGCAGAGGAACCAACAACCAGAGAGAAAGGCATAATCTTGTACCTCAGCAAACAGGCTCTCACACAGACATGGCTTAATCAGGTGACAACCTGGCATTACCAATTCACTTAATCAGAAGATCAATACAGGCAGCAAATCCTCTCAGTCAAGGGGCTTCGGTTCCACCATTCTCTTTGATCCTTCCTTTAATTTGGCACAGGTTTTGTCGTTGTCCTGCCTGAAACTCAGTCAACTCAGAAATATTGTAAATTCTACTGCAGAACATGAAGTCTTTCTTTAAGACCTGTTCCTTTATTCTTACTTTCTGAACCATAGATGATACACAAACCAGTATAATTATATGTCAGATCTTCAAGTGATATGAATTAGAGTTTTTCCACAAAGAGGAGAATGTCTATAAATGGCTTCTAGAGTCTCTAGGGCTTCATTCCAGCCACTCAATCCCTTTGGAGTAATATAGACAACTTCTGTCACAGACAACAATGAACCAGGGTGTGGGTGGGCTGTACAGAGCTTTCCCCATCAAGACAAAGCAACGTTAAATAATTCCCTAATTGCTGGGTCACTCAAGATACTTTATTAGTGACTTCTCACTCACAACAGAAAAATACCATGCCTAGTAAGCCTTCTTACATTATAATTCTGTTGTGTTCCTTATTTTGGCAACTAAACTCCTTCTCTGTCTCTGCTTTACTGCCAAACTCAACACTTTAATTGCATATAGAGAATTCAAACATAGGCTTATACCTACCTGAAAGCAGTTTCATGTTCAATCTTTAAAAAGAGAAGTCTATTATTTATGAAAATGCAAATAGTTTATTAACAGAAAATGTTCTTCTAGTCCAAAACAACAACAACAAAAGCATTTTGCTGGTTGGAAATTGCTAGATCAATGACCAGGTTACAAACACTCCTACAAAAAACCCAGAAGAGCAGGCTTTTCCAAGAAAAGTAAAATGGAGCCCAGTTTAGCAGGTAAAATGTTTTCAAGCTCCTCACATTATGCAGGGAATGCCTGGAGCTTATTTGGGAACAGATAGGTTTCCATAGGGAGAGGTAGTGCACAACTGCCCTGTCCCCAAGGACAAAACCCAGCCCATGGTGGGCATTGTGTCCCACAGAGAGAGCTGAGTGTCACTGCAAGTGACCAGCAAGACTCCCTTCAGCTTCAGCAGCTATTTTCTCTGGCATTATGAGTGTCATTTAGATAATACAAATACAACTAACCCATTACTCTCCCAGAACATGCTCACAGCTGAAGCACTGAGGAACTGGCAAAGTGCTTTAAATTCTCTTTGCTGAGAGCTTATTACTCACAAGGGACTGGTTCTTCCTCTATGTTTCCGGCTGTTAAATTGCCCTCAAGGATACTTTTTCACATAACCATTTACTGCAGTGGCTTTAGAGGAGACAAAGAAGTGATGCGGAGAACATTGCTGTAGTCCATCTGGAAAAATCCCACCTTAAAAACATTTTTGTAACTGCAAAGTCTGTACTTTTGAAACCATTTTCTGAGTTTGCGTTCCTACCAATCCTACTACTCAGGGCAGAAATCTAACCCATCAAGTAGAAGTCCGTATTTTCACCAGTAATGAACTGATTGATTGTGACACCTTTTCTAGGCTGAAAGGCCTGTATTATCTTCCAACAGCTGCTGTATGCTAAAGGTACTATGGTAGTTCAGTCCTGGACATTCATTTAGTACAGGGAGACAACACCAAAAGAACCCTCTAGGCAGTTCTCTCCCCAATCCCCAACCCTCAACACACTGAATGTTCCATTTGAAATTCCAACTTCATTGGGTGTGGGGGAGAAAGCTAATACACAGTTTTGTAAGAATTTGAAGAATAAAGTCAGATATATTTCTGCTGTAAAATATTGGCTTTCACTGAAGCTGAGGAACAAAAGGATGGTCTTCCACATGTGGTTATGCACTTATACCTATAAAAAATAGCATGCGGACAGAATCATCAGACAAAGATTACTCATTTGGAAAAGAAAGTTGAACCACTTGGAGACTGAAATTCTCATGATAATTTTATATTGAGTTCAATTTTATTATTTTAATGGCAAAAGTAAAGGGTAATCTACTTTAAACTGACCTTCTAAAGTACAAACAGATAATTAGAATAAATTACTAGCCACATGAAACTTAAATATGAAACCTTAGTGCTATGTAAACACTAATGCTCAGCCGTGCATGAGACAGGAAGGCAAAGAAAAAATACCCTCAAACATCAGGTGTAATGGTCCTAATAATAGTCTTATGTTCGTGTTGTTAATAACCATTAGTATCTCCTGATTTGCATGTATCACAAATCAGACTAGAAAAATTAAGTGTGAGAGGGGGCCAGTTCAATGTTCACCAGACAATCTTTCCCTAAGACTTTGAATTTGCACAAGTGCTCGACACTGATTTCCCTGCCAGTTAGCCCTCAGACACTTTAAGAAATGAAAACCCCATCCACTGGCCAGGGCACAATTTACAGAAAGAACAAGCCCCTGAAAAACAGTGCTGTTCCTAGAGAAAAGGTTAACATTGTTAGGGCTGCATCAAAGAGACAGAAATAAGAAAGAAAATATTAAAGGTAACTTTTCCCTTTTGGTCTTGCTGCAGTAGGGGAGATCCAGCCAAGCTATTAGGCAGCAGATCAGCACAATAATCTGTAAAAATTGCCATCAGGGGGACCTTGCTTGTGCATTCAGTTACTAAATAGCTCTTTCTACTCAATCATATGGACAACCTACCGTGTTTATGTAATTTAGGCACAAATACACAATCCTAGTGTGAGTCACCACAGTCTCCCCCATGTGTTAAGGAATTCATCAGACCCTAGTACCCAGCTATAGAACAAAACTAATGCTTCATTCTCAAACACCCACTTCACTGTTCTTGAATTCCACACAAGCTCACTACAAGGTATCTTCCAGTTCTCAGCACTGTCCCTCCAGGATAAGGACTTCAGACGTCATTTTGCTGTCTGTCAGCCCTGGGAACAACCACAAGAGATTTCAGTTTTCTATGAAAGGTAAGCAAGTCTCATCCGGCCTTGAAGAATTCTCTGACACAGGGATGTCTGGGGTGCTTGAAACACTCCTAAAACATTATACACCTTCCTGAGAGATTGCAGCCTACTATGGGCTTTGTAGGAGGCAACGGCATAGCATTAGCTTAAATTAGCAAAACCCTCATCCTTTGCAACAGGATTTCTATTATTTTCCTCTTCCCTCTTTGCAGTTTCCCAGAACAGTGAATTCAAGCACTACTGCTCCAAAATACAGAGAGCCTCAATAACAACCTGATCCTCACAGCTAGCTCTAAATAACCTTTGAAGAGTTTATTGTAAGCAGGCAGGGATTCTGCCCCGGGGCTCTGAGTGCCCTCAGTTTTCTGCATCATCCCCTGGAGGGCATAAAAATTGCTACTGAGCTTCCTGAACCAAACTGGGACTACAAGCATTTTAGCTGCTTTGGGAGTAGCATAAAAGCCTGAGTTAATCAGAAAACATGGGGCTAAGACCAGTAACACTGCATCCCAACTCTCACATCACAAAAGTTAGGAACCGTGGTGTAGCCATGGATCGTCAGACAACCAGTCTGATTTTCTCTCCATCACATGCAGTACCTATTCAAACAGTTTTATCCATTCTAGCTTAGCATCCTCACTATCAGTGTTGATAGTGAGCACTCATACTCCAGAGGTTAGGCTAACTCTTTTGTTAACTTCATACACTTTCATATAAATTGACAGGAGTTCTTTCACCTTTCAGCTGTTTAATCTCTGATGAGATGAGAGTTGAAATTAATGGTCTGGTTTTCAGAAGTACTTGTCAGTAACTACGAGCTTTCTGTATTTACTACAATGTATGATCTTCCTGAATGCATGGAAAGGCTTGCTGGGTAAATACAGCTCTTAATAGCATTGAGCATCCTTGACTTCCCCTCTGATCAATGTTCTTCACTCAATATGGGCATATGCTCACGCACTGACTGAGGGATCACTGTTGCTGTTTGATTTATACCCTTTCTAAAATGTAATTATCCATTGAAAACATGAAAATTTCTTATTGTCAATAGCTTGAGCCCTAAAGCAGTGTTTGAGTCAATCGCTTTTATTGTTACCATTCTGGTACTTTCTTCAAGTTTCTTGTTATAGGGAAAATGTTTTATAAGGAATTCTGATGCTTTTATCCCTAAGCGCTACCTAGTCTTTGTCTTTTTTTGTTTAAATGAGAAGCTCAGTTCCACTCTGTTACAGGATCCAGTGAGAATGATCATAATACTCAGAGGGTTATTTTGGTATGATTATAAAGATGAAGACTATACTTCTTTGTTTTTAATACCCCTTTTCAGATCCATTTCTAGTATTTCTGGGGGGAAGAAAAAAAAAAAAAGGTGTGGTGACAAAGGCACAAAACTGACATATTTATATATCAGTTTGCTACTTACTGCTCCCAGACTGCTACAGTGACTATGGTAGTGACATTGCAAGTGCCAGATTGGAGAAAAACATAAGAGCAAGAGGATTGGGAAAATAAAAAATTAAGACCCAACTCTGATACTTTTTCTATATATCTCATCACTGTACTTAGATAAAATTGTGGGATGTTTACTGCAGTTGAGTTCTGGGTCATCATATGGCTAAGGTGGCAATACTGAAGCTCCAAGACAAGTATCTAGGAATCTGTGACAATCCAATTGGTAAATAAAAACTAGGATATTTCTCCTGTCATTTAATTTATAAATAATTGAATTATGTAAGTTGTTTTATACTTGGCTTGGGCTTTTTTTTGAGAGGGGCTGTACTGCACTTTTAATTGTTGAAAATAAGTAACTGAAGCACACATGCTGTCAAGGAGTATATATGGCAGGGTATATATATTTGTAACCCCAAAGAAGCCATGCAGAAATTTCAGGAGCCACAAACAGTCAAATAAATGTGTTGTCAGAATATTCATGCTGAAGTGATCAACAACTAACAAGTCAACAGACCTCAAAATGTTGCAAGTATTTGGCTGTGTGGTACCCCACTGCTGTAAAGAGAGCAGCTGTATTTCCTGTGGTTGGCTGTTTCAAAATGACGAGCAGCATTGTAGTGTTATGGAAATACTTTAGAGCTCTGAAGGACTATCAGTGTAATTAATTTAAATGTAATTATTAAGTTTAGAAAGCTACTTAGTGACACCAGGTCAGTTTTCTGGCAAATTCTATGCCTTCAACACAGCAAAAACTATGAAACCCACATACTAAATTAATCACAACACACTTCTGTAAGGCAGTACCTTGTTGGAGGGAAACAGATTGTCAAGGAAAACCTTAGAGCAGAAGCTCAGGTTTCATGAATTGCAGACTTCATCTCTGAAAGAAAAAAATGTGGGCAAGTGTTTTAGACCAACTGTCCAAAACTTCATGTTCTGATTTAGGAAGTCCACAAAGCAGCACCATGCTGGAGCTGAATCAGCCCTTCTCCTGCCTCCTACTACCACATTGCAAACACCTCAGCTCATTCTTGTGCTGTCATGTGGACAAGTCCCTTATGCAGCCATGGTGAGATTGATGCAGGAATTCATCTGCAGCGACTGACCGGCTGGCACATGCTGCTGCTCACCGTGCATACAGGCAGCATTTCTGCCTGCCTTTCCTCAGGGAGATAGGGACTTTTCTTTCAGTCCTTATCCAGATACTGATTTTTAGCTAAAGCTTAAAAGACTTTCAGTATCCCCATTCTCTTTTCGGGCAAGACTGCAAACATTTAATTAACTAGATCAGAAACTATTACAGGAAGGACTGGCAGACAGATGGATGACTAGACACAGAAACAGACTCTACTTAAGTCTCAGTTTCTTAGGAGACCAAGCTACAAATGCAACCAAGTTGCACACAAACCTTTGGCTTTCTTTTCATGTTTATGTTTGTTCAATGGGTACAACAGCATTCTGCAGCCAGGGTGAAATATCATTATTCATTTAATCCCCTCCTACTACATAAAACCAAGGAAGTTTTTGTAAAATCCCAAAACATTAGGAGATAGGGCAGATAAAAAATAGGCACACTGTTTTTAGACTTTTCCTCTCTGACCTTTTTGAGCAGAAGGAAAAAACTTCCAACAAATCACTCAATACTGTTTCCATTCATCTCTTCAACATCATTTTACAGCTCTACGGTCTATGTGGAGTGCTTGGCAGGAACAGTTTGCATGGCATCTGCCATTGCCTGTGAAGCAGGTCATTTGGGATGGCCCTGCAAAAATTGCACTGTAATAGTGAAAGGGAGATGTCATAAAACAGTGAAAGCAGATCCTTTCCTGGCTGCTAACCCATGCCAATACAAATCCAAGTTTATCTTTTTAGTAGAGCAAATATACTTGTAAAATGAGGGCTTTGAAATGTACTGGAACAAACCAAAGGAAACAGAAGCTAAACGTCAAAACTCACCTCTCTCAGTCTATTAGGATCAAATAAATACAGTAAAATATAGCCTGCAATGGAAGAGGAAATGTCCTCTGAGGACTTCAGGCAATGTTGGTGGGGCTCTCAGCACAGGGCATCCTGCACAGCAGCAAGCAGGGTCTCACTGTTTGCAAAACTGATAAAGAGCCAGCATGTTCCAGTTGAGAGTAAATTCTCCCAGTAATGAGTGATAAATTGGATAATGGGAAATACAAGTAATGGCCAAGGACAAAGCCTTTAGGCACTCCATCTGGTAGGCAAAGTAGAGATTGATGAGCTTCATTAAATGACCAATTTTAGTGTGCTCTAAAGGGAAAAACTACACTGTAGCAAGAGCCCACAGACAGGTCCGCAAGCAGGGCCACAAAGGTCAGGAGCTGAATTTAAACAGTTCTGAGATTAACAGTAACAAAATAAATGCCTGGAGAGGAGTCTGGCTGTTCTCTTCATCAGCTATATTCCTGACAATGGAGCAGAAAAGGGCAGAATGCCAGTTCTTTTTCTGGGTACTTTCTACAGCAGAAGAAAGCTCAAATACTTTTCAGTGCTTTCATGAAATACCTGGCTTTGAATTGAAAAGGAGGGGGGCCTGTATTATTCTTCTTCCATCTCCCAGTCTCTGCTTCTCTCTCTTCTATTTTAAAATAAAAATTGATAACAAAGAACTGCTTTGACAACAAAATAATGAAAGGTGAATTTATTGTGTCCTCATGAAAAGCTTAAACTAAGCCACCTGTTCCAGCAAAAATCCATTTCTTAAAAAATGTTCTGGTCAACTCAAATTTTCTCATTAGGTCCAAGCACAAAAGAGGATGACTTTGGCTGATTCTGCTCCTAGAAGGCAGCAGTGAGAGAAGAGCTTCCCTGTAGGGCCATCTCAATGTAACTAGTGATTTCCCAAGTAACTAGTGATAGGATAAGAGGAAACGGGTTTCAGTTGAGCCAGGGGAGGCTTAGGTAGGGTATTAGGAATAATTTATTTACTGAAAGAGTGGTGAGGCATTGAAACGGGATGCCCAGGGAGGTGGTGGAGTTGCTATCCCTGGAGGTGTTCAAGAAGCATTTAGATGTGTCACTTCAGGATATAGCTTAGCAGTTGTGGTAGTTGAATTATGGTTGGACTCAATGATCTTAAAGGTCTTTTCCAACCTTAATGATTCTATGGTTCTATGATTCTAACGATGAGTGAAGGCCAGAAGTGACAGTGCGAAAGTTTAGGACCTTCTCTGACTTAAGAAGTGAGCTGGGAGACTCCGCAGATGTCTGAGTGAAGACCCTGCTCCAAAGTAAGCTAAAGAAAACTAGGTATTTGCTACCATAATTATGTTTTTAAACATTGTGGCACAAGATAAAAATAAAGGCAAAGCAAAGAAGCTAGAACTCTCCCCATTTTATGTATTTGTGTCATGCTGTATTTTCCCATCTGTGTTACTCTAACTCAGATAAGCAACATGTTTTGACTGTAATGATTTTTCAGGAAAGTCATGAGGGACTTAATTTTTGAATGACAGTTCATGATCTTTGTCTCTTAATGACCAAAACAAGAATGTATTTTTTTAAAGACTACACTCAGGGCCTGATACCACAATAACTTTAGCTATTTAAATTATAGACTTTGACTCTAATGAAAGCAGAAATAATTCTTGAGTGAATGATTAAAATTAAATTATATGGTAGCAATATCTACAGACTGTATTATCACTGCAGTGGAAGGAACATGAATTCACAAGATTGGATAGCTGCAGATCCAGCATTCAAAAACTACAAAACAGAAATAAGCATCATTAAGATTTTATCATGAAGTATTTTTATTTTCAGGTGTATTTGCGGAATGGAAAGGAATTATTGTTCATGTTTACTCTACACAGGCACAATACAGCAGGACCAGTGGAGCTGAGGCTTACGCTTGGATTCCAAGGGGGACAAATCTTCACTGCTATTGTACCCAGATTTTCCCTTTTACATCCTCAACAGTTGCAGTCATCTCTTGATAGTTGTGGAAATGCCTACTGAAATCAGAATCTTGACAGATGAAGTAAACTATTTTTTACATTATTTTATCAAAGAAGAAGCAATGCATTTTTAAAATAAAAACCAGCCTTTTGTGGCTTGAGATTTATGACTTCATATATTAGTGTCCTCTAATGTTGGAGAAAACAAGGTTTAAAGTGGACAGCAAGGAGGGACAAACCTGGCATGATGAAGGACCTGGTTCTCAAGGAGCAGTAGAGCCACTGTGGAAGTGGTAAGTGATCCTTCCACAGTAGCACGAGTATGGCTTGAGGTTCCCAGCACTTGGCAGGATATGCTCAGAAATTCTCTGTACTGAGTAGTAGAAGAGTTGTTAGTGTCAGGTACCTGCACAGGAATAGCTACATATAGACAGACAGCACTTAGACATCTAACTAGTTTGATTAGCAGGATCCTCATTGGATTCTCACAGGAAGAAGTTTCTGGAAAGCTTTTAGGGTTCACAGGAAGACTCATGCCTTGTGGAACTGCCTGTTTGCCCTAGATTTCCCAGAAGGGTGTTTATCTGCTCTTTCTCCTGAAGTTGTAGTTCTTCTGATAGCCAGTAATTCATATTTAAAGATATTGCCCATTATCCTTCTGCTGAGTGCAAATAAAAGTTCCTAATAATTACTTTTATTTTACTCTTGTTTTTCTAAAAGCTGATATTGTCTCACACTGTATTATACACAATTAGGTTTTCAACTAAAACTATATTTCCTAGACATTGTTGTAATAAAAATTGGTCTGTTTAGTGATAGATATTCCAGAATATTGCAAAAAACCCCATATTTCTAATTTTAATTATTAAAATAATAGGTCTTCCAGGCAAAATCTGAAGTGCTGTCTGAAATAATCTATCCAACACTAAAAATTAAGTATACATAAGGTAATCTTGGATTGATGAAGTCTGCCATACAACAGCAGCTAGCTACAGAAAGGCTATGACATGATTCTGTGGTATGCTAAAAAGAAAACGACAGCGAAACAAAACAAACAAAGAAAAAAGCCAACAAAACAAAAACCAAACCAAACAAAAAAAACCCCTACTATCTTCTCTATAGAAGCTTTTATCTAACCACTCCATGTAATTTCTCCTTCTGTCCTGCTGAGGTGATAGAGTGGCTTGGAGAACACCTGCCAGCTAGCCAAGGTCAACCTACTACAAAAGCATTCTGTTTGAGGCATCAAGTTTGAGCAGACCACAGCACCTATCCAATTTAGTGGCTTTCTGCAATGGAGTGTCTGCACCCAGGTCTGGTGGCCCAGCACAAGCAAGACATGAGCCTGTTGGAGCAGGTACAGAGGAGGGACAAAAAGATGATCAGAGAGCCAGAGCACCTCTCCAATGAAGACAAGCTGATAGAGTTGGGGTTGTTCCACTTGGAGAAAGGAAGGCTCCAGTAGACCTTTCTGTGTCCTTTCCATATATAAAAGGGACATACAAGTAAGATGGAGACTTTTTACCATGGTCTGTAGTGATGAGAGGCAATGGTTTGAAACCAAAAGAGGGTAGACTTAGATTGAAAGCAAGGAATAAACTTATTATGATGAGGGTGGTGAGACAATGTAAGAGGTTGCCCAAGGAAGTTGTGGATGTCTCATCATTGGAAGTGTTCAAGGCCAGGTTGGATGGAGCTTTGAGCAACCTGATCTAGTGGAAGATGTTCCTGCCCATGGCAGATGATGTTTAAAAGTCCCTTCTAATCCAAACTATTCTATGATTCTATGGCTCTGTGATTTTATGATAGTGAAAGATACTTTCAGAATTAATTTTACCATTTCTAGGCATTCCATAGCAATACTTAGTGGACAAGATAACGATGCTATAAGTAGAAATATATATCTATTATTAATCATTAAGAAACGGCAGCTAGTCCATATTTATTTTCTGCTTTGATGCAGAGCACTCATATAGCACAGAAAATATGATGAACTTTTTTCAAAATTAAAATTAAAAAATATTTTTACTGAAAACAGATGGGCAGAAGAAATATTTACATGAAGTCATGGAGCAGAGAGGTAACAAATTTTTAACAAACCAGAATAAACTAAAAGTGCTCAAAGGGACCTTGAGGCTGGGCAAATGGAAGCAAGTTAAAGCTGTCATCTGCTGTGTGGAGTGATTACCTGTTTAAACCAGAAGGTGTAATGCTGAAATATGAAAAATAGAAGAATCTCAGGAAAAAAAAGAGAAAAAAAAAAAAAGAAATTTACTGCAGCAAATAAAAGATTAAATCAGAAATATGTAGCACGACAGGCCTTTGACTGGTCCACTGCTACCAGCTATTAAAGACCATTACTGGCATAATTAACAGTTGCATCGTTTTTCACCTTTCCCCAGTAACACAAGTAACTTTGCAGGTAACATTGGAACCCCAAAACATACAATACTGAATTCACCCATTGAGCTTTAATTTTGAACACTGTTTCTGAATAAAGCCTTATTTTTATAGGTATTTCAAGAGTGTTTCAGATCTATAATAAAAAAAACCCAACAGTATCTAAAAAGTCTGGACTCATACAATTAATATAATCAAGCTGGTTTGTCCTAAAAATTACAAGCTTTGGAGAATCAAACACTTGTGTCTAGTGAGAAGCTGATGGAATCAGTATGGATCTGAATTTATGTTGCTTAGTAATAAGTGTTCACAAAGCTAAGTTTTAAATCATAATTTGATTTGCGTCATAGTGAACTTAGGTAAATTGTGGTGAATGGTAGTCAGCTAAAAAGACCACAATTTAGTACAATCATGGCTTTCTTGATTTGTTACAAATTGAGACCATTTATGAATGCTCTCAGCACTTCACTGCGTTTTCAAGACAGAGAGCAATTTTTCATTCCTAACACTAAATTTGGGCTTCAGTGACAATGCTGTTGGCTGGTGAATAAGGTAGATTGTGCTTTTTATGAGGTCTTTATGAAAGTGTGACTTAAAATACGCACATGGTTCCCTAATAAATCAGTTATTTGGTTGTATCTGGAACAGGAAGTATCAGTACTTAACTGAGGTCTTTTCTAATGTTTTTTCTACAGATTAGGGTACTTCTGAAAAAAACTCTTCTCTCCACCGAGAGAGTTCAAACTCTTCTCTCATCTCTGTGGCCAGTAGAAGGGTAATCCACCCTGGCTGGAGACATCCATATTTCTATCAAAGCTGGGTCGCAATGCAGACAATGATTAGAAGGTGGGCTAACACAGGGTGGCTTCAGAGGCATCTAGAGTTCATAAAGAAAAAAATATTTTGTCAAAAAAATTATTTTCAAAAAGATTTTGAAAACAAGTTTCCCAGTGAATTAACACTTCAGGTAGTTCAAATAAAATCAATGTGCCTTTGCTACATATTTTATGCAATAACTTAGAAAGGAATTCACATGGGTACAGAAGGCTTGCCTGAGGCAAAGCCTGGTAGATAGAACTGTGAGTGGATGAACCAGGCTCTCACCCAGTGTGATCCAAGATCTCTGTATCCAAGCTGGATATAGATCTAAGGCTCCTCAGTTTAATTCCAAACTGAAATACAGTTTTGTTGTGGTGCACTCTGTGTCCTTTTACAAATCTTCTTTAGTGGAACAAATATAAAAGACTTGGGTTACCTGGCAGATGGCAGTTTAAATCAGTAAGATGCCTGATAATGCACCTGGCCCAGGGACAGGGGTGTGCTTGTTTGTTAACATATGCAGGCCCTGGGTTCAATTTTCCTTCCTCTTCCTGCTTTCCCAAAGTGAGCGCATGGTGATTCCCCCTTTTATCAGTACGTCTCCTAGGCAATTGGTGAGCAGCTCTGATCGTCACCTGGGTGCATCACAGCCAGGTATCTGCTCCTCTTATGCAGAAACACAAAGCAAAGATACTCTTTGTTCACAGCCCAGTACTGTAGGCACTTTCAAGCAAGAAAGAAAGGTGAGGAAAAGGTACGGCATCTTCAGCAGCCGAAGATATGCTGGAAGAGTGAACTCCAAAACTGTATTTGATGAGAGTCCTGTGTGAGCCTCAAGGTTTGTGACTGAGGAAGCTGCTTTCCTTTCCCTGCACCACTGAACATAGGCTGCAGGTATCTTCCACTATCAGGACGTGGAATTTTTGGTGTTTGTTTTGTTTTACTTCAATGAAACATCTGGTTGAAACTGTTGATGACACCTTGTTTTGCCACTTGTTTGTCAGAAGACTTAGACCATTTTGTAATAAATTCACTGTCTCTACAAAATTGAGCTTTCTCTTATCACATATTTTATCATGACACTGACTATCCTTCCTAGCTCACAGCTTTTCTGCAGCTCATTCGTTGGTTTGCTTTCTATGCCACTTACTACTGCTCCTATGTCCCTTTCTTCCAGTCTTCTTGAGTCCTCCAATACTGTTCCAATTACTTAAAATACCCTTTCAGGATAAATGCCCACTGCTTTCTCTCCATTCAATTCCTATCAACCAGACAGAATTAATACATGTACAACAGAAATACTCCACAACCTGAATTTTAAAGGAAAGTAAAAGCCATAACTCCCTGGCTAAGCATTCTTTCAGGCAGAGAGCTGCCTGCAGCTCTTTGGCCTGTCCATTGCTGATAAACAGCGGGAAGGAGCCTACCCTTCCTGCTCACAAGGTCAGCACAAAATAACATCTGGCAGCACACTGCAGATTTTAGTTTATTTTACTATAGGAGAAAGCACAGTTTGTTACATATTTGTTTTGTAAATTCCATTTCCATTTTAATTAGAAGGCAAGTTCCTGCAATTTCCATCATAATTACCATAATCTGCTTACAGTCAGCATGATAAATACAGCCAGGAGAAGCAGCTGGGCTACATTTGCTTTATCCTGGGTGGAAATCTTTAAACAGATAAGTATTGGAAATAGTTCTACAATCACTCTTTCTGAGACAATATCCATGTGCAGGAGTTACTTGATGGATTATGCAGAGTAGGATCTGTGTAGCTGGGAAGAGACAGTTTAAAATGTGTGTCTGGATGTATAACAATGGTCATAAGGAGAACTTATTTTTCTGGTTTTGTTGTTTGTGGAGATCATATTGAGGATGGTTATGTTTTCTTGGGAAATGACTTATATGGGTAGGCACATATTATGGATGTATTTATATTGAATTTTATGCCTGTGTAACTCAATTGAGTCCACAGTTAAGGGCAATATAGCAGTAAATCTGACTCTATTATTCTTAGTTACTTATAGGGAGTCACAAGCTAAATTCACTCTGATATAACCAGGAATATGTGTGGGATGGTGCTTTGAAGGGGCTCTTCAGTGAGAGCCATCAGTCTTTTTGATTGGACTCATCTCTGCTCCACAGCACACTCTGCAACTAAAGGAGAGCTTCAGAGAGTGCTTTTGTAGGGCATCCTGTCTCCTCAGAGCAGAGAAGTGCTGCAGAAAAAAATTGGAGCATTCAGTGCTCTCTCTCACCTGTACTGGCTTCACTCTTCATCAACATCACACAGTTCAGCTGTAAAATTGATTTGGGGAAATCAGTGTGACAAAACTCAAGGATAAGACCGGGTAAGTGAGGGGTGATTTTATTTTATAAAATCACTGGACAGGTTAATTTTACCCACTCAAGCTCCTTCTCTCACAGCCTCCTTTCACTCACGCTCTCATATTGATACACTTAAAAACTCCCAAAAGTGCATGCCCAAGTGGCCACGATTAGTTGTGTGCAACAGAGAGAACAAAAGCTCTGCCTCTTGAGGCTTCACATATTTTCAGCTCCTCTTGACTGGTGATGGCAAACCAGTTTGCTTTTGTATTCTTTAGGAGCGACATCTGTTACAAGGTGGCTCTTTGCTTTAGAATCTCATGTACTTCTGACTCCACAAATCTTAGGCAGGGTTGCTGCTTGCTATCTGCCTGACCTTGTTTGGAATAATTTTTTTAAATATATACATCTTTATGGTTTTTGCCAGTTTTCTACTAGGGTGACAAGAAAAGGAATGGCATATGTGATATGCTGTAACCTCTCTACCCCCATCCTGTGGGCAGAAATAAGGGTCTTCCCCTAACAAGGTGTCTCCGCTGTGCTCTTAGCAGAGCTCAAGCCTTCGGGGAGTGAACAGACATTGTGTTCCTATGCTGGATTGACAGGGAAAAATCACTGCCAATATAGGTCAGTCTTTTAACACTCAGAGCAATGTTAATATTTTTAAAGTCTCTTCAAACATAGATTTTCCTTAAAAACTGCACCACCATAAGGAAATCTTCCCATTACCTCTCAGTGGTGAGTAAATTTGGGTCCTTGACTGAGAGTACACTTGATTTTGTTGTTAAAAAAGAGGCAAAAAGCATGTAAAAATATTATTACTTTTAGTATTATTTCAGGCAGTTTTTAGTAAGATTTGAGCAAAAAAAAAAATTAATACTGAAGGCAAACTAAATCTGAAGTGCTATATATCCAAATTGTATCTTCCACTGCCTGCGTTTCTGGCCTGACATTACTGCATGAATAACTTTTCAGTGATATTTGTTTCATGTTAACTGAAACCTCCAACACAAGAAAGGACGTGGAGGTGTTGGAATGAGTCTGGGGAGGGCCACAAAGATGATCAGAGGACTGGAGAACCTCTCCTATGAAGACAGGCTAAGAGACCTGGGGCTGTTCAGCCTGGAGAAGAGAAGGCTCCAGGGAGGCCTTATAGCGGCCTTCCAGTAACTGAAGGAGATACAGGAAAGCTGGAGAGGGTTTTTTTTAAATGCATGTAGTGACAAGATGAAGGGCTTTAAACTGAAGGAGGGTAGATTTGGATTAAACTTAAGTATGAAATACTTCCCTATGATGGTCTGAGACAAGGAACAGGTTGCCCATGGAAGTTTTGGATGTCTCGTCCCTGGAAGAGTTCAAGGACAGGTTGTATGGGGTTTTGAGCAACCTGGTCTAGTGGGAGTTGTCCCTGCCTATGCAGGGGGGTTGTAACTAGATGATCTTTAAGGTCCTTTCCAAGCCAAATTATTATATTATTATATGATTTTTTGAACGGCCACTTACTTAATCTAAAATTTAAGAATTTTTCTTATAAATTATGTGGCAGCATGATTGTCACAGCGTCCTATTAAAAAAAGAAAACATACTAAATTACTCTGGTTACCATTTACATAATGTTTTCATTGCACTCATCATTTGAACAACTGTGATTTGTTTGGAAACCTCTTTGTGTGGATGTATTGAAGCATCTAATCTGAAATTAACCATGAAGAAACTGATTGTTTAATTGAATAAAACCTTAATGATTTTCTTTAGGATCCCTCACTGCAGCAATGTGGAATACAGAAAAAAATTGTTGAACACTGGACCGACTAAATTAAAACTGGTTTTCTTATTACTTCAACTGAAGCCAAGGTCCTATGGTCACTGATATGGGGTTTTTCTGCTACCAACGCACTTGAAAAGACATTGTATTTTGGATTAGATAGAGGAAAAACCCACATTTTTCTTATTCTTAAATCACAAAAAAATTATTTCAGACCAAATATTGCCTTTTGTCCCATAGCTTTCATAAAGGCATAAAGCTGACCTTAACTGTTATATCCAAGCTAACAAGTTCCACAGTCTGTGAAAAATGTCCCCAGCCACACAGGAAAGACAATTTTGATCATTTAATGTAATAAATATGATCCCATCCCCGTATTTATGCGTGAATATTATGTCCCAAATCTAGTCATTCATTTGATGATGAGACCTATCTAGTGCAATACTTTTGACCTCAACAAAAATTATGACAAACATAAACCTGTGGGACTCCACAGAGCCCTCTGATCTACAGTTGGTGGAGATATTTCCTGACTATCTCTCAGATGCCTGGAAGAGGCCAACTTGTTGAAAATAATGTTTCTCAAAAATTCTCACTGAACTACACACTGAATTTGGCTGGAAATTTGTCACCGCTTCTGCCAATGCATCACCTCAGGCTGGCCTGGCTCTGAGTGGTTCTGCTGCAGTGTCTCCATGTTCCATGGCCTCCTGTTAGAAATAACAAGTTTTTACTGTTTTCATGCCAAAAAGCCCATCTGTCAAAGAGTTTGGAAGCCTTGATAATAGAAGAGCCATGTAACAAGCTATCTGGGAGACTCACAAACCCCAGACCAAGCTGAATTCTCCTTTCATCTTGAGGAAGCAGTACAAGGCTGGACACCTTTGAGGTTAAGATGGTGAGTTGCAAAGCTCCTTGCTCATTCGTTGCTCATCACAGCTTCAGGGTTCCCAGCTCCCAGGTTACATAACTGGCCTTGAAACTCCAAGCATCAGGCTCAAAGAGTAGGCAATATAATTTCCCGAAGAACATGATCTTCTGTTTACTAACATTGCACCAAATGAATGACAGGTCTGCACCATTCGGAGGAGGGAGAGGAACACCATCCCTTCCAGAGACCAGGGCTAAGCAAACATATATCCTGGCCCTTCCATAGCCTCCAACATAAAACTACAAAATAAAGGAAAGAGAAGATGAGAGAGAGAGAACAATCCTCATGGGTAAAAAAAATATTTTTACTTGAGTAGAAAATCAGTGTCTGAGTCTTGAGTGAAGCTCTATGCATTTCATTTTTTCTTTTTTTAAACCAGTTTGAATGTCATGGGTTTCATGATACAAAACTCTGATTCTTTCTGCAGTACTTTAAACAAGCTCCTCTAACAGAGGCTTTTTGGGTTTTTTTTACTAAAGGTTACATCTCTGGCAAGTGCTTTGTTTCACTCCTCCTAAGGCCATAGTTTTTTGCAGCAAGATGAGAATTAACTTACAAGGTGGCTTCCCATAAACTTTACAGCTAGTGATCTTTAAATAGAATGCTGATGACTTCACAGAGGACTGGAAAGAATCACTACAAAACATTTACCTTGAAAACTTCCAGTTTCTTAAATCAGTTCCCTTAGAGTATATTTACAATAGCTGTCACCAAAGATAGCTCATTGCTGATGAGCCTCAAATGAGCACTTCAAGTCCATGAGACAGAATGTGCATAAGCAGTCACATTAGTGCTATCTAACCAAGCTAAATAGCATAAGACATATTTAATTTGAGTGCTGACAAGAGCTAAATTGCAGGGCTCACCTGTAGCAAAAATAAATAAAATGGTGATCATTGCTTTTGCTTTTCTTAAAGTAACATCTGTCAAGTGCACCATAAAAATTCTGGTTACCTAAAGAAAACCTTATTCCAAAGCTAAATGTCGTCATTACTTTGAATTACGGTGACTTAAGACACATAAAGCAGTATTTGGTAGCCTCTAGCAAAACAGTGGCCTTTTCACAGTCATCTCCAAGAAACAGTAATAGTGTTGATAAAATATGATACATTTTTGTAATGTCACAGGCTTTCAAATACTTGGGGGGGAAAAAAAAATCCCTGATAACAGATGGAATGTTTTTTGACATTAAAATATGCATATTTTTTTTTACACGTGGCAGGGAATGAGAGAAGTGTTAGCTTAATAAATAGTGTTGCTCACGAGTATTGGGTAATTTCACTTGGCTCCTTTTCTGTCAAGTATTCTGGCTTTATGATATTAACTCAAAATTAGAAAAGGCTGGTAGTTTTCACTCTGAATGTTACTGTGCATAGAGATCTCTTATATAACATGGCAGGATGTTCAGCTGTGCAACACCACTGACATAAAAGTAACATTACCTACATATGTATGTTTAATGCAGGGAGCTATCAGAAGAAAAGTTCCTAATCCTCTGAGAGCTAAAGGTGTAGCATCACCTCCTTTCTTGAAAGGAATAAATCTTGGGTCCAACTCCTTCACTTTCCATTAAACCTACTCGCAGTTGAAGATGCTGAAGGATGTTTTTTAAGAGTCCACCCCTGGGAGGGAAAAGATTACTCTTTAAAATTAAAACTTTTCATAGGAATAGGCCTTTTTGAATATAAATTCCCTCTGTGAAATGTTTCTCCACAGCAGAGTGGAATTTCCCACAGAAATCAAAGAAATACCTCTGTCTGCATGCTGAATTGTCTCTGTCTGGCCCTGGGATATGTACCACAGCTGGTTAATTTAATCTACTGGAATCTCCTTGTCTTTTTAAATTGTTTTTCCCAGAAAAAAATGAATTTTAATGTTTCACCCTAAAATTTCTGATTTACATAAAGTAGCTGTATCTTCAACTTCACTCCTGTTAGCAAATCATCAGAGAAATTACCAATAAACCTCTACTTGCTGCTACTGGTTTCTGTGCTGCCTTTTTCCTTTCACACTTTTTGACTTGTTCTTAGTTTAATCACAATACAACCTCTTTTGTGTTCCTTGGCTGAGCCTTATGAATATCCTGAACCTCATTTGTCGTTGACAGTAGTGCTGTAGCTGCAGCCATTTCAGGGAACAATGAGCCCCAGAGTGCCTAGGGAGAAAAATCAGATAATGTACAAGAACATTCTCAATGTAATTTTCTTAATTTGCATAAATTCTTCGCTGGTTTTTGGACACATTAAAGGCAAGCATTACTGTGAGTTAATTAAAATAATTCCATGAATTTGAAGCAATTGTGCTGTTACATGATTTGATGTTGCATAATCAAAGAGCTTTGTACTGAAATCACCCACTTGATTTTAGTATGATGAGCCCCATAGCAAAACAGAAACTGAAATGCAACCTCCTACTTCCCTCCCCCTTCCAGAAAAAAACTAAAGAGAATTGGAAGTCCCTAACAAAGAATTCTGGTCTAGAAAGCAGAGAGAGACTGTATCACAATTTACAGTTCAATCATCTTTATTGCAGGGTTTCAGCTTTCAGCTGACAGTAAATTCATTTATAAACTGATATTGGGTGTTCCTTATTAAGTATTCCAGAATTTAGGTGCAATTGAGATAGAAAACCTGCTATGGCATAAGAAGAAACCGTGCAGTGACAAACATGTATAAGACAAACTCTTTGCAGATGTGATCACACAACGATACGGATGAAATGGAGGCATTCAGTGAAAAGTCACAAGGCTAACCTGATATTTCATTAGTTAATTAAGTGCAAGACAGTAGAGAATCAAAATGATGAGCACTGAGTGTTCTAGCTAGAACTGTAATGTTTGTCCTCAGATTGTTAGTTCATGAGATGTACTGCTTGGAATCCAGTTCACTTTGCCCTAAATCTCCAGTCATATACCCTTAACCCATGCTGCATCTCTCTCAAATGTGTAGCCGTACTGTAAAAGCGTCACCTGGGAGGGTCTTCTAGGAATCTGAATCCAAATGGAACCTAACAGAGGCAGAAAAGATTCAGCCTCTCTCTGGAAGGATTTTAAGCACTACTTAAGTTGGCTGTTAAAGAAGTATATTCAAATTTTTCTCTGCCAGATTCAGAGCATGTGAAAGGTTAAGGATGATTCACTCAGCAAAATAAAATGTATGTCTCAGAACTTCCTGTAATCAGATATTAGAAGTTATGGTTTCGTTTATTTTCCCCTTCAGCAGCAGTGAGACGGAAAGAACAGGCAATTTCCATACCCTTTTCTTTCTTGTATAGCCACAGCTGAGCCCTCACATACACAGCTTTAACTTCTTTGTTAAAATTAATTAAGACTAATTAAGGAAAATAAGCCTCCACAAGAAAAAAAGAAAGTTGTTTTTGTGTAAAGTTAACTCTAGTAACTACCACAAAATTTCATTCCATTGGAGAAAGCCATATACAGTGACTGATTGTAATATGAACTGATGAATGTTATCTCTTTCTAAGCAGATTAGATAAGTGAATCAAATGCTAGTTTTAACTCTTACATTAAATAGGGTTATTAGTAATGAAAATGGTATGAAACTTCTGGACAATGTGAGCTAACTAAATCAAATTATGGAAGAACAGAGAAAAAAACCAAACCCAACCACATTTATTGGGATTTAAATAAACTGTTACAGATCAATTTTATGCTACATCCAGATACTGTAAGCTTCAAATTCTCAAATTTGAAGAGACTAGAGTGGAATTAAAAAAAAAAACAAAACTAAAAGAAAAAAAAAAAGACACTTTTTTCCCATGGGTATATTGAAGTTGTTTTCAGAAAAATATGAAACAGTTGCATACCAATTATGGTATGAACCAAACCTCACAAATATTCAGCCAGCTCCTAGAACTGCCCCTACAAAGAAATTTGTCAACTAAAGAGGACTCTGAAGGTTGTGTGACTCCTCTCAGGAAGTACTGAGTCAGTCCTACCCTGTCATTGTGCACTAATATATATATATAATATATAATACATATATATATATATTAGCATATATATATTAGTATATACTAATGGATATATTGCAAATCAAACTAACACTAGAGGCAATGTAGGCCCACTGCTGAATGAGGTGGTGCCCTGATGACAGAGGATATGAAGAAGGCAGAGGTACTGAATGCCTACTTTGCCTCTGTCTTTACTGCTGCAGAATCTCCCCAGGAGCCCCAGATCCCTAAAACCCCAGAAGTCAGGATGAAGGAGGAGTTTACTTCGGTAGATGAGGATTGGGTTAGGGATCCGTTAAGCAATCTGGACATCCATAAATCAATGGGTTGGGATGGAATACACCTGTGGATGCTGAGGGAACTTGTGGAGGTCACTGCTAGGCCACTCTCCATCATCTTTGGTAAGTTGTGGGCAACAGGAGAGGTGCCTAAGGACTGGAGGATAGCAAATGTCACTCCAGTCTACAAGAGGGAGGATCTGGGTCAGCCTGGTATATTGGATATACTGGTCAGCCTCACCTCCATCCCTGGAAAGGTGATGGAGCAACTTGTTCTTGGCACTATCTCTAAGTATATCAAGGATAAGGGGGTCATTAAGAGCAGTCAGCGTGGTTTTACCAAGGGAAAGTCATGTTTGACCAACTTTATAGCCTTCTATGAGGAAGTAACTAGGTGGATGGATGATGGTAGAGTGTTAGATGTGGTTTATCTTGATTTCAGTAAAGCATTTGACACTGTCTCCCACAGCATCCTTGTAGATAAACTGAGGAAGTGTGGTCTTGATGATCAGATGGTGAGATGGATTGTGAACTGGTTGAAAGGAAGAAGTCAGAGAGTTGTGATCAATGGGACAGAATATATTTGGAGGTCTGTGACCAGTGGAGTCCCTCAGGGGTCAGTACTGGGACCGGTACTGTTCAGTATTTTCATCAGTGACCTGGATGAGGGAACAGAGTGTGCCCTCAGCAAGTTTGCTGATGACACTAAACTGGGAGGAGTGGCTGACACGCCAGAAGGCTGTGCTGCCATTCAGTGAGACCTAGACAAGCTGGAGAGTTGGGCAGGGAGAAACTTGATGAAATTCAAAAAAGACAAGTGTATATTCTTGCATCTGGGGAAGAATAACCCCATGTACCAATACAGGTTGGGGGCTAACCTGCTGGAGAGCAGTGTAGGTGAAAGGGACCTGGGGGTCCTGGTGGGCAGGAGGATGACCATGAGCCAGCAATATGCCCTTGTGGCTAAGAAGGCCAATGGCATCCTGGGGTGCATTAGAAAGGGTGTGGTTAGTCGGTCAAGAGAGGTTCTCCTCCCCCTCTATTCTGCATTGGTGAGGCCACATCTGGAATATTGTGTCCAGTTCTGGGCCTCTCAGTTCAAAAAGGACAGAGAACTGCTTGAAAGAGTCCAGCACAGAGCCACAAAGATGATTAAGGGAGTGGAACATCTCCCTTATGAGGAAATACTGAGGGAGCTGGGTCTCTTTAGCTTGGAGAAGAGGAGACTGAGGGGTGACCTCATCAAAGTTTACAAATATGTTAAGGGGCAGTGTCATGACGATGGAGCCAGGCATTTTTCAGTGACATCCAGAGACAGAACAAGGGGCAATGGGTACAAACTGGAACATAGGAGGTTCCGTGTATATATCAGAATAAACTTCTTTACGGTGAGAGTGACAGAGCACTGGAACACGCTGCCCAGAGAGGTGGTGGAGTCTCCTTCACTGGAGACATTCAAAACCTGCCTGAACACGTCCCTGTGTGATGTGCTCTAGGTGACCCTGCTCTAGCAGGGGGGCTGGACTAGATCTTTCGAGGTCACTTCCAACCCCTAAGATTCTGTGATTCTGTAAATACATTCATAGGCATATAATTAAATATACATCTAAAATATATATTAACATATAGGTGCACGATATGAAGATGTTAAATTGACATATACAAATATATACATACATACATATTCACAGTTACTCTGAAGTAAGAACAAGATTAAGGGCCATCTATATACAGCCCCTTTGATTTTATTAACTGTTTCTGTGTCAAATGTGTTGGATAAAGGAGACTTGCTCAGGTGCCCAGCTCAACCAAATGTAGAGAACATAAGAGGATAATTTCTGGTCCCTACCCACCTCCTAAGTAAGGTTCACAAGCTAGAGCTGCTCAGGTTTTACATCAAGTATTTCCTTTCTTACTATACATCACTGAACCTACATTCCTAACTCTGTCTATCCTTCTCTCAGATGTGACTGAGTCATCGCACTGTATTTCGTAGGACTGATTTCAGTCTTTCCAATACTCTGAATACAGGATCCTGGCATCTGTCTGGAAGTAAAACATCCAATTTTCCTCACATCCCAATACAAGATTGTTCCATGGAAATAACGCACAGCAATTTTAAGTTAATTAGAGGAAAAGAGATGAGAGATCTGAAAAAAACAAATGCAAAAAACCAACAACAACCAACAAACAACAAAAAAAAAAACCCTGAATGTAAGTATCCAGAAGGTGCTTAGAGTACAGATATGACATTTTGAGGAAGCACTGAGGTCCACAGACCATCCTGATGTGAGTATTCTAGACATCAGAGGAGTAGGATGAGATGCAAAATAGATGTCAGTTTTGGACCATGATCAGAAAAAAAAGAGAACAGAAGCTATTCTAAGCATGAAACCTGAGGGAAAGACATCAGATCAGAAAAGCTGAGAAAACAAAAAAGACATATGCTACAAAATCACTAGGAAAAAACCCACAAGGAGTATCTAAAGACAGGTAAATGTGGTCATTGAGACAATACTAGAAGAAAGAAATCCTGCTGACTAAATAACTAGACAGAAGCTTATCGTTTGTAATGAGTAAAATAATGATGGAAGTAATAATAAGCAGATTAAAGGCAGTTTTAAAGGAAACTGCCAATGAAGGAAAACATCCCCAGGATTTGCCAAAGTTGCACTGATCTAAAGCATACAAGCTGACAGTTTATGGGGTAAAAGCAAGAATATCAACAAGCAATGTCTCAGTTTTCATTGACTTTTTGAAGCCAGGTGATTCAGGGAGTACTATCCAAATCTGAAGGCATATAGATTATGGGAGAAGTTTACTGCAAATGTATATGCTAAAAGCTTAAAAACTGTACTGCTGCAGAAAACTCCTATTCCATTTTCATCAGGAACTATTGTCAATAAAGCAGAAAATATGTTTTATTACCTGTAACAATGTATTTCAATTTTCTAAGAGTTTTTGCGTTAAAACCCAAATAAACTAGAATAAATCATGGAGCAAGTAGAAAAAAATATAATTACTTTCAGTGACTAATATGACCCTTATACAATCACAGATTTCCCCATTGACAGGTGAAGTCTTCTCCAGAGAGGTTGGATTGTGTTTTCATCTGTCTAAGGACTAGCTGTGATTTTTAAATGCCCATCATATCCTCAGTTAATTGAATGAGTTGAAAAGGAGGTAGGTTATACAAGGTTTTCCTCCAGTTGTGAGTTTTGGGCACCAAAACATGTCGTTGAAACACATATGCTAGTGCATGCAAATGAATGGGAATATGGCAGCATGTATTAAAATTGTGCTGATGGATGTTAGTATTGCATGGAAAATTATTAGTTACACATAAAAAGTTAGGAATGCACGGAATAATTGAAAGTTGGAAGATACGTGCTGCTTTAAACAGAAATAGGGTCAGTTTGGAGGAAGATCACCTTGAGAAATTAGTTTTAGTTCTGGCATGGACCACAGTATTGAAGTGCACACGGGTTCTCTAAATGGTATCTCCTACTGCCACTGCTGGAAGCATAACACTGGGGTTGACAGATCACTAGGCTGACTCAGTAAGCTATTTCTTCTGTTCTTACAACTTCTTAATTTTTCATTACTGACTGCAGTATGAACTTTGGAAGAGTGATAATGAAATCTGCCAGTAAAACAAAGCAGTCCGCTGATGTGGGGTTAGAATGGCTTAACAAAGAAGAAGGGTCTGGGTATTCTCAAGGATGGCAACAAAAGATGAATTATCAAACTGATTAACACAAGAATAAAAACTCATTAATATTTTATTAGCAATTTTTGCTTTAAACAATAGCTTGATATTGGGAAATTACAGTAATACAAAGACTCGAAAGGATGCGGCAATGAACATGTAGATGTTACTAGAGCAGAAGCTTCTTCAATGGAGGTGAGAACGTATTGCCATCTTAGCTGTACTTCTCAAGAATATTTTTTGGTATTCCAGTCACTTATATTCAAGAAAGATTCACCCAGGTGGTACTGATTTTGAGAAAGGGCTATTAGGATGCTCAGAGGAATAGCATGATCTTTTGAGAAGCCAAAGTTACCTCTAAACTGCAGTCACAGAATATGACAGAGTGTTCTGTAGGAATGCTGGCTGTAACGAAGCAAGCCTAACTGCTGCCAACTGTGTGGCTCAATTACTGTCAAGACTGGTACCCACTCTGAAACTATCTAATTAAGAGCTGCTCACATCTCTGCCCTTTGCTCTGGTCACAGCAGCAGTAACAAGAAGGACAGATATCAGGTTTTGCACAAGGATACCACTTACAGTGACAACTTAAAGCAGCCTAGCTTGCTAGCTTAGTAAAAGAATACAAAGAGAAAAGAAGCTGGGAGGAGTTAAGATCACTCTCAAGAAATACAAGGCAACTGTCCTGAGGAGAGCTCACCACTAGGAGCTATTTAACTTCCTAGACTACTTCAGAGAAACAAACAGATGTGAAGTGTCCACGAATATATTTAACCTGGATACTAGAAAAAGTTTTTAACTAAGCAAACAGCGAGATGTTAGAACAGATTTTAAATCAGAACTTTCAGTCTTACTATTTAGTATAGACCTTGATTAGATGAAGAATAGGATTTAATGGTGAGATTGCTTGTAATGACCATATTCAAGAAAGTTTCATATACTGCTATGACTGAAGACAGGTATAGACTGCTTTATTGCACAGCACTTCCTTTGTCTTTCTTTAAACAAGAAACATTTTCTCTTTCTTTAACGTGAAAAGTGAGATAAACCAAATGTTTCATTGCTTGTTTACTGCTTTCATGAGCTCAAACTGATGAATCCTCATGATCAAGATTTCTGGTGTCTGTTCAATAACCCACTTTCTATTTAAACCTTTGGTAATTACATGGTACAAATGAAAAAATCCAACCATACAACTACATTTCTAGTTCAAATTCAAATGACCGAAGAATGGAGATATGTATTCATTCCCCTGCAGTCTGTGCCTATACATTTCATTTTAAAAATCTTCTGATCTTCTATTGAGAATAAAACAGAATAATTCCTTCTTATTTAGTGAAAGTTCTCATATCATTGGGAACCATGCTCAGTACTCTCTAGATACGACTGGCCTTATTGCAAGATAAGTATCATCGATGAAGAAACATAAGACTGCCAAGTGTCTCTTAATGTGGGAAAGTAGCAGCAGAGCACTGATGTACAGAAGACAGATCTTATGTGCAAACTGCACTACTTATTTATGTGTTTGTTAGTTTATTTGTTTACTTATATAACAATATTCATACTTCTGGAGGAAAGTTAAATTCCTTTTTCCCTACTACAGCCAAACTGCAGAGGGAAAGTCCAAAATAAAAAATAATAAAAAAAAAAATAATTAAAAAAAAGGTAAAGATTCACCCTCTGTCGTCTAATAGCCCTTTTCTGGTGTATCAACAACAAGATGAAGGACTTCAGCTCTTTAAAATCAGCAAGGGACTTGCTCTCAACAGTAGGATGGTGGAGGGCGCAATGCAATTCTTGGAGCATAATACAAAGAAGGGAGCAATATTGGCAATAGCTCAATGTATTAAAACTGAAATAAATGTCAAAGTGCTATCTTTAGGGTAAAGCAAGCATATATGCATATGCATGAGTATAGATATTTACCTCTTTCATTTGTTTTAGTGACTCAGTCATTGCCTAGCAGAATGTCAATGTACCCCCAAAAAAAGAAAAAAAACAAACAACAAACTCCACACCACCAAAACACAAACTACATGAAAAAGTAAATTCAACTGTTTTCCAAGGGAAAGAAATGTGGTGGAGTCAGTTTTTTGTTTTTAAAGTAACAGAACCACAAGGACTCTGACCTCTTTCAGAGAATAAATCAGATTTCATTTGAAAAATCTGCCATCTATACTATTTTGTATTTTTATATAAGAATTATCTTTATGCAATAAGCTCATTTGTACCATCACAGAAGGTAATATTTTCATTTATAACTAAGTTCCGTTATACTGCTTAAAGAACCTTGCCCATTCACTTTCAGATCTTTCTGTGCTGCCATAGATGTGTAAACAAATCTAGCTGCAACTGGGTAAGAATCAGGCTCAGTGTATGTTGGTGAAACCCAGACGTGGAGTGAAAGAAAATTAAGAAAGCGCAAGAGAGCTAAGGGCCAAAGATGTGAACTTTGTGATTGCTGAATGAAGAACTGGATTTTTTTGCTTTGTTTTGTTTGTTTTATTGGAAAAGAAATACTGAGAGATTTAATATTTATTCTTCTAGTATCTAGGAAATGTGAATGAACATGTGCATTGCTGGATTTTATAAGCCCTATAAATAAACTGGAAGAAAAAGTCATTAATTGAGCTAGGATAGAGAATAATCGACTGGAAGTCTGGCCTTTGGGACTCATTAGTCTCTGCTTCTGTATGAAACATCTAGGGAACAGGAAAGTATCTTTGGATAACATGTCAGAAACTAATTTAGTCTTTGAGCTGTGCATTTAATCCAGCTGAGTAAATATTATTTCCAGCCATCTGAGTAAGCTGTTACATTAGCTATAGTGAAACTGCTGATTTTGAGCACTTTGAGTGAAGAAGGACAATAGCAACAGGAAGAATGAGTAGGCATGTAGCTTTTATAAAGTTCCACAAAGTTTAGCCTCCCTTCATTTGGCAGCAATACTTGGTTTAAAGCTAGAATCTGCAAAGGCAAGGTAATTTTTGCCTTGGGTTGCTGTAGCAACCTTAACACAGCTTCTGCAAAAACCTGAAATTGTAGCTAAGAATATAATGCAGCAGTTACTCCCAGCCAGACTTAAGAACAAGGGGAAGAAAAGTGAGAATTAAAGGAGAGGGTAATTTTTATGGGTTTGATTTTCTTTGCTAAGAGAATCTAGAAGATATTTGAACAACAAAATACAGAATTTAACTTTGCTTTGGTTTGCTGATTTTTTTTGTTATTAAAAGTTCAAGGTCTTCATTATCCTGGAAGGTTATGTCTACAGTTAGCCATTAGTGTATTGAATCAGTAGCTCCACAGTTTGTCATGAAAACTCAGTTTGGCTACAGCAAAACTTGACTCCATTTTATGCAAAATAACAGTCTTGGTTTCTTAAGAAAATTAAAGCTTATCAAGGAAGAGGAGTGGAGCAGAGAGGAAAAAATTGAGTCCAAATTTAACTGAGGTACTTGTGCAGAACAAGAAGACATGAAGTATTCTTGAGGCACCCCTGTTCCACACTTAGACTTAGCCTGTGTTGACTTGAAGATTAAATAATAATCAATCAGAGGATTAAAATTACTCACCTGTAGTCTCACAGCTTCTACACAAAATTCAAGAAACTTGAGTGTGTCTGTGATTATTTTTACTATTTCAGTTCCAAAGACTGACAAAACAGAAGAAAAGGCACATCTAATAAACATTCAGTGACTGTTTTTATTGAAGGAATATTGCACCTAAATATCTGAGAGTCCTCCAGCATGTCAGAAAAAATCCTAATAGATAAACTTATTATTGGAAATAGTAACAGGTCTGGAAGAAGTTCTACAAAGAGAAGGAATGGACTCAGATTATGTGTATCATTAAGAAGTAAAAGCAGACAGAGGTTTTACTCATAAATATTAATAAAATATATTTATTCATAAATCTCCTTTTGGAGCAACTTTGGTATTTGGAAAGTCTGTTCTTCAGACAAACTAAACACACAGACTTCACTTTGAGAGAATGAGGGCCTCATGAACCGATACTTTGAATGTAGTTAGCCCCCCACCCCCTTTATTCTTTCCCCATTGACTTTGTTGGTTTCCATTAAAGCTTCATTAAAACCAGGAGGAAAAATATTGCAAGAATACCCTCAAATGTCCTAAACACATCTCTCTTACATTTTTCCACAGGTCTGCCTTCTATCCCACTGCCCTATACAGACAGCACACATAGAAACACACTTCTAACTAAAAGCACCGAACAGTGAGATCATCACCAAAAGGGCTTATTTGAAATCAAAATTGCTGAAGACAAACTAATATTACAGACACGCATCAGAGACCCAAGTCCAAAATTACACTGCTCTGATTAGGGAAAAGCTACCATTCATCTTCTGTCTAACAAATCCAGCTAATTCTCAACCAGTTTCCTTAACCTTCTTCATATTGGTTTATTTTGTCTCATATGGATTCAGAAAACATAAAAGCTGAATCATAAAAATGTAGAAGCCCAGAAATGCTCATATGTTGCAGTTGCACAATACTGTGGGATTTGTGATGTATTCTTGGATAAATAAAGTATATTAAAAGGACTAAATGAATTAAGAATATTAGCTTTCTTTATGAGAAACACTGTCACATATTCCATACAAAAGTGCATAGATAGTACTGGGTTCAATTCCCAAGCTTATGATCTCCAGAAATCTGTTTTGAATCCCTTCAGTTTCCTGATGGCAATTTCCCATAATAATAGGGACTACAGATTTGCAGAAGCATTGTCTTGATAAAAAGCTCTGTTTCACTGAACTGCAGCTTTGCTGAGGTTAAAAAAGTTCTGAAAAAAATAGTAAGTATGCTCTCAAACCATTTTGAAACTAAAAAAGGCACTCTGAAGAAAACACTTTCACATTCCAATGTCACAGACAGCTGAAGACAACATTTTTAAGGGGATTATTAAAAGCATTTTTGGAAGCAGTTTTGTATTAAATACATTTTAATACAAGTAAAATGCATGCTTTCTTTATAAAAGCTAAATATCAAAGTTCATATTTTTGTGGAAGAGGTAAAAAGCCCATCCTGAGAGTACAATTTAAGTTACTAAGTTTTATATGATCCTGAGATGTTCCATCAGAAAGTCGTTAACGATCTCACCAGGGACAAAGTGTCATTCTCTTTGTCTGTAGTTTTTAGGACACTGGGTATTAAACACTCTTGTCTTGTGTTTCTCCTCAAAGCTTCTGTGCTGGCTGCAGAGATGTGAGAAAGGAATTAGAAAGGAAGAAGCTGGGAGACAAGCTACTCCTGTTTCTGACTCATTGTGATATAAATAGTGTCCAGAGGCTGGTGCTCTGCCAGAGCTAGAAGTAAAGGAAGTTTCCTCCATCTCTTCCACTGTGGAAATAATGCTTCTATTGCAATAATTTGCAGATGGTCCGTTAATATCGAGGGAGTATGACCTTACAGGAGTGCACTGTCTTCAGAGGTCCTCGGTTCAGGAAGGTGCCTAGTTACACTCCTGACTTACATGCATGGGTGACCTAATCATTCAGTACTACCAGTCAGGGGCAGCAGTAAACCTGAGGACTGAGGTGAGACTCTGATAACTTCTAGATTACAAACTGTGACCTCCTGCCCTGCTGCCAGCATGAAAAAATTGGAAAACAAAAGCAAACCAGCCAAGTGATAGCTTGAGGGAAGGTGGCTTGCTCTGAGTCCATACTTATTCAGCCTATACTGGGTCTGGTTGAGGGTTATATGTGGTCTTGAGCAAAGCCAGCTAGGTACTATTTGCTTAGGAGAACTGTTGTTGAACACTTGCTTCATTTTCTGTTTTGTAGTGTGTGATATGTAAAAGGAAGGTTTTGCTCTTTGTGCAATGTTATCTGAAGCAAAAGGAATTGGCTAAAGCTGAAATGCACAGAACATCCTACAAGGTGAGTCTGAAGAACTGAGTACTCCAGATAATATTATGAATGCAAGAAGAAACAGGACACTGTCTCTTCACTCCATTTCAAGGAGAGCAAGATGAAAGACAAGGCAGTCTGAAGTATGCATTCAGAAAACAGGTGTTGCTGTTTGGATTAAATTCATACCTGTAATGGTAAGACAAACACTGAGTATCTTAGCTAAGCTATTCTGAGTATTAAAAAGGTATTTGCTACTAAATGTTGGTGCTAGATAGATTCATATGCCATTCTTCTTGAGTCCCTCTTCACAATCATATCACTGAATCCTAATAAAAGATCTTGCTGGAATAGGTCCTCACCTTGTTTAGCTCTTTCTGGAGTTCTAAATTCTTTCACATGAAACACAAAAAGCTGCCTCCACCCTTTTGGACCAGTGAGTCCAAGTAAAGTTGTATGAGCACCAGCAAAAATCACCCAAAGACAAGAAGACTGCTCACATGCCAGATGTACGGAAGAGCTGGAGCACTCTGAGCTTCCAAGGGGTCTGAAAAGTGGCTGAAGCTTTATTTGGGAGAAAATACTTGTTAGGTGAAAGAGGAAAACACAACTTTAGGTTATATGATTTATTATTTTTTATTTGCATTTAATTATTTCTACATATGTCCCTTTATTTCTTTCTTGATTTTACACTCCTAATACGTTAACTAAAGAAGTAATATGTAAAATAATCCAATTAGCAATCAATTGCTACTGTTATTTTAATAATTGGTAGTACAGATTTCAAAGAATTTCAGAACAGGAATCCTGTAACCCATGCAAGCAGCCTCTATTGTTTCACCTGAAATGGTGCTTCCTGGTTCCTCTGTCATCTGGTTACCAAGGCTTTTCAGTTGTATCTCTTTGACACAAGGGGCATGATACTTCAATGAGCAGAAGGAAAACAAATTAAAAAATTAAGTCCTCTAAGAGCTTGCAACTGTTATATATCAGTCATTTATCTTTAACAAAAGAGTACGCATCTAAATTATGCAAATATATAAGGTTGAGATTCATCCATATCTTATCTTTTTTCTTATTGCAAACACACTGCAAACATTATAAACCATTAATAACTTTAAGTCAAAGACTTCACCTGGGCTACTCTGATACAAACAGGCTAAAGTAGATAAGGTGCTTGCAAAGTTGGGAGCTGAGCATGTAATTGAGTTAGAGAAATGGAAGACTGTTCAGGCCTGATTAAGAACTGTTCAATAAAATGTTAAGTCAGGAAATGTTGATTTATCAAGCATGAAATTCCTTCTGTTAATGCACAAGATCTCTCAATCTGAGTCAAAGGAAGACTTTCATGTGGAGAGAAGAATATCACTGAGGAGAAGTTAATTCCTGAACAACCAGAGCACTTGCCTGGGCAACAACTGTTTGATGCTTACATTTCTCTTCTGCCTGACTGAAACTAAGAGGTATTGGCTGGACCATGTCTTTAAAATTGAACTTTCTAGATATTTTTTCTACTCACAAACTTACCTAGACTTGCTGCTGCACACAAACTTTATCCACAAATACTGCAATGGATTTTGGGCTATGTGTGTGTGACATTCAGGATGTATAGTGCTTGTCTCGAACAGTCCAAGAGATAAGTGATGTACTTAGGCACTCAGGATATCTGTTGTTTGTCTTGAGACATCTAAGAGTTAAACAAGATTTACTGATGGACTAAAGAGATGTCTCAGCAAGCCAACATAACATTTTGCTCCCCTCCCCTGCAATGTGTACCTGACAGCTGGGGAGTTTAGTGTGGTACATGCTGAGATTGGAGACAAAGGAGTTCTACAGCTGGCACTGGGAGCAGAATATCCAGTGATAACCAGGCCTTGATATCTCATGAAAACCACCGACTTAGCAGGAAAAGATAAAGAGTGCCAGTCTGAAGCCGCCTCCTAGGACCGAACCTCCACTGCAATAAACTAATCCTGTGGTGCCAGTTGTCTCAACCTCCTCTTTTGCAATGGCTGATCTCATTAATTAGCCAAACAAAGACTACCTGCAGGACATAGCCCCGGCACCATACCTACACCCCTCCTATCTCAGAGGAGCACGGAAAAGATAGAAGGATTTTCTCACCTGTACAGGGAGAAAAGTGGGGGTGCAGTGGGCAAGAATTGTATACAAATCTGGGACACTATAGGTGCAGGGAAGAATTTCCCCACCAACGACGTCGCTGGACAGTGGTGCTAACTATTCTCTCGCTTGCTGTCCTCTGCATCTCTGCTTTCCTCCCTGTCCTATCCGCCCTAGGGACTTTGTTGTGTTACTCCAGCAAAGTTTGGTGTGCACGTGACAACTGACCTCATTTGCATCTTAATTTCACCATTTGGGTGACCTTTTCACAGGTCCTGCCGGACAACCAAGGGAGCAGCTGCCGTGGTTTATCTCAGGAGAGGGAAGGCAGAATCCAGCCACACCAGCCTCCCACTGCGTTGAGGAGTGTTGGAAAGCAAGGGGGTTCTGCCCCATCTCTCCTAAGACCATGCACAAGCCCCAGTGCCTGTTTGTGCACCTGATATTGTGTTATCTCTGTTTTGTCCTGGCAAGATCAAAAAAACTTACCATGTATCTGAATACCAGATTGTGACAAGGTGACATGGTATTAGAGACCAAAAGCAATTTATTTTGCCAGGAAAGCCAGTTGCACAGTGCAAGTCATAGCTTAATAATTTCATCTGCCTATCTTATTTCTTCACTAAAACCTGTTTTGAGTATGGTGGCCCTTCTTTCCTTTTCTGCCCAAAGTGTGTTACCACATGCCATAATTTCCTGGGATTTGCATTTACTCTCTGGCAAAATAATAAATGATGGCCCACTCTGAATCCCTTTCAAATAGCACAGTTACCTCTGATCTCCTTGCTGAGGAACCTTTTTGGCAGGATGCAGTTCTATATCAAGTTTTCTTCAGCAGTAAAGCCATTTGAAGTGATTCCTCAACTCTGGCTACACATTCTGGAGTTTTCCAGACATCTGTTCTGTCTTTGCCCTGGTTTTGAGATCATGCTGTAGAATAGACCCATGGAGCACTTCCCTTAAAAGAAACCCTCATCAAAGAAAGTATCTCCCCATCTGAGACTATGAGATTTCACACTACCTAGGCTTCACTGGTTTTGTGTGTAAACCAAGGAGTTGGTTGTGGGAAGAATTTGCATAAAGTCATATAAGAATCCTTTCATTCTGCTTCAAAGAATATTTCATCATTTTATTTCTGCTTAGTGCACTATGCATTGATAGGTATAAACTGTTCAAGCTGTATGTGTACTTTATAAAGAGTTCAATTTAATATGCATGTATAAGTTTTATTTATAGATCACCACATATACGTATTAATTTGGGCCTTGGCCAATGTCTGAATAGTAATTAATTTTTTATTTCTTTTTTAAGACTTGCTTCCTACTCCTACAAGTGTCTGAGAGCAGTCAAAGCAATCCTGCTGCAGAGAAATCAAACACTGCATCATTGCCCTCTTATTTATTCTGTTACGTGAACAGCTCTTACTGGTTCTCTGCTTTATTATGGATAGAATTAAGGACCTTGCAATCTCATTATTAGTTGTTAAGTCACAATGCCAGGTACTTGGATTAATTTTTAGATTTTCACTATATTGTTTTGGAACTCATTTATTTTTAAAATCAGGCAAGTGTGGAAATTTAGCTGCAGTTGGTCCAATTCACTTGAAAGCAACAGTCATGTTTTCTTAACTTAAGCAATACTTTCTTTTTCTTTTTGCCTCATATGTGATGATGAAAAATAACATTATAAATTTTGCAGTATATTCAATAAGAAAAAAAGAAAAATTCAGGTAATTAAATTTGTGTGTCCAACTTCATAAAGATAGAAGACTTCATCAAGTTTTACATTTTCAGCCATGAAACATGAAACAAGACATGGAACTGTTGGAGAGGGTCCAGAGAAGGGCCACAAAGATGATCAAGGCTCTGGAGTACCTCTGCAATGAAGACAGGCTGAGAGAGTTGTGGCTGTTCAGCCTGCAGAAGGCTTCAGGATGACCTTATAACAGCCTTCCAGTACCTGAAGGGGCTACAGGAAAGCTGGGGAGGAGCTTTTCACCAGAGAGGGTCGTGATAGGACAAGGAGTAATCGTTTTAAACTGAAAGAGGGCAGATTTAGTTTAGACATCAGGGAGAAAATCTTCACCATGAAGTCAAGTCTTAACCAAGTGATCTGTCTCCCAGCTGGCTGTTCTAACTACAAAAGTCTCTCTTTAGCTCTTCAGGAATCAAAAATTTCTTAGCACAGAAGCACAAATTCAGCACTGAGGGAGTGAGGAAGGGAAAGAAGAGGAGAGAAGGAAGAGTGTCCTCAGGCCAAATCAGACTAAATCTGGTCATAAGGTAATTCTTCTGTAGGTGTAGACTAGGGCCAGTGAGCCTCTGCCTTTAGTTTCCAGGGCGAGAGCTCTAACTACAAGATAGGAAATACAAGAGGCAGGAAATGTACTCTTATCTCCATCATTTGTTAAAATTAAAAATTGAGTTAAATCCAGTTCTTCCAGTTGTAGCATCTCTCTAAAATCCTGGATGGTAAACTTAGTTAAGGAGAAAGGCTAATGCTAGTGCCTAAGCCCAAAGGAGAGACAGAATTTACAATATATTTTTGTTATTTTTTTCCCCTACAAACAGCCTTGAACAAAGACATTCACTTGCCTGAAACTATAATTTTCCAGATTCAAGAAAGTCAAAAGGACCATTTGTCTTTCCATTATAGTGTTTTTTATATCCTATAAATATTGCAGTATTTTCATGAATGAAAGTATTAAATAATAAAAAAGCAATGAAACTGCTTTATCCACTTATCAAAAAGGAAAATATAGGGGATGAAAGGGAACCACAATGAGAGAAAGAGAGTTCTGGTGTTTAATTAGCAAGAAAATCTTCACTTTTACTTTTAGGTTTTGATCAAGTTTCTGAAAACACCAAATGAAGGAACAGATTACATGATATGTAGAGAAGCTTCTAGGCAGTTCACATCTGTGGGGGTGGAGCCAGGAAGGAGGAGGATGGAGAAAGGCTCATGTGTAACTTGCTCACGTAGCTGCATATCATTTAATTAATTACCTGCTTAGCAATATGAGGATTATTTACTTCACTAGTTTAAATGAGACTGAATATGATAAAAGATCTAGCCCTTAGCAGTGCAAGACTGGTTTTGAAAATTATTTTGGAAAACATTACAAAATATAAATTTTCCTCCAACAATTTCTTGCAGCA
The DNA here is from genome assembly GCF_020740795.1 of Apus apus. NCBI lineage: Eukaryota > Metazoa > Chordata > Aves > Apodiformes > Apodidae > Apus > Apus apus. Next base: position 173,664,764 of record NC_067282.1, read on the forward strand.
ATGGCAGGAGATGTCACACACAAGATGACAGCAGCTGCCAGGGCTTAAAACACTGCATCACTCACAGACCAGCTTTGCTCTGAGCAGAACACAACTTGACAGAGCTACAATCAGCCCATGGCCTTTTCACTCACTGGGCTTGAACCCATGGAGGCAACAGCAGGAGTTTTCATGGAAATTATCCAGTACAAACACGGCTTTCTGTTGCCATAGTAGATACAGAGCTTCTGTCTTCTTAGCTGCAGACAAAGGCTGGGAAAACAAATCATGCCTCATTATAATATTTATACTCTGAGGCAAAGAGAAAAAATAACCTAATATGTTTATACACATACATCTAGCTTGGCTTATCTTGGAGTCTGCCAGGGTTTTTTTTCTTTTCTGTGTATCAATTTTGGTTTTTTTCCACTGACTTTCACTGCCTATGACAAGAGTTTATTAAACATACAGGAGCAAGTTCTCTCTTATATTAATAGACAGTTCTCATTTCGCAATAAACTGATGAGTTCTTGTAATTTAGCCAAATGTTTCAGGTTTTTTAAAAAGACACAACAAACTTGGAAAGTTCACATTCCAAGGAAAATAAATGTTTTCTGTTGCTGGTTCTGTATCCAGATATTGAGTAATATTGTCTGATGTAGTAATTTCTTTATAGGGAAGCAGGACGCTCACATGCAGAATTCTACTGAGAACTTTGAGTTGGTACTGCCTCCAACAGAAGTGCTTTAACAGGTCTGGGAGGGTGTCCAGGCTACCAAGGGTTAATGCATGTTCTGAAATCATTAGTTTAGCTGATGCTTTTGCCATATTGTGATGGTTTTCTGTGCCCCTTCTCACACACCTCAGATCTACCTAATGGAAAGGTGTTAACCACAGGAAGGACGGGGGAAGTTTGACACTCTCTCCTGACCCCAATATTTAAGTTTGGTGCAGTAAATGTGTTAATTTTACCATTACTTCAGATGTGACGACTAGTGTCTCCAAACCATTCATTTAAGTTGTCCTCCCACTCTCACTGCTCCTTGCTCTGCTAGTATGATGCAGAAACAAAAGAACAGAATATATGAGAGATTATATGCATAGTGTCTTACTAGAACAAAAACATTACTCATCCCCTCTGGAGAGCTTGGGGACTCAGAGGAAGAAAACAGTATCTTTCATCTCAGTTCAGCACTCATTTGAACCTTTACCCATGGTTTGGGAAGGAAGCGATGAGGTAAATTTTACAAAGACCACCACCAATACATATTTGAAACAAAAGAAATTTTTACTTCTCCTCTGGAGCTGCCCTTTTATGTAGTGTGCAGTGCTTGGCTCTGTCACAGAATATTTTATAGACAACATTATTATCCGCATCGGCACAAGGTACACAGAGCACTTTGCCCGTGGCTAGATGAAGCAGTGCTCGTTGCCCTGAAGCAATCCCACTGCTGCAGGCAGTGAAGAACAAAAATCATGAAACTAAAGTCTATTTAGTCTCATTTTTTTTATTTTTAGCTAATACACTAAGGCATTGTCCTGATGATGCTGCAGCCATTTACAAGAACAGGTCAAATTTATCAGGTAGCTTTAGCTCAAAAACTTTTTCAGGCTGATCCAAACATTTTCTTGATATCCAAGTGTTTAGGCCACTTGTTCTGTGTTTACAGACTGAGTGTCTGTGCTTGAGGACCTGAAAAGTAGATCTCACATCTCTGAGGAGAGTGGTTTTAAACAAGGTAATTCTGAGTCTGGATGCTCTCTCTCAGTGTCTTCTAGACCATGAGCTGTTCTGTACTAGATACTGTCATCTTCTCCAACACAGTGATTGTCCCTTTCTGGCCTGGTGGGGAGTACAGGTGAGACACAGCACCTTAACCTTTGATACAGAGAGCTTTTGCATATTTATACCAAACTGAAAAATGCAAAGAGAATAAATGGGCTGAAAAACTTCAATTTGGCTTCAAACAAAGGGCTACAAAGGGTTGAGTACCCTTCAGAGAGCAAGAGCCACCAAGCCCCAGAGTCACAGCTAATAAGGATGCAGTCCCTGTCCCTCAGCCCATTGGCCACAGCCACAGTACCCTGCCTGTGGGATACAAGGGAAGGCAGCAGCCACTGATGTTTTACTCTAGCTCTCTCTAGACAGCACATTGCTAAAGTAAAAACATTTTTCCTTTTCAGCCTCTCACTCTGGACAGAAATTCTGAAGAATTTCAAACACATGGTTTGAGCCAAATCTCCCTCTTCCCCTCCCCTTGCCTTTGTCTAACTTGGCTGCCAGACTGAGAAAAACATAAATATTTACCCAGCTTTCATTTTATGCCCTGCCATCCACTTCTGCCTGAACAATGTTCACACAGCAGTATCCAATATCACCAGCATGAAGCTTTGTCATTTAGCCATCAAGGCTGAAATGTTTTCTGTTTGCCAGGTAAGAATGAGTCCTAAAGTGATTCTAAAGCAGCAGCAGAAATCCGTTTCTTATTTTTCCCACACTGGAGGCATCCTCAGAGTCTTTATAAATATTCTGTTTTGCACACGAAGTTGAGATATTTGTCTATCTATACATTTTTTGTTTACATCACCAGAAGAAAACATAGTCTGACAGCAGAAGGCTGAAGAAGATAACTATTTTAGTCAAAGTGTTAACAGCTTTGCTACTTGTTTGTTTCCTTCTATTAATGCCTCAAACAGTTGAGAAGAACTGGTTCTAACTAATCAAGACCCGACACTTGCAATAAAACCCATCACAGATTTTTCAGGAGTTCAAAGAGTAAAAGAAAATATTATTGTGGAAGAGAGGGGAAAAAAAAAAAGGACAAGGTTTTGAGATGCTTACATGCTTAAGGACATGAAAATTTGCAGAATACCTGTAAGATCCATTAGCAAAGTAATAGAAACAAACACAGTCAAAAAGCTCCAAAAAGTCAATATTTTACAAAGTAAAAGGATTATATTCTGTACTGATTGCAACTCAGATGCCAATATGTTAATGTAGGGTTTTACATAAATTCAGCTTCCCTGAGATCATAAAGGTTATTTCAGGACATTCAAATATATTTTAAAAAAGGTTAGGTCCTACAAAGATATATAGTATTATACATAAATTTTTGGCTTTTCAATTTTTTGCAAGTTTTCAAAAAAAATCTTTGACTCTTCTGTGGGACTGAAGGATAGCATAAAGACACTAGTGAGACTTAAAATTACGGTGGGCCAGCTGAGCTGGAGAGGTAAGGGCTTATCTATACCAGAAATTTTTTTACAGATTTCAAACTTTTATTCTGTCTCAAACTGGAATAAAATGGTGAAATCCACCACAAGTTTATGACTGAACCCTTCATCTCAAAACTGTGCTTTGGATTCAGCAATTTGCTTTCACTGAAACATTTATCTATTTATTTATTTTTCTTTTCAGTAACTTAGATTTTATAGTGAAAAGTTGTTTCTGACATAAAAAATGTGAAGCCTGAAAACCCCAAAGGAAAACATTCAACAGTTTTGCATTTTTCTCTGATCTGTTTTCAAATATTGCAAGTACCTCAGCCACTAACTTTATCCTCAGATGAGGCTTTGGAAAATACTAAGGAGCTTTTCAACTCATGTAATTTATGTTATTTTATACTTGGTCATCCTTTTTGATCCCTCACAGCTTACCTGTTAACACAGAAAATTTATTTTGGTGGGTTTTTTTTCATTCTTCACCCTGCATTTGCACAAATGCACTGATAAAAAAATCCAGATAATTTCATCATCAAAATGTGAACAGGGCCCAAAAAAAAAGTTCTCTGGGGCCATTTTATGAACTTGTTGAAACAGCATAATGAAAAATTATATACATTTTGAAAGAAATAAAATAAGTATACAGATAATATTAGCTTTACCCATTACACTGTGAGACAGCTGGGTCAACAAAGCACTGCTTAACAGCATATGGCTCTCAGCAGGAAAAACAACATGACTCAAAAGGATTTGCCAGCCTGGAGGAAACATAACTACTTGGTGATAATACTCGTAAACACAAGGAGCTGGTGAATATGTTTTCTTGAGAGAAGCGTATTCATGGACCTTTTAATCAAGCCTATTTTGGTACAGTACAAATCAATAAATCTTGAGAAAGGTAAAGCCTAAAGTTTTAATGGGTAACTTAGAGAGGCATAAATACATCTATCTTTTAAACCCTATTTTGACATTTCAGGACTTACACCACCTCCAAAACAAAGTTAATGTGATATGACCATAATAGCTGAAGCATGCACTGCTGGATTGTAGCAGCAGTTGACACTTAGAATTACTGATTTCAAGGAAATTTTCATATTATTCCATTATAGTTTGTGAAGGAATACCAGCCACTACACAGAAGACTAGATAAGGTTGTGTTACAAAAATGAGAACCTGTACCAGCCATGTGGGTTGAATAACTCAGAATTGTCTGTGATATTTCTCACCACAGGGAAAAGAATGAGGATATTTCTCCTCCCTTTACTCTGGTATCTGGGGTAGAGGCTGTCAGTTTGCCCATCAGAGGAACTCAGAGGGCTCAAACTACCCCCCTGTGCATGGGCAGCAGAAGTATTTGGTGGATACAAGTATCTGCACCACCTCTGTTTCTAAATTCTTCAGTGAAAAGCTAGACTTTAATGTTTGTAAAGCACTTGAAGGTGAAGATTGCCAAGAATAACCCCGCTAATTCTTTGAATGCTCCACTGCGATGCTTTAATGTACACTCCCCAGCTAATATTAATGAGTAGAGGTTGATTGATTTTCAAAAGGGAAGCAAACCTTCATTCTGAGTTTGTTCAAGCCAATGGTAAACATTCTCACCCAGAGCTCTCACTATGTCAGTGATCACCCTCAGTACAAAATGACAAGTTCCAATATCAAAGCTCAGTTTTTGCAGTACCTGGCTTTCAGCCCTTCATCCTTGGTGCAAGACCCATAGGATTTTCAGTCCTCCAAATCCCAAGACAAGTGACTGTCTCAGAGGGCATACAGAAAGCACTGTGCTGTCAAGGGAGCTGACTACCTCATCAAAAGAGAAATCGTCCTGAAGAAGAAGGGATAGGAGAGATTAGTCACTTCTTTGGGAGCTTGTGACCCAAATCCTGTTTTGAAGGTAGCCACTTCTTCCTACCTGTATGTGAGAATGCGACTGATACAACCAATCGGGCTTTCTAAAGCCCACTAAAAAGTGGCCTAAACTTGAGGTGGAATCTGTCTGGCAGGAACTATGATCAGGAAAGTGGATTTCCCAGGATGAGGGTCGCCCCTTACACTGTCTCTAGGCTGACCCCTCCAGTGCCCCCAGAGGAAGAAAACTTGTGTTTGTGCTGTATGCAACAGCAAAAAGGAGCTTGGTACTGCCCATAATCTGGAAGCCCTTGATTTCACTTTGCTCCTGGGGAAGGTTCAAGCCTGCCTTTTTGCAGGAGAATTCCCAGTTGTGCAGGGTATTCTAGGAATAGAAAACATACATTCTCCACTCTGCACTTAGTGGCCTTTTCACCTTGCCTGGATTACTCAAAGTCTTTTGACACTTTGTAAGAGCACGTACCTCTGTAACCTAATAACCTCTAACAAGCCCCAAAACCTACGGAGTTATGGGAGGAAAGTTCTTACACATCTGTCTTGCTGGCAATCTAACATTACACTGTCTAGACTTTCCTGACCATATATTTCATTCAAAGAAACTAGATTTTACCTCTTATCTCATCTACAATCTGGTGATGCAGCATCTTCCTGTGAAAATGGCTTTGACCAGACCAGAATATCAAAGCTGGGTCTCCTTTTTGCAGGCATGCTCAGAATATACATTTAGAAGGCAGACAACCCTCCCACTTCTGAGAGACTGCAATGACTTCTCTTGCATTTTGTATGGAGCTTGATTTATTAGACAATCTTGAGAAAGGTTTCAGCTATTAGCAGATGGGGGGTGGAAGAAAGAATGATCATTTCTTTCTCAATCCTAATCAAGTTTAATCAAAAGATAGAAACCAAGTAACTCAGCATTGCTTAACTGTAGTACTGCTTAGCATAAACCAAAGAAGGGTCTGGGGAATAACAGTGCCAAGAAGCTAAGTAACACCACTTTGCAAACACCTCTGGTACTGCTTGGCACAGATGAAGGTCTGAAGAGTGGTAACTAAACCAATTTTTCCAGACCATGTCTGTGCTCCTGCTATTCTTCATTTTAGTCTGCTTTTCCAAATTAAAACTTCCTGTGACTGGGTTGGGTTTTTTTCATCGAATTTGGGGATTTGCATACAATTCAGAAGTGGGAGAGGAAGGGCTGCACCTTCCGTTAGTACTGCTTGATGGTGCTCAAAGCAACATTCCGTGGGAGGCAGTACACAGTCTACCCCTTCTCAGCATAGATACCTCTTGCCCTGCCTACAAGCAGTTTAATCTCTCAAATCTGTAAGACTTATTATTCTTCAGAAAAAATCTTGATACTGAAAAAAAAGTAAATCATGCGGAGAAACAACCGAGTATTTTCTCATAGAGAGCCAAGAATGACAAAGTCACAGAGAGGATATTTTCGACATATAAGGATATGTTTTAGACATCCTTTCATACTCATAAGTATTATCATAAACATCTGAAAGATTTGCTTAGATGTCCATGCTTCTGAGGTTTTAATAACAGCATGGTAAGAAGAGATTTCTCAATCACTGACTTCTGGCTCATCATCTATAAGAGAAGAAAGCACCTTGTGAATCATTAAGAGCAATACCCTTTATCAGTGCCAGTACATAATCCCAATCTCAACAGTCTAATGAGTCTGTAATATTTTATTTAATTAATCAATTAATAATTAAGATTCAGAGGGATTTCCACTATTGATCCTCAGCTGTATAAAGTCATTGTATCAGTCACAAGTCTGTTACTCCTAGAGATTTATGAAGAAAGTTTCAAAATTACTACAAGGTTGCTAGTAATTTATATACTGTTTGATTGCAAAGAGGAAATATTGATAATTAGTTTAACAAGCTTCTTGTGTTTTCCCCATCCAGTTTACAAGTATGAGTTTCAATTCTGGCTAACTTCATCTCTAATCATAAACACTCTGAAACTTCTGTTATCTTATTTATTTTGAGGAAGTAAAGAAGAAAATAGAAGTGATTTCAGGCCAGGGTAATTATAACAGTGGTCATCAATCTGAGAAAAAAAAAAAAAACAACAGTCATTTAGACTGCATCTAACTGTAAGTTTCTCAGATTTTAATTTTCCACCAATCAAATAGAAAGAAGACAATACAGTGTTATTTGTTACAACACATAAAAGAGAAAAATTAACATTAAAGTGTACAAATTTCTTGGGTCTACAATATAACTCAAAGAAGACTGCAGGGAGATAATTCTAAACATGGTAAGGTGGCCTAAAACACTAGGCAGTATTTATAACCATTGTGCTCAAACTAGATCTTATGTCCTGTGTTTATGAGCATTTTTCATTCATTTGTTCAGTGATGACTCAGTCTGAGCAACTTCATTATCTTGAGCACAGTGTGAACAGGAAAATAAGGATGGCTACAATTATACTAAAGAAACAGGAATGTGTTCTGCTCAAGCTAGAAAAAGACTTCCTACTTAGATTAAGCCACTGGGTCCCCTGTGCCATGTCTTTCTGTTAAAATGAAACAGGAACTCGGGGCTAAAATGGAACAGGAACTAGGGACTTCCCACCATTTTTAAATGGCAGAATAATCCAGACTGAAAAGTCTCAATCTGACAACTACCACATTTTACATAGGACGACATTACCTGAAAATCTCAATTAGCAACGGGCAGTTACTTGTCATTAACTGTTTCTCTAGTGTTTTCAGTACAACTATTAGTTGCCCCAGTTTCTCTGTGGCATGTAGAAGACCACAGTGTGGCATGAATTCCCCCTGAGACACTTTGACTTATATACTGAAGTTGCATTGCTACAACTCTAATTATTTACAATTACAATAGAAACTAAAAGAAGTTTAAAGACACAAACATTTATTTTGCATTACTGGCAAACTGTACCAGGATATTTAATAACTGAAACCAACAATCAAAATTAGTGCACTTTGGAAATAAAACCACTACAAAGGAAGTCGAACAGAATATCTTGAAAACATGGGAGGGGAAGAGAAACTACATACCTGAATCAAAACAAGTTTTGACACTAAAATGAGCTTTGCACAGACCTTCCTCATTGGTGTGACCAACTAATCTAGTCTGGTCAAAATGGTACTGAACTAAAGATCATTTGAGATTTTATTCAGGACTTCAGAAACAACATACGGAACTTGTAATTTTGTTGCATTTGTGTTGTTTTCTGGGACTTGAGATCTACCCATGTATTCTTCATCCTTGGCATCAAATTAAAAAAACAAACAAAAAATCCAAACAAAACACAAAACAAAACCAAAAAACTTCATGTACCTAATTTGCCCCAGTAATATAGTGTGATGTCACAAAAGTTACAGATTTTTAGATGGTTTCCCACAAGAAGCTGTCATGTTAGAGCTGCTCACAACAGATCATCAGGAAAACTTTTAACAAGGGAAAATATTCTGATGGCATGGGATTTTTTCAAGTCTGTTTTTTTCTCTTTTAATTTTTCTGCCAAAGTTACTACTTGTAATGAGCAAGGAAGAAGAGTGGAAAGAGGAGGAGTATCATTACAGAGAAATGCACAGACAGTGCTGACAGTGGGATGTTTTTTGCACAGAGCCCAAATAGCTATTAAATATTTCCAGTACATTTCTTCTTTAAATGATTACTCATTTTCTGAAAGGTTCAGCTCTGAAGAGAGTGACTTGAAGACAGAGATAAAATAAAAAATTGCATATGGCAAAAAGCACAAGTCCTTTAAATATTATGCCAGGCACAAACCCTGCATTAATTTGTACATCTTTGTGCGTGTTTTTTTTTTAATAATTGATCAAGTAACATTCAAAAGATTTTATAGAATACAGAAGAAAGAAGAGAGCATGAAATTGGAAATGGAATAAAGTGATAAATATGTAACTTTACATAATGTAAATACTTTATGGGAAAATTGTTAATAGCCACTTGGAATTTAAACATACAGATTCAGTGTTGATTCACAGTTCATCCTCACTTTGATTTATATCATCCAAGATATTTTCTTGCAGTCAACATTTTCTTGTTGACCCAATAGCAAAAGTATTTTGCACTTGATGAAGGGATTATTGAGACTTGGTCATCACAAACCTTAGAATACCATCGGTATCAGCCTTACCACAGCTATGTAACGATTTGATAGGAGACATTGCTCACACTTTTCTGTTGGAAGTCAGAAACATCACCAGTTAGTACAATAATTGTCATTTTCACCAAGAATTTCTCTCATTATTGGTGAAAACAGAATGGTTTGAGTTGGAAGAGACCTTTGAAGATCATCTTGTCCAACCTCCCTGCAGTGAGCAGGGACGATTTCAACTAGACTGGGTTTCTCAGAGCCTTTTCCAACCTGTGGCTCTCCTCTGGACCAGCTCCAACAAGTCCATGTCCTTCTTGTGCTGAGGATTTCAGAGCTGGACACAATACTCCAGATGTGGTCTCAGAAGAGCAGAGTAGAGGGGGAGAATCAACTCTCTTGACCTTCTGGCCACACTTCTTTTGATGCAGTCCAGGACATGGTTGGCTTTCTGGAACAGGGATACACTGCTTTTCATTCACCATTATCCCCTATCTTCTCAGGGCTGCTCTCAATCCCTTCATCCCCCAGCCAGTATTGGGATTGCCCTGAGCCCAACCTTGCAGTTGGCCTCATGTGGTTCACATGGTCCCACTTCTCTTTTTTCCTCTCATTTTACTCTTAAGTCTGTTGGGAGGCTGCCACAGACCCACAGCCAGCACCCTAAAAACCTGATCTCTGAACGTTGTTAGCATTGGCTTGACAGGGATTTTTCCCAGACTCCTAAGGAGTACTAAGCTATTCTGACCCTGCCCTGATCACTTTCTAGCAGTTGCTGTTAGTTTTGTTTCTTCCCAAGAATAACTGCCTGGCCAACAAAGTAATTAAAATATGAAGCACATATCATTGTTTTGTATATAAAATGGCCTTAAGGTTCAGAGTGGCAAAATGACTGATGAAAGAAGACATGAGCCACCAGTGCCTCTCCAAAGCAAGCAAATGGTGCTTCTATTTAAAGAGCACCACAACAGCTCTGTCTCTGCTGACAGCACACACCACTGCTTAAGTGAAGAGCCTCATAAGAAAATGTCAAACACCAGAGGGCTTTGGACAGAATTAACAGACACTAAGTCCAACAAAATCATTATGCTAACCTTGCCTGATCCCTGGAACTACTGGCAATATAATGGAAAATATTTAACTGCACCTACTGCAAAGTTTTGGGGACAAGGAATTGACTTAAACCAAAGAGTTTTAAACAACTGTCCTCCTCGGAGATGTTTTGGTAAAAGGAATAGTGTACTGCAACATTGTCTCTACCAGCAGAGAAGGCAGGGGATAGCTCATTAGTGCCTGCTTTTATAGTTTTAAAGTCTTCAAAATACTAAGAAATGTTGGCACTTAAATCTTTTTTAATGTGAGAGAAGTAAAATAGGCTTTAGGCTCTTCAAAACTGTTCCCTGAAAAAAAAAATAAAGTATTTTTAAATTTCTCTGCATCTTTCTAGATCAGATCTTTTACTTGAGGAAAAGTTTTGGATATTGCTTTAATATTCAAGTCAAGCTTTTATTTAGATTAGCCTCACTTTAAAAATATACAATTAACTTGAACATCTGAATATTAAACGCCTCATGAGCATCTATGTGCAATAATATCCCATGGCTTTCAATCACGGTTACAACTGTCTGAGGGAAACATATTATCCATCCTATTATCCTTTTTATATTGCTACCACATAACAGCTGAGCAGTTGGGTGAATGAGGTGAGACTTCATGCAAAGCTGAATGTTACAGAAGGGAAAAGTCAGTAAAATCAGAAGCCTTAATTATATTCTCCATAATCCTTATGATTAAGAAGTGATACCAACAGCAAATTTTATCAGAATGCATTTTGTCTGCTACTACAAATAGGGTGCAGACCCAACAGACCAGCTCATGTGTACCTCCTCATGAAGGACTGCTTTTATTGGGGGGTTTTGTTTGTTTCTTTGCTACCTCCTGGGTTCATGAGCCTGGCTATTTACAGACTGGCACACATGGAAAGGCCACACAGTAACCCCCAGTTCCAGGCTTTTCCTTCCAAAGTTTTTTAGCGCAATGTTGATGAAACCGGACTGTTTTCTTTGGAAAAGTGGATGACATGAAAGCCTGGGGTAGATCTACATCTGAAATACATTAGACCTTTCCAGAGCAAATAAAATGCATAAAAAACCCCCAAAAACATAAAAGAGAAGTTTCTCTTACAAGAAATCCTATTGCTTTTATGTTTTAACAGACCAGTCTGAGTGAGCAGTTAGTAACCTGCTGGTCTGTGAGGATAATCTAAAATTAATGAAGGCCTTAGCTTCTCCTGGTTCTTGTTTTGCCCTCACTAAATATCAGTTTGGGAACAGCCATAAATGAGGCAAAAAACTCTCATAAAGCAAAAAAAAGTAGAGTTGTGGGACTTTGGTAAAAGGATGGGGAATTCAACTGGGAAGGCTCAGGAAACACTGAAAGGGCCTGAATAAAGATAAGATTGCAAGACTGGGGAAACTACCCAGAGTAAATGGAAGGATCCTGGGCAAGTGGTTGAGGACAGGTATGTCAAGGCTTGAGCGAGGCCTGAGGCTGAAGAGGCTGAGCAGCAAGGACAGAAGGAGAGGAACATGCTCTCCCCTCAGTGCCCTTGCTTCAAGGACTCATGCCTGGAGGAGATGTCCATGCATTCAGCTGTGTTCTCTCCACTTGCCTGCACATCTCAGTGCCAGGACCATGACAGCTGTGAGCAGTGGATGTTTTTGTTGTATTAATTCTGCAGGCTGAAAACAGAAAGCAGGCTGGGAACAGACATTGCCTGCAGGAGGGGAAGCTTTAATGAGAGCTGGTTTTGGAAACACCATGTAGAGAACCTCATGGCCCTGTGTTGGAAAAGAGCTGTAATTTATCCTTGTCTTCCAAGCATAAGTGCATCTAGCCTATCAAGTTCAGACTTACTTTATTTTCATTTTTTTTGTTTCTGTTTAATTAAGGTTCCTGGTACCTAAAAAATATAGTTAAAAAGTATTATTTCAACCAACAGAACCATAAAACAAAACAATTCCGAATAACTTCGTAAGCAAAGTCATGTAAGTCAACACATTAACCCAGAACTGAAAGTCAGACAAACATCTTTTCCATAAAATCTGCAGTGTCAAAGCTTTAATCTAAACTACCTTTGTCATAGCATAGGCAGATTCAGATCTTCAAACAAACAAAAATATTTTCTAGATGTTCTTGCACTGTTTACTCTGAAATAAGTTTACAAACAGCCTCTGACTCTACAACATACAGAAAAGAAAAAAAAGAGTCAAACATGGATTACTGCCCTTAAACAGAAACCAGCTTGAACTTCATGATTCAGTCCCTTACAGAACTTAACTATTTTTTGAGGCATTTAGATAAGGATGCTACTGTTATCTTGCTGCTTTGTGTTGTTTTTACTACTGCTAGCAGGCATGAACAGTGGCTCCCAAACTTCTTAAGTGTGAAATCAGGTTTGGCAGTTCAAGACTACCTTAACTATTCAGAAAGAAGACCCAGGAATACCCATTTCTTCTGGCTAAAGCAAGTTCCTCACAGACCTACGCTCCCCTGACAATGTAGGTGGTGCTACTGCTGCTCCTCCACAAAGGCTGCTGTGCTCCTGCCAGGGCTTTGAGCCCTTGGCTGTAATTGTTCCTCTCCTTATAGTTCTTTCTCAGCTGCTACTCTACTGCCTCTTTCCCTCTCTGTTTTTCTGATGCAGTTTTCTGCTTTTCCTCCAGTAGTTCAATGTATAATTTTTCTTTTTTTTTTTCTCTTATTAAGTAAAATTCCTAATGTGAAAAATAAACAAGTAATTTCAGATTTTTTTTTAAAGGAAGACTATTTGGGCTAAAATTAAAAGTGTCTTACTACTAGAAGAAGGAATAATGAAATTAATCTAGTTCTTCCAGACCCATGGCATGAATCATTCTGTTCATATGCCAGTACTTGCGAATTTCACACTGAGATGAAACTGGAAAGAATATGCAGGGCTGTGATAATATTGGCATAACAGACACCTGCTAGGATGGCTCCTACAGTTGCACCACCAGAATGGAGAATTACAAACTCTTTAGGAAGGACAGGCAGGGGACATGAGGTGGGTGCATTGCCCTCTATGTCAAAGACCAGCTAGAGTGCATGGACCTCTCCCTGGGGATGGATGTGGAGCCAACTGAGAGCTTATGGGTTAAGATTTAAGGGAGGGCAGGCATAGTGATGTTACATTGGGGGTCAACTACAGGCCACCTGACCAGGACAACAGTATAGACAAGGCACTTTAGAGACAGATAGGAGCTGCCATGAAATGATGGAGTTCAAGATCCTTAGGGCAGCAAGGAGGGCTCACAGTAAGCTTTCTACCCTTGCCTTCAGAAGGACAGATTTCAGGTTCTTTGAGGATCTGCTCAAGAGAGTGTCATGGGATAACACCCTGGAGGGTAGAGTGGCCCATGCAAGCTGGCTAATATTTAAGTATCACCTTTTCCAGGCCCAAGACCATTACATCCCAACTAAGAGAAAGTCAGGTAGAAACTCCAGGAGGCTGGTGTGAATGAGCAAGCACCTCCTAGAAAAGCTCAGACTTAAAAAGGAAGCTTACAGACGGTGGAAGCTAGGGCAGGTACCCTGGGAGGATTGTCCAAGCAGCTAGGGATCGGGTAAGAAGAGCCAAATCCCAGATAGAATTAAATCTCATCAGAGATTAAAGGTATGATTAGAGGTAATAAGATAATTATTTCATTTTACTGCCCATTTGTTACTCACCTATGGTATAAATGGCTCATCCTGTAAGTAGGTGCCATATATACTAGTATGCTCTTGGAATGTTTTAAATGCTATTTTTTGCTATTTCTTAAATTTTAATTATATAGTATAGTCTTCAAGGCACATATATTGCAAACAGGATTATTATTTTTTATTTGTTTACTATTTGTTCATTCCTTATACTTCTTTGCATAGAATCATAGAAGCAATCATAGAATGGGTAAGGTAGGAAGGGATCTTGAAGATCATCAAGTTGCAACCTCCCTGCTATGAGCAGGGACACCTCACACTCGACCACACTGCACAAAGCCTCATCCAACCTGGCCTTCAACACCTCCAAAGAGAGACCTTCCACAACTTCCCTGGGCAAACTATTCCAATGCCTTACTACCCTCACGGTGAAGAATTTCTTCCTGTTGTCTAGCCTAAATCTCCCTGCTTTCAGTTTAAAACCATTACGCCTTGTCCAACCACTGCCCACTCTGGTGAAAAGCTCCTCCCCAGCTTTCCTGTAGGCCCCCTTCAGGTACTGGAAGGCTGCTATAAGTTTTTATTATTGGTCTTTACACTAATATTATATTCCTAACCTTTCATGTTTGTTAGGTTTAATTAGCTTTAATTAAGTTTCTATTATGCAAAGTATTACTATGTTTATTTAAAGATCCTGTATTTAAAGTACTAGACTAAGAAAAGTGCAGTTATAGAGTCAAACTAGGTTGAAACTGCAGCAAATTGCCTAAGAACAGATGGTGAATTAATATAATGTGCCATGATCTCAAAGAGGCTCTGTCCAACAGAGGATTTGTTGCCTGTGGGACCACTGAAAGGGCTTGTATTAGAGTGAGTCCAAGCAGACTCAGTACAGGTGTCTATTAAAAGCAGTGTTAATTCCCAAACCAACTGCTAAAAACCATTGCATCAAGTTCAGCTCTTGCTCTCTCTTCTTAGAGTCATGTCCCAGGCTTTACTCAGGAGCAGCCCCCTCATCTTCTCCTCATACCTCCATAACCTCTGCTGTTGCCTTGTTTCATACCCCAATATTAATCACTTGCATTCGTTAGAATAACAGACTGGAGGAGGCCCCTAGGTACAAATCCTCTTAAACTTTAGAATTCTTATGGCAAGTCCTCCAGATTCATCAGCACACGTAAGTGACACCTTTATGCACCATTTCCAAACACAGCAAATAAAACTCAAAATAAGTTTAAAGTAGATAACAGATCTTAAATTAAAAATTGATTAAACATTAGACCATTACAGTTCAGGTACAGAAGCAGAGAAATATTTCACTGTGCTTATGGGTAACTGTAAAAAATTCTAATAACTGATATTGAACGTGCAAGATGATTTGATTATGTTTTCGATCTTAGTAGAATTAAACTCCATGTGATGTATTAAATAGGCTAGGCAGACTTCCTGTAAGCATAAAAGTTAATGTTGTGAATATACTTGGATCTCTCTAAACTGCAATATTATAAACTATGTTTACTAGGCAGTACACTTATGATGATCAGCTATTGAAGATGGCGTGACAGTTCTAATTAAATCTGGTACTGATAACATAATAGATAAAATACTGCCCAATGAATTGAAATTTCTTCAAGTCACAAGTGCCAAAATTACTTCCAGCAGAATGGACTGAAATTTAGCCTGCATCACCCTGTCTACTATCTTTTTTTTCCAAAACTCCTCTTCATCTCATGTCAAGAGAAGAGTATCCACAACATTGCAAGCATCCCTCTTACATGATGGTTCTGCAACGTATGTTTGGGCTCTCTGTGTATTCTAACACAAAACTGGAGAAAGGTAGATAAGTGATGGGCAACATTTTGCTTGTCACAGCCACAGATTTTGTCTATGTGAAACTGAAAGAAGTCTAGACTGCTTTTGAATGTCACTGTAAATACCCATGTGGTGTTACCTCAGGAAAACTTTGAGCATTATCACTCATTACATTCTAGTACACAACATTATAGTACTGGAATAATAATTTGTTAAATCCACACTATCCTTGTTGTTAATATGATTCCAAAAGTCAACAGTAAAACTGAGAGGAATATAGTTCCACCTAGTTATGGGGCATTTCCACTCTAGGCACAGATTGTGATACACAGGAACTAACTTAGACCTGTCCTATAATCTGTACTTGCTAAATACTCCCCAGTAGCTGTGCTACTGGCTGCTTAAAGAGCAGAGCAGTCGCAAAGTCCATGTGCAGCTGTGGTTTGTCAGAAAAGGCAGGGAAACACCAACAAATCCTTTAGAGTTGTCATTAGTCTTTTTCTGGAGATACATCTACCCAAAGTTCTGAGAAAGTCTGAATATCCAGAAAAGGTACAGAATATAAAACTAGTAGAAAATATATCAAGAAATTAGAAGCAATGTCTAAAGTTGTAACCGTCCCAAGTCAAAAGGACTTTCTTGTTAGACAACCCTTATGCTAAAAAAATCAGTAAAGAACAGGCATGTGTTTTGCAGCGTGGTGTGTGGTCACACCAGAAGGTCTGCCATCTCAGTTCTAGATCCTGCATCCCACTTTGGAAACACGTGACATTTTGTTTCCCTTCAGCCAAACAGAGTGAATCTTAGTCAAAGTGTCCAGATACCATGGAAATTGAAATTAATACTGTCAGACTCTGTAACATCAAACTTTCATATAGTAGGGTGCCAGATTCTTTAGACAGATAACATAAAAGATTAATACTTTAGTCAATTAAAGTATGTGCAAGTCCATGTTGAATGTACTGAATAGCTTTGATTTTAAAAGATGAAAAAAACCACTGTGATAAAATAATTCACTCTCAAATTTTTTTAATTTTCAAAAAGTACCTTCCAGTTATTGGTTTTTTTTAAAAGGCTACATTTCAAAACATACATTTTCAAAGTCATTAAGCTGGTTTATTTTTGGTTAACATAAGCCAAACAAAAAGAAATGCTGTTCTTCCAGCAAAACTACAATATTGTAGTTATCCATTTTGCTCTAAACTGTAGAATAGCATTTTCAAGCAGAAACAAGTTGGAAAGCACTGAAATGAACTCAAACAGGTGTCCTTTGCAAGAGGCAAATTAGGACTGGGTAAATCAGCAAGGGAACAAGATGGGGAAGAAATGTACGGCAGGGAAATTTCTTCCTACCTGTGAGGTTCCCACAGAGGCCAGGTTGGTAGTGAAAACTGTTTTATCTTGGTAGAACCATGAAACGCCACCTACACTCTCCGAGCACAGGACTGATCTCAGCTGGATCCTAAAACTATCATTCGCAGTGGTCTGCACTAGAAGTGGCAAATGAGACACCACTTTTTTTTACATGAAACCTTGTCATTTCTCTAATGAAAAGCAAGCTTTTCATAGATGATCAGGCCTACAGCTTTAGGTTGGGGTTTTAATTCCCCCTTCCCCAACAATTTAGTCCTTATGTTATTTATGTTTGCTTTTCAGAGCTGGAGTGGCCACGGAGACCCTGCAGGACAACAGAGAGGCAGGACGTAAAGCTGTGTTAGTTCTCTCTCTCCACACAACTATTCCTACCTGCAGACAGACCAGTGTAGCTGGTCTCGCTTTTCATCAACCAGTTTCCCTTTTCTTCTCATGCACTGGATGAGCACATTTTTAATTCAAAAGCAATAACAAAGTTTAATTGGGCTTTTCTATCAGAAGTCTCAGATTCTGACACTACCAATCCATTCAAATGAACTTCAGACTGGCAACCAAAATCCATCACAATCAGATCATTTTGCAGAAAAATCAGGAAGAGTTCTTGCATTCCTGAGCTGGGCTAAGCTGCACCACGGGCACTGCTGACAACCTCCTGCAGAGCAATTGCCCTTGTCTGGCTCTGTGGAGAATACATGGGATGAGACTGGGGGCACCACCAATGCCAGTGCTGCTGTGGGTGAAGAACAGAGGTGTTGTCCCCTTTCTCCTCCCAATCTCATCCCAAAAAAAATCCCATGCTGAAGCGATGAGAGTTGAAAAGTGTATATCTGTATCATCAAAGATCACTTTGCAATGTGCATAAGCGCAATGAGGGATGCTAGGATAAAAAACATTCATCATTAAAGCTTGAAGCAAGCACCTGCCTCAGAAAGTTACACACAATGTAATTTGGAAAGCAACACCAAGTAGGCATCTCTTCACATTGGACAGCTGATAGCTACAGTTTCTGAGGTCAATCCCAGCACAGGCATAACAGTATTTTTCTTCTGTCTTCTTAAGTAACTCTTAGTTAAAAGAACTGAGTGCTCCCTGGCTTTTGCACTATAGGGAAGTGTAATTAAGCATACCTGAGGACTCCCTGTATATTTTGCTATTCAATAACTTTCACTGCAACTTTTCACTGCAACTGAAGACTTAAGATTGAGGCAGCTGGACCAGCTCTCATGCTCTGCATGGGTTTTCCAGTTCTCCAGGGTCAAGCCTCAGCACTGCACTTCAATAGACAGAGAGAAAGAGATGATTAACATTTCTATTATCCAGATACTCTGTAGTACTCCACTGATTTGCAATAGCTTCAGTAGTGGAAGAATTGTGGAAATATCTGACAGTTCTCTTACATAAGTCTGTCTTATATTTTATGTGTATATAAAAATTTTATATACAAGAAAACATAAAAAACATTCTATATGTATATGCATACTATTCTCCATATAATTCATTTTATAATTTATTGTCCCATCCAGGGTCTCATTCAGTGTAAGAATTCAGAGAGATGAGTTGTAAAGTGTTGACCACAGGGATCAGCCTTTTCCCTGCTGAAGACTGAAGGTATCAGAGGAATTTTCTCCATTGCTTTTTCCTTCTTTTATTCTTTTTTTGCTTATATCTCTCCTTCCTTCCAAAGAGGAAGGGGAAGAAGGGAAAGGGGAAGGGAAAGAGGAAAGGGAAGAGGAGGGGGAAGGGGAGAGTTAAAGGAAAGGGGAAAGGAAGAGGGAAATGGAAAGGAAGGGGGAAAAGGAAAAGAAAAGGGAAAAGGAAAAGGAGGAGGAAAAGGAGAAGGAAAAGGAAAAGGAAAAGGAGAAGGAAAAGGAAAAGGAAAAGGAAAAGGAAAAGGAAAAGGAAAAGGAAAAGGAAAAGGAAAAGGAAAAGGAAAAGGAACGGGAGAGAAAAAATACAATCACCTTGTATCTCAATTCAATCAAGTGGACTCTGGGGCTAATTGAGCATGCACTGAAACCAAGATCCTCTCACTGCCCTAGGGGAGAAATCTTCAGATCTTGATCCCAGTAACCCTTGTGGGGATGTGTAACCAGCTTGGGTCCTTGCCCCTTCAGCAGTGCTCAATGCACCCAAAGGAAAACACAAATACATGCAGGGCACAAAACCAGATGCCTGTCATACAACCATTCAGAGAAGCCAGCCTCAGCCTTGTCTAATTTTTTTGTCTGTGAAACTGCATCACAGTGCTCCAGAGAGGACAACATGTTCCTTGTATTTTGCTAGAAAAGGACTGATCGTAAATTATTTTGGGACATGTTTTCCCTTGGGTAAATACACTCTCCAGTAATGTGCAACATACTTGAGAATACTCTTCTGCAACTTAGCAAAATAAGTAGGAACACAAACTCACTCACCCTTTACTGAATGTAAAGCAGCTTTGTATTTGCAATTACCAGAAGTGACAAGACAGTACCCAACTGGGAAAAAATAGAAGCTGCTGAGATTAATCAAATGTTCCCATGGCAAGAACTATTCTGGACTACATGCCAGGTTTGAAAAGAAAAATCCTTTGTGTTTTATTTGTTTATTTGTTACCATAAAATACATCGTTTACCTTCCCTCTTCTTTCTGATTTTGACAAGTGGATGCTTTGAAGAATAAAAGCATAAAAGGTCTACTTCCTCTAATACAAGTACATTTAGTGCTTGTAATGTTTGTAATTTAATTCTACAGTAAACACAATCAAAACTGATGAAAATTACTTCTGATTTGTGGCTGAATAGTAGGATAAAAAACAACACAATAATTTTCAACCTGTACTTTAGGAAATGGAAAAGCAAGAATCCTCTAGGTACTGATAGCTTGAGAAAAAACAAAGCAGCTTCCAGAAGAGCAATGTTTGTCAAATTGTTGCTGTCGATAACACAGACATGGTTTGTATTTTACACCACAGCTCCTGTAAAACTATATGTAGCAAAAACACAGATTTGGAAGTGCTGCATTGTTCATGACCAGATAGAACTCTGACCTTGGATTCAAAAGATGCCTTTTCAAACAGTGTTCATACAGTGAAAAGAGACTTACTAAAAATCTTAAAATCATTTGGAAATAGCTGTAAAAACAGAGTATTTAAGTTCCAGCCTGTTAAGTAGTTGAAACTGTACCCAAAGTTCACTTTGCTCACTAATGTTTTGGTTGAAATAGTGCCTACTTGTTGAGACAGACTCAAGATCCAAACATGCAAGATAACATGCATAGCTTTTTTAATTCCCAGCATTAAAAATACTTATTAGTGTATTTCCTTTAAAACACCAAACACCACAGAAAGAAAAGCTTAGCATGCTAAAACATTGAGAGTAGAAATGCCTAGTGAATCACCCTGATTTTTCACAACCATTTAGAAAGGGTCTGTGCTGAGTTTAGATCAACATCAGCAGAACTTCAGCACCAGATGCCTTTTGCCCTTGGTGGAGTCCTGCAGCCCCAAACTAAGAACAGGTTTTGAAGTGAGAGTAAGCGAAGAGGGAAGAGAACCATGGTGTGGGAGCTACAACCAGTTTATCTTAAAGAGAATGTCAGTATGATCTGATGTGCCGAACCAAAGCTCTTCCAAATGGGCACCACAAGAACAAAATAACTGAGACTGCAGTATGTCAGTCTCCATGCTGTAGCCCAGGTCATCATTAAAGTCTCTTTGCAGTCTTGAGGCCTCCCATTTCCCTTAGCTCATAGAAGAAAAACTAGTATTTATTTTTCCATCTTGAAAATGTGCATTTCATTCATTTTACACATAGAATCATCTGAGGTCCTGGAACTAATTTCTGGAATAAGACAGAAGCTTCTAAATAGATTTAATCTCAAGAAGTTTCTTCAGAAATACAGGTTTAGCTATTTCAAGGAAGTGTATAAGGGGGTATAAAGCTCTCTGGCAAGGGATATTCTCTCACACACCTATTCCAGATGTTGAAGATGGAGTAATCAGCCATAATTTATTCCCAAAGCATCATATGCAATTTAGTTTCCATATTTGTAAATTCTTTCTGCAGTTTAGAGCAGAACATCCTCCATTAAAACTGTAATGAAAGCCTTTATTAAGTGACCATCTCATTATATTTATTAAAGGTCTGGCTTCATCTGACTGAAGATTTGCTGCATATTTTCCTGCAGGCTGTAGATTGTGTTAATTTTAAGAGTAATTAACCAATAACTGGAAGGTCAGTATGTGTACAAAAGGAGACTGGAGTTTATTTGCCAAAATCTTTACAAGTAACTTATTCATTCCTGAATCAGATCCAAATACATTCTGTAAGAAGTATTATATTGTAGATATTTATAATTTGCAATGTGTCACTGCCTAGAAATTCCAGTCAAGGACCAAGCTTTATATATGTCATTGGAAGAGAGCCCTTGCCCTAAGGATCTAGATGTTCCATTTAAAAAGGAAAGTAATAAAATTGTGCCCATGCACTTTCTAACAATTTTAAGAAATAAATCAATTAAACAGTGAAAGATTAACCATGCTTTTTTTACTGGAAAGCATGTATGTCAGAAATAATTCATGGCATTTTATAACCTAAATAAGGTCTTGTCTTCTTCCCATTAATTTCAATAGTTGTTTTTCCAGACAACAGCAACAGCAGGACTTTTGTGACTTTTAATTAGCTTAAACTGTCCAATTGTCTTCTAAAACAGACACTAAATCATTTAGATACCTCCGGTGTGATTTAATAACATTTGTGTTTAACAGAGCATTAAAAGGCTACAAATTTTCTACTGCTAGTCACAGCATTTCTTGCAGTTGTACCTTTGGTAAAATATTAACTATATTATGTGAAGTACTGTATTTTGCTGATGGCTGTCAGTTGTTTTCTACCTGTTGGCAGAATAACATGGAGGATGCATTCTCAAGCTTATGTGACATACTTGTGTGGGGATAGGGGTCTTGTCCACTTACATCTCTTTCTCATGATACATAAATATGAAAAAAAATACATTTAGAGCCAGTAGATCAGAAATGCATGTCTTCAAGTTCATGCCTCCTAAGAAATCATGAAGATAAATAAAAAATAATAGAATGGCCTGAATTATCAAGTATTAAAAAAACTCTGTCAAAGGAACCTCTTGGGATCAGCTTAACAATGTACTGCAGTATAAATGCAGTTTCCTCACTCTACTGTCTCTAAGTTCAGGTATATAACAGTTAACTAACAATAAAAAGTGCATTTATTTATTTTTTTCTCTGGTATTCTCCCTTATCAGCTATCACAAAAGGGAAGGACTGATTGAAAAAAAAATAATAAAAATTCTTGTCTTTAAAGTCTTCTTTATATTTCCAGATTTAGTAAAAAGCAACTGCCTACATAATAACCAGCAGTTATCACAAAACACTTCACAGAAATATGCAAAATAATGAGAACAATTCAGGAATGGATACAGTGAATCTCTCACCAGCTAGTCTGGAAAAAAATCTGATGTAGGCTGCATTTGAATGTATAGGAAGGGGTGAAATTTAAAAATGGAAGAGAGATGAGGATATACTGAGAGAGGTAAGATGGAGAGGACAACTGCAGTAATAAGGAAAGCAAAGTGGGACTATGCATCATTTATAGGTAACATCAGCAAGAAGAGTTAAAGGAGAAATGAGAAAATGAGTGTCACATTGCCTTGAAGATAACATTTCTAATCAGTATAAAAGAGGCCTCATTTCAGCAGAACACTTAATCACACACTTAGCTTGAAGGACACAAAGGGTTTCACCAAAGCCAAAGAGCTAACATCTCCAGCAGGCAACTTTCCAGGATTCAGCTGCATGCAGCCATCCCTACAGCAGCAGAGCACAGAGTTCTGTTTGAACAGATAGTGGTATTTGTATTTCAGTTTTACCTCAATGCCATTTACTTCAGTTTAAAGCATAAAGAGGGAAGTCAGTTGTCAAGTCTGTACTAGGAGAGCTCAGCAGCAATCCCACACACAGCACTGGCCACACATCTCAGGGGTTTTGCATGACTCAGGAACTATTCCTACAGGCAAAAAGGGCAAGGCAAAAGAAGGTTCAGCATATAGACATGGGCATGCCATGACACTTGCCTGCATGGCCACAGAGCATGCCTTGCCCTCTCTTAGTTACTGACATAAATGTGGTCAAAGCAGTGCATTGCAGAGATATCCAGAGATATCCATTGCAGAGATATTCTTCTTTTCCTTCATATACCACAGCCCCAGAGTATTTGAGCCAGCCCTTTAGCCTTCTAGAATATCAAGACATTTACGATTCTGCAAGGTTTTGTTCCTGTTTGCTTGTGCTTTCCTACCAATCCAGTATTTATAGTACCTCTCCCACTTCTTCCATGTAGAAATCACATGCAGCAATTCTAAAATAGAAAGCTCAGTGGCAGCAATAGTGATACTGTCGCTTACAGGGTTTATAAAGCATGTTTCAGTGTTTCACCACCTTCTCCAGACCTGCTGAAACAATGACTATGATTCAAACGCAAGCACAGCCCTGAGAGCTCCTTCCAAGTTTCAATTCAGTTCTTGAGCACAAAGCATACAGTTTGAGCATTTCAGTGATAGTGATAGCTGTGCAGAAGAAAGGCTATTATCTTTGTTTTACCTAAGTCATGGATGATATGACACTATTAGCTGGCAGGGAGTTTTGCCAAGTTACTAAAATGATAGAGAACTAAATTTGACTTTGTTGTTGAAGGGAATAACCCAAATGGACTCCAGACCTATTCAAGGTCTGTGTTTGGTCTATTTTATCCTGAAACACCTTTTCTACAAAGACAGGCTGAAGGAGTTGGGGTTGTTCAGCCTGGAGAAGAGAAGGCTCTGGGGAGACCTTATAGTGTCTTTCCAGTATCTGAAGAGGCCTACAGAAAAGGTGGGAAGGGACTTTTCACAAGGGTGTCTAGGGGTGACAAGGGTGACAAGGGTGACAAGGGGTAATGGCTTTAAACTGGAAATGGAAGAGGGGAAATTTAGATTAGATATTAGGAAGAAATTCTTCACTGTGAAGGCTGCAAGACACTGTAACTGGATGCCTAGGGAAGTTGTGGATGCCCCCTCACTGGAAGTGTTCAAGGAGTGATTGGATGTGGCTTTAAGCAACCTGATCTACTGGGAGGTGTCCCTGCCCATCCTGGGGCAGGTGGAACTAGATGATTTTTAAAATCCCTTCCAACTCAAACCATTCCATTATTCTATGACTGTAAGTATCAAGGACAGCAGCATTCTCATCACATGTGACCTTGGTGATTGTTGTGTTTGTGGCAATCAACAAGTGATACCATTCTCATTTTGCTTATAGAGCAGTTGCTGGGTCTTGCTCTGCAGACCCTTCCCCTTGTGAAAAATCCTCTCACCCTATCCTGACTTCTTGATGCAGTCTCAGCTCTGCCTGACTGCCACATTATCCTCCTGTTTTCTGCCACATGACTCTCTTAAGAAATTGCCCAAGGAGAGGAGAAAAGATGACATCATTTGCTGACCAGCAAGTTAGTTAACAATATTAGGTACCTTTTTCTCTTCCTCTTGCTGTCAATGTCAGGTTAGCAATCGCCTTGCTGGGCTGCAGCTTGCTGAGGTCTAATTGTACCAGTTCAGAAAGCCTAGGCTAAAGAGTATCATGGCAGAACACTGACATTTTACTTATTTCTTTTTTGCCATTCAGGTTGCATGTTGATATACTTCTGCCCAGTCTTTCTGCTACTTACATCTCACGGCTTTGTCCTGCTGCAACCAAGCTAGTCCGTTCACATGCAAATCTTACAGTGTTTACACAATATCATATAACTTCCAAAATTGCATTACATTTGTAATTTTATAATGCAAGGCTTTCCAGTTAGATTTTAATTCTTCATTTCTGGTGAACCTTGAACTCTTGCAAAGGCCTGAATAGCATTAAAGTCCTCAGTTGGTCACTTTGCTAAGCATCTTTTCATTTCACTGCCACCACGCACAAGATTAGTTGAAACACTTCGATACTGTCATATTTCCAGTTATTCCTACTGGACATAGTCTTCTTATGACTATTTTTCAGAGCTATGAAGTGATTTGGGAGACCATTAGGTAAGCTGGTATGTGATTGACTGACTTTAAAAAGCCAGAAGAACTCAGCTGGCTCTTCTATTGTAGGATAAACTTGCAGGCAGCTCCAGGAAACTGCCTGGCTGAGCAAGCTGCCTCACTGATCACCTCACTGTTCTATAGCATGTTCTTCTCATGAAGTAAAACAACCTTGTTGAGGCCACCTCCACTGTGACTTGTGCTAGCACGGCACATTCACAGAGTTCCTGGAGTGCAGTCAGTGACCTGAGCTCAACAGGTACAAAGGTCCCCTCCCAGCCAAGGTGACCCAAGTGCCTGTGACTGTGCTGATGCTAGTAAGGAATCATGCTTGAAGGTCCCATGAAGTAGTAGCCTTCACAGAAGCATCTGGCAGAAGCTACTACACAGTAAGAGTTGGTGCACTCAGTCTAATTACCACTGAACAGGTTTTCATTTTGAAATAAATATTCCACAGTCACAGTGAAAGACTTAACTGTTAACAAAGTATGACTCCCTCAGCAAACAAAAAAGGCCTTTGTGTGGCAAGATTGTAACAATACTATTTTCCTTCTGTGTAGCCCATTAAAAGACTTGGGTCTCTTGTTGTGTAGACTGCCTGTACACTGAGCTCTGTTGCAACATCGCTATCAGCCAACATTGTTTCTGCTTTACTTGCAAGTGCAACTGGCCTAACACTGTTCTTGTTTCAAAAGCAAGTGCAGTAGGATGATACAACCCAGCACTTACTGATCTTGCCTACTAGACCAATGAATCCAGACAGTTTGGTACCTTCTTGTCTTAGTGCAAATACAGCAATTTGGGGGCAATTAGGCCCTCCCCAACCACTCCTCTCTGAGAGGGAGTTTAGAATGCAATGGGGTCCACTCTGAACCTTGTGACTCAACATGAGGGTCTTCCTCATTCTCTTCCCTGATTCCTGTGCCAATCACTCCAGCCTGTTCCCAACTCAGTCTCCTCTATCCCTATATCAATCCTTTTCCATGATCCCTAAATAAGTCACTACATCTCAATTTGAATCCCTACATTCCTCTTCCACATAGTAAGTAATAGAGTGTATCTTGCCACTGAATTCTCTTAAGTTGCACTTTCATACATCTATGTGCATTCTACTCTCGTCCATGGCAGACTCTCAGCAGATGAAGCAGCTCCAACAGTCCTTACTCTAAATTTATATTTGGAAGGGAGAAAGATTCATCAGACAAGATTGTTAATAGCTTTTGGTTCTTGTTCCTGACTGTTGTAGCTCTTGTACATAACCAGAGAGTAACCAGCTGAAAACATAGTTCTGTCTTTAGACAGACATCAGTTATTTCTTCCTTCTAAGTTTATTGTATGTCTAAGTCATTTTGAGAATTATTATCCTGTTTAAGTATCTTACTATCTCTTATAAACTCACACAAATATTTAGTTCAAACAAACATTTTCAAAGTGTCTCCTTACAATCTGCTACAGACAAATACAGCTGGATGTTTTGAAATCCAGAATGATGAAATGTGAAAATACAAACCAAAAATTGTTAACTGCACATTCTTACAAATCTTCATTTTTGAGGCAGTATTTCCATTGTCTGAAACACAAGCTGTTTATATGCAATGATGCTGGCAAAATGTGCAGCCTTGCTGGATGGCCAAATGTTGACCGATGATTCCAAGAAGAAATTTTGATTTTCAGCCCACTAAAAAAAAGACAGGGGATGATGGGCACATGATGAAAGTTAAGGCTAATCATGCTTTATTTTAGCCATCTACAATTTCTGTCTTCAGCAGGGCTAGTCTTCATCTGTTGTGTTCATGGAGAGTCCAGTCAGCAGGATCTGAGGAATGATCTGTCCTGCCCATAGGGAGATGCCTATATTTACTCAGCTGGATGTCACACTGAACACTGGTCAACCACATGTGGTCACTGATACGTAACCCTGTAACATTTAAGGAGATGCAAGATCAATGATTTTCAAGGTGTATAAAAAGCAATTGTTATTATGAAAACTTACTTAATTACTTCTTAGAAATTAGCATTTTTAATGGGACATTAAATAACTGAAATCTAAGTATGAATATTATCTAAGTAAGATTATTTGATATTCACTGCATCAATTGTAGAAATCACCACTTTTAAGCATTAAGTGGTATATATTGAACATGAACATTTCTTTTCACATGTTAAACAGCTGGCAGAAAATACAAATTCTTATTCTTTGGCTTTCTTTTAAATTCACAGAAGAAATTCACTGGCAAAGAATGGTTGAATATAAATTTTTACCTCATCAAAGTTTATAGAATTTCTCTGACAATTGCAAAGTACAATGATGCATTAAAAATGCCGTGATTAAGCAGACTGACCTAGGTCAAGTTACATACCAGATGTTTTAACTAGAGTAGCACATGCATTAAAAATCTGACAAGCTGCTGTCTTAAAGCCACAGAGAAATGCTGTCATAGTGTGCAACCTGATGTAAAAGGGAAAAAAACAACAACAAACAAACAATAAAAAAGAACAAAAGCAAATGAACAAACCAAAATCTTTAGGAAAAATCAAGATGTTTGCTCCATAGTTTCAGCTGTTAGACAACAACTTATATTTAAAAATATAACAGATTTAAATAATTTTTACTCTTTGGATGCTAGTATCATCAATGAGTAAGTAACAGCAGCACGTTTCAAGTCACTGCATTGAAATGTGCATTTGCAAACAAGAAGGCACTGTCTCATGACCCTGGCAGAACTTTCCTACCAAGCAGGAGCTGCTGGGGCACTTGCCTGACCTCTCACTGGGAAGCAGTTAAAGTAGTGCTGGAACATCTCTGTTGGTCACAAATAAATTCTAAAAAGTCACATGTTAATACCTGCACTACTGCAAGTTCTCTCTTGAGATCTGGCAGAATAAATCATCACAAACAACAGCAGAGCTACCAGAACAAATGTGAATGCTAAAAAGTTGTGAGCATTGTATGTCTACATCAGTTGCTGCCAACTAGCTCAGTTTAATTCAGTGAGGTACATTGCCTTTGCTGCCACAGATTATTAGCTTTAGATTTATCACATGGCTCTGTCGTGGTTTGGGCCTAACAAAACAACAAAGAAACAGCCACAGGGCCACTCACTCAACTCCCCCACCAACACACATGCTCTGGGATGAGGAGGGCAAAGGCCAACTAGAAGCTCATGGGTTGAGACAATGGACAAGGAGGGTTCTTCACCGATTAAGGTCCCAGGCAAAACAGACTCAACTTGGGGAAAAATAATAATTTAATTTCACACTAATCAAACACACACAGGACATAGAAAACACACAGAGCAGGGCTTGTATAGGTTAGCCCCACCCCTGCCTTCTTTCTGGGCACAAATCAATTTGTTCCCAGTTTCTCTCCCTCCTTTCCCCTAGTGGCACAGGGGGACATGGGGTGGGATTTAGAGTGAGTCCACAGTTTATTGCTTCTTGCCACTCCTTCCTCCTCAGGAAGAAGGATTCCTTACAGTCCTCCCATATTTCCCCAAGGGGTCCCTCCCATGGGAGAGTCCTCCACGAACCTCTCCTTCATGAGTCCTTCCCACAAGGTCCGGAGCTGCTCCAGCCTGGGCTTCTCACAGTCACCTCCCCTGTCATCGAGGTCTTCCAAAACTGTGTAATCGGAGTCCACTGGCAGCAAATCCAAGTTCACTCCTCCTGGCTCCTTCAGGGAATGTTCCACCACATTCCTCCATGAGTGCAGGGGGACAGCTGCCATCTCGCCATGGGTTGCAGGGAAACTTCTGTTTGGGCACCTTCTTCCCCTTCTTCCTCACCAACCACCAGCACTGCTCTGTCTCTCCAGCACAGCTCTTCTCTATTATGTCCTTCTCTGCTCAGGTGTTATATCAGTTCTTTCATATGTTAATCACTGAGGTGCATCTATTGTCCCTCTAATGGCTCCTTGGATGGGTTTGGAGCTGGGAGAGCTTCTCAGCTTCTTACTGGAGCCACCCATGGGGTCCCTCTCCCACTATAAAAAACCCACCAAACGAAACCATAACAGCACTTCATGAGATCTAAAGCTTTTGCATCCTCTGCACTCTTCAATTATATCTGTTCCTGTCTGCAAGTGGTAAGGATAGAGCAAATTTTATTTTCATGCAGAGACACGCAGAACAAGAACTGTAATGCTACAGAGTGGTCAGAGTCATGATACTCCAGGTGTGCATGTATTGGATGTTAAGCCTACCATGATGGGTCACACAGGCCTCTTTTTGTCCAATGCTTTTCCTTTTGCTTGCTTTCAAAGCAAGATGTGCAGGTATCTGGATAGAGTTCATCACTGACAATGGTTTTGCTACAAGGACCTGGTGAATATGTTCTGTTCTGTAAGCATGGATCCCTTGCTCATCAGCTGATTAGCGCATCAGCAAAATGCTCCAAACAAAAAGACAGCAGCTGTGGAATCAGACAAGGCTAAGCAGTAGGTGAGGTGAGCAAAAGAAATCGTGAACATTTTTAGTCAGACATCATTAGCAAGAAATGCTAATTCTTCTTGCTCTTCGTATAGCCAAGGCAGCCACATTTCTGTTGAATTGCTTCTATGGCTATAATTACAGTCCAATCAAATCATAACTTTGCATAGAACTTGCTTTCTCATGCTGATGGTGGATTTTGGGGAGAGGCATCATAGATCTATAATTTAAGCTTTAAACAATGTCAAGGGAGATGAACTTGCAGTTGAACCGAAGCTTTATAAATAGGCCTGAGCATTCAAGAGAATGGATCCAGAATGGACAGTACCTATGTCATTTCTACTTAAACACTGTTATTTAACTAGCACTTTCTCCTGAGCAAACACCAGACAAGTTAGAGTCACAGTCAGCCTGCTCTGACTTGTGTCTGCATGACCCCAGGAGGCTGCTCCCACCAAAGTGCTTCCCTCTTGCTTCCCCTGGGAATGCCTTCCACATTGCATGGCAGGAAGAGGAGATCCTCATTGTGTGTTTCCTAGAAATGTCAGCCCTAAACATCAGAGGCATACATATCATCAAAGCATGTCTCAGCATTAAGCCTGTTCTCCATCTCTTTTGTGCCCAAAGAAAGAGGAATGCCTGGTCACACCAAGACTACATCAAAGCCTGAAGAAGAAAACTTATTTTCTCTATCAAGCTGCTACTAAACTCGCTACCAAATAGTTCAGTGTATCATGGCTGGAGAGCTGAACAAATTGCAAAATAAGGGCCTAGTGAATTGAAATTATAAAAGTGTACAATTACGATACTATGAAGGAGTAAAAGTTACCCTGCTCTACTTGAAAATAGATCCATGACATGCCTACTTAAGTAACTGTTGTTTTGATAATAAATGTTGACATTAAAAAGTCATCCAAAATAATTAATTTATGTAAAGTTGCTAATGCCTGCTATGATATGTTGGTACAGTGACTGTAGCAAATGGAAGCAGATGACTGTTTGCATATGTCCAGTATTTATACTGAGGATTTAATATCTACATCTAATTTATTCAAAAATGTATCTTTGTTTCAGATAATTACAAGCTCTTTTATTGTCTGGTTTTAGCCTTCCTGAATTGCAATCAGAACAAGATTTGAGTGTTTCTGTTTTTTTC
The DNA here is from genome assembly GCF_020740795.1 of Apus apus. Classification (NCBI taxonomy): domain Eukaryota; kingdom Metazoa; phylum Chordata; class Aves; order Apodiformes; family Apodidae; genus Apus; species Apus apus. Next base: position 173,695,496 of record NC_067282.1, read on the forward strand.
AGGTTTGTTTTGCTTTTAATGTTGTTATTTAGTAATTCAGCTGAGATGGCTTGAAATTAAATTTAACTGAAATTACATTAAAGTAGAGTAACAATCAGCAGACAGTATATAAAAAAAGAGAGTTGTGTTTGTTGGTTTTGCCTGAAAAAAACAATTATTATAGCCTATCAAGATTAAGAGCAAGTAAAAAGATCTCTGCTGATCTGGGGGCTGTGAATGTACTCTGTTAGAATATACTATAGGATGGTGCAATGGAGAGTAAGTAATTAAGTATATCAGGGCCTCATAAGCTTTGTAACATAGGTGACACCAGAAGAAAAACATTATCTATGGACACCCTTCTCTACACATCATGGTGACCACAGTCATCAGTTCTTTTAACAGAAAATAAAAACTCCACAAAAACAGAAATTCCACTCCATTCACAGTTACAGTACACATTTACAAGGAAGTCAAACATGTATTAACTTCATTTAAAGCAAGTCTCACCCTCCTCCTATTTTTAATAGTTTCAACAACAAGAAGGCATGTTCTCCTTGGTCATCAGCCATATTGGATATATTTTATGCTTACTGAAGATTGATATAGATTCAAGTCCTACTTTCCTTGTCATTACCACAGCATGCTGAATTTAGCCCCAAAAATCATATTTTTTGCTTTTTAATTTCCTCATTTTTTTCTATTTCAATTATATTTTAAAAATCAAGCAGTTCAAAGTAATTGTCATTAAAGCGCAACTTCTTACTCTGTAGTCGAAATTGGATGTTTCTTCACTATTTCAGTGCAGGAAATTGCCAAACCAGCCCTGTTAGAGTGAACAATTCTCCATGACTCCCTGGGGTTTGTTACAGTGAAGCTATACTGCACTGGGAAAACAGCTACAGATTTTCGGCTTCTTTTTGTGGGATTAAAAGAATGGAAACAAAGCGGATGAACACCGCCCAGTCGCCTGCACTCTCCAGAGAGCATCCCACAGACCGCTCTTCAGATAACGGGTGGCCCACAGAGCACAGCTGAGGAGCTGCTGGAAGAGAGATGGTTTTGTAATGAGCCTGCTTTGCTTGCAGGTGAGTTAAATATGCATTTCAAAGAGTGTTTTTCTACCATATATTTTACATTCTGTACAAAATTTGCATAGACTTTCCTCTAATTAAAGTTTCAACCCTGAAGAATACTTGTAAAAGCACTATATTCTCTGAGGTTTTCACACTCTGCCAGCCCATGGAACCAGTTCATGGCCTCTTAGGCATAATACCCAGGCCATCTAAAGAGGAAACATGTTGATGTTCCTCAAATCTGAATGCTTAACTGAAAAAGTATGATAGGCCTTTTTCGAATGAAAATATATCTAAATATTGTAAGGCATAACAGTATTCAAATTGGTTTTTAATTTTTTTTATTTCCTTTCTTATTTATAAACTGCTCTTAGACTATATAACCTCATAATTTAATTTCCTTGCTTATAAAAATACAAAATAAAATTGGTTGCATTGCTGTTTAGAACATTTTGAAGTATTTTTCCATACACAATCAGTCGAGGGAAGACTATGTTATGCACTTTCTGATTATGGACATAAACAGGCTGGAAATTATGTGACATACGCAGAAAAGAAAAAAGGAGTAGTTAATCAGAAAGTATAGGCAAGAACTTTCAATGCCTTGGGTACAGAGATACCCATTCCTCTTCAAATAGGCTTCCTGGGGTACAGTTGTTTGAACACTATTTTTCTGAGAACAGCACATTTTGCTAAAGAAAATGCCTTTCAATTCAGAACAGTTTTTGATTTTTCTATTTTCCTCTTCCTTTCAGCTCTCTGTTGTTGGTTTTGTTTTGTTTTGCTTTGCTTATTTTTTTAAATTAAAGCCTACTTGTCCCAGAGTTGTTTTAACCACTGCAATGATCCATCATCAAGCAGTGCAACTTCTGCAGCTCTAAAGGTGAACTGACTGCAGCAACACTGAGAGATATGATGCTTTATTAGAGTTAGTTTTGCTTTCAGATATGCAACATGCACATTTGATATACAGCTCCCTTGAATGTTATATTGTTCCTTGAATGTAAGTTTAAATTATCTGCACCCAGAAGTAACACTCAGAAGAACTACTGAGAAGGTGAGGCTCTATAATAAAATTTTCTCTTTGAAGCATACAAATGCAAAGGTCACACAAAGATTTTCAAAAGGAAAAAAAAAAAAAACAACATAAGAAAATTGATTAGTCGGCTATCAGATGCAGGTGAAAAAATCTTCCTCTTTCTTATATCTTTTCTTTGATAAAAAAACCCCACAACAGAATATCTCAGTTCCTTTTGTTCTTACTTGGGTACAGTATAACCAGTATGGGGTTTTTTTATTTTCCTTTATTGCTTGAAGTATCAGTCCTTAAATATTTATCATCACAGGCATTTATATCCATATGAAAAAAGGCCTAATGCAGGATTAAGTTGTGGGAATTAAATGGATTTCACATAAGTGTACAATCCATATCTCAGTAAAGGAAATGAACCAGAAAATTGAACCAGATTCATGAGAGAATCATAGAATCATTTTGGTTGGAAAAGACTTTTAGGATAGTCAAGTCCAACCTTTAGCTGTGAAGTCCACCACTAAACCATGTCTTTAAGCACTACATCTACACATCTTTTAAATACCTTCAGGGATGGTGACTCAGCCCCTTCCCTGAGCAGTCTGTTCCAATACTTGACAACTAAAGAAATTTTTCCTGATAGCCAACCTAAACCTTCCCTGACACAACTTGAGGCCATTTCCTCTTAATCTATCGCTTGTTACTTGGGAGATGAGAGCAACCTCCATCTCAGCACAACCTCTTTTCAGGTAGTTGTAGAGAGTGATAAGGTCTCCCCACAGCTTCCTTTCCTCCAGGCTAAACAACCCCATTTCCCTCCAACTCTCCTCAGAAGACTTGTCCTCCAGACCCTTTACCAGCTTTGTTGCTCCTCTCTGGACTCCCTCCAACACCTCAATGTCTTTCTTGTAGTGAGGGGCCCAGGACCAAACACAGTACTTGAGGTGCAGCCTCACCAATGTCAAGTACAGAGGGACAGTAACTTCCCTAGTCCTGCTGACCATACTATTCCTGATACAAGCCAGGATGCTGTTGCCCTTCTTGGCCATCTGGGAACGCACTGGCTCATATTCAGCTGGCTGCTGATCAACACTCAGAGGTCCTTTTCCATCAGGCAATTTTCCAGCCACTCTTCCCCAAGCCTGTATCATCACAGGGGGTTGTTGTGACCCAAGTGCAGGACCTGGCTTGTTGAATGAGGGACCTGATGCACACTAAGGACACTGAACTCCACTGAGCACTTAAAAATGTTATGTTGTGTATTATATATATGTGTGTATATATACTACTGTAAGACTGCCAAAATATAGCTGAATTGTTATAGCCTTAGTATTATTTTTAGCAACATATGCTGTTAAATATGGCATGAAAACAAATTACTAAGGCTATTCAAGCAAATGTAAATGAAACAATCTACCTTTAGGAAGAACAGCTTTCTAATTATAAAAAAAGAAATGTCAATAAAATCAGTAACACTGAAATATTTGCTTTTAACCACAGAAAAATAGAATTATTTAGCTTCTTTCATTCAGAGTTGTTTTCCTAACTGTGTACTTCCCTGCGTTTGTGTCATGTTTATTTTAGTGGAAGAAATATTAATTTTTTAGTCATCAGTACAACAAACAGTTTAGATTTAAAAGACCTTCCTAAGACATCTGTTTAAAAATGACAGAAAGTTATAACTAAGTAAAGGACATATGAGCATATCAAAATCATCTGAGGGGCTGCCCCTGATGTAAGGATTGTAATGTATCAACTGAATAAGCTTTTAAAACATCAGATATATATACATGTGACAGAAATCTGTCTGTTGACTCCAAGAGCCCTTTAACAGGTAAGATCTGACTAGATATGACAGTTAATGTAGGCTATATTCAGTTTTAAAATAGAGACATTCTTAATAGTGAGAGTAATTTATTAATGAAACAATTATGTTTGGAAGCTTTGTATTCCTTTATTTCAGGGTGATAAGATGAAATAAGGTACTATCTTAAAAGAAAAACATAAGAATTACGCTTTATTTTTTACTGACTATTTTTTATTATTTTAGTTTTAGGATGACTGAATAAAGGACGTTCTCATCTAATTTCAGCTGCCTACAAGCTAGAAGTCTAGTTTAGGCTCATGTCTTAGGCTCCCTTTATAGTTCACATCACCTTCAGAAAGAAATTCACCATCCCTCTTCTGAAGAAATCATTATTACTTTCAAAAAAAGTCACTGTGCAATCCTGGGCCATAATATCAGTAACTGAGGTCCTGCAATCTGTGAAACCCTGCATTTAAAAATGAAGTAGTTGACATAAGTCAAGGCCAAATTTTCATTTTCCTAGATATTTGGCTATTTTCTTCTTACTCACCCGCTTAGACTGTGGCTCCCTCTAGTCTCATATGTACCAGATCCTTCCAGAAGTTCAATAACATGCAAATGAATGCAAGAGAAATGACAGCATGAGGACACTGGCCATTGATACCAGTGAAATTCACATTGTGAGTAGTGTTTTGATGCTGTGCAACATAGAGCATAAACTATTCCATAATCTTAAATATAAGCTTCTTGATCTTGCTTTTTCAGTTCAGAAAAAAAAAAAAAAAAAACACCAAAACAACAAAACAAAACAAAAACTGAACGAGGTAGCAAGTTTCGTCATAGTATTGTAAACAGTAGCACACATTTAATAACACTCTACTTGTTTTAATTTTCTTGAATTTCATAGAATCATAGAATCATAGAATCCTAGGGGTTGGAAGGGACCTCGAAAGATCATCTAGTCCAACCCCCCTGCCAGAGCAGGGTCACCTAGAGTACATCACACAGGAAGGCATCCAGGCGGGTTTTGAATGTCTCCAGCGAAGGAGACTCCACAACCTCTCTGGGCAGCCTGTTCCAGTGCTCTGTCACTCTTACAGTAAAAAAATTTTTCCTGATATTCATCTTAAACCTCCTATGCTCCAACTTGTATCCATTACCCCTTGTCCTATCACTGGTCTTCACTGAAAAAAACTTAACTCCATCGTCTTGACACTCACCCTTTACATATTTGTAAACATTGATGAGGTCCCCCCTCAGTCTCCTTTTCTCCAAACTAAAGAGACCCAGCTCCCTCAGCCTTTCCTCATAAGGGAGATGTTCCACTCCCTTAATCATCCTTGTGGCTCTGCGCTGGACTCTTTCAAGCACTTCCCTGTCCTTCTTGAACTGAGGGGCCCAGAACTGGACACAATATTCCAGATGTGGCCTCACCAATGCAGAATAGAGGGGGAGGAGAACCTCACTTGACCTACTAACCACACCCTTTCTAATACACCCCAGGATGCCATTGGCCTTCTTAGCCACAAGGGCACACTGCTGACTCATGGTCATCCTCCTGTCTACCAGGACCCCCAGGTCCCTTTCACCTACACTGCTCTCCAGCAGGTCAGCCCCCAACCTGTACTGGTGCATGGCGTTTTTCTTCCCCAAATGCAAAACTCTACACTTGCTCTTGTTAAACTTCATCAGGTTTTTCCCCGCCCAAGTCTCCAGCCTGTCTAAGTCTCTCTGAATGGCAGCACAGCCTTCTGGTGTGTCAGCCACTCCTCCCAGCTTGGTGTCATCAGCAAACTTGCTGAGGGTACATTCTGTGCCCTCATCCAGGTCGTTGATGAAGATATTGAACAACACCGGTCCCAGTACCGACCCCTGAGGGACTCCACTAGTCACAGGCCTCCAACTAGATTCTGCCCCATTGACTACAACTCTCTGACTTCTTCCTTTCAACCAGTTCTTGATCCACCTCACTGCCTGATCATCAAACCCATACTTGATCAACTTATCTACAAGGATGCTGTGGGAGACGGTGTCAAATGCTTTACTGAAATCAAGATAGACCACATCTACCGCTCTACCATCATCTATCCACCTAGTAATTTCCTCATAGAAGGCTATGAGGTTAGTCAAACATGACTTACCCTTGGTAAAACCATGTTGACTGCTCTTGATGACCCCCATCTCCTTGATATGTCTAGAGATAGTGCCAAGGACAAGTTGTTCCATTACCTTTCCAGGGATGGAGGTGAGGCTGACCGGTCTATAGTTACCCGGGTCCTCTTTCTTGCCCTTCTTGTAGACTGGAGTGACATTTGCTATCCTCCAGTCCTCAGGCACCTCTCCAGTTACCCATGAATTTATTTAACATTAGGCCCAGTTGTCATATTTGGAGTACTAACAAGAGTGCCATGAATCTTCATATTAACTAGTCGAAGCCAACTAATTAACTCCTCAGGAAAAATAACCTATGAGAAAAATGACAAAGTAAATAAAACTTTTGGTACTTTCCAACATAGTTTTCACAGATAACTTTATTTGGCCCATTCAGCTTTTCATTCATGAAGTTTTTAGGATCAAATACTCCTCCAGGAAGGCTTGTGACTAGCTGTAGAGAGGCTGGAAGATGAAGGTGTTTGCAGTATCACAGGCAATGAACCCACTGATCAGCATGAGCAAGAATATATATAAAAGAGAAAAGCAATGAGCTGCAGAATACAGCATGCAGCAGCTTTGCAGATACTTTTATGATATCTAAAGGGACAGTTTAGCATGGTAGATGTTTGCTGAATGACAGAGATACAAAACCTTCAAAGTAGTAAGATATAAAAATTATTTCTTTGCTGTCATTTAAAGCAGAAAAATGAAATGAAGTAGACAAAAATTGTGTCAATGGCTGAATCAGAGCAATTCAGCCAGCAATTTTTTCCTCAAGGGTGAAGAAAAGATGAAATTATTGTCACTCCATCTATATTAACTTTGCACAATGCTATAAAGAAGTGGAAGAAAAAATTACACTTCCAGACGGTGGAATTCTAGTGGATTCTAGTCACTTATTAACAGAGATTAGGATATGCTATTATGTAAGATACTAAACATCTTCCATGGACAGTTTTACTCCGGTTTCTAAACAGCAGACAGTAGATATAAATCCATACTATAGCACTGACCTCCTTAGCCAGGTATGCTCCAAAGTGTGGAAAATTTAGAAATATCAAATTCCATCCTATTTCCAGCCTAAGGACAATGTAAGTTTGCTTTCTTCAAGTGCTAGGAAGCCAAACTTCTAGGTGAAAGAACTACTTTTCATAAAAATTCTTCTACCCAGGGAACTGGTATGAAGTCATCCTTACACTGTCAGCAGATAGCCTTTGCATATGGTCCCATGCTGTTTTCCCTAACTTGACAAGTTCTCTCAGTAAACATTGTCTTCCTCAATGGGAACCAAACAAAGGTACTGTCATCTCTCAAGAACAATAAGGACTATGCATAAATTCAGTAATGATGGATAGGCTCTTTCTACTTTATGAGAATGGTTATTTATTTATAAATTTTTGAATAATATGAACATATATCCCGAAAAATATTATTCAGACCTGTTTGTTTGTTTGTTCAATTATAATCAGACCATAAGTATTTATAGACAGTCACTGAAAACAACCAGTTTCTGGCAGACAAGATGTGACTGAACAAGCTGCAAGAAGAGTGGTAATATTAATCTCTGCTGTTAAATACAGCAACCCAAAGAGGCCATCTGCCTGTCATTTGCAAGTGTTTCATAAAACCTACTGAAGCGTAGATGTGGATGGCATGTTGGAACTGTGATACGAGACAGCAAGGAAACTCACATGTATTAATTACACTCATTCCTAATTGTTCATCCTTTAGGAAATAAACAATACTGTTTCTAATGAACATTAAACAGAAATGTTTCAAAATGCAGATGGATGTGTGGGCACAATCAGTTGCTTACAGAATGCTTGAAGAAATTCAAGTTTGACATGTGAATCCCTTATCCAATTATTTGTTCTTGCTCTTCACTTTTGGTAATTAGAAAAAAAAAGTGACTTGATATGAAACTTTCATTACTGCTAAAAGACAAAACAGGCAGAAAGATTTACAAAAATGATGTTTCTTTAAGCAAGGCTGAGTTGATTCTTATAGCCTGTCTCATTGTTTGGACAGGATGAGGAGCAGTAGAGCTCAGCACAAAATACTGGTTCACTGGGATCACTAATGAAAAAGGAAGGATTCAGAGGGAAAAACAGAATAAAGCCAACAGGAGAACCAGTGCTCATGAGTCACATTAGCTCTTTTTCCCCACAATTGTCTGCTGAATTCATTTCAGGTCTGCATAAATACAGGGAGAAACTATATAAAGACACTTGTGCTCCTAATCATAAATGTGATTTTTCTTTTGAACTCTGAGTCTTTGTCATATCTATTATACTACATTTACCCTGTTTTACAGGCAACTAGCTCTCTTTCAGTGAACAAGGTTGGGTAATTAGCAGTACTGTCAAATTTATGTCTACCAGGGGTTTTAATTACTGCAGAGGAGGCCTAGTTTCTTTAGCAGGCAACTAGGTCTGGGACAAGCTGTTTTGATCCAAGTCTTATAATACTTCATTATCAGCTTCATGTAATAGAAAGGAAAATGCTCCTTAAAGTGATATCTCAACTGATTGCTGTTGCATTGATTTCTATTTCATTTTTAAACAGTATAACAGGCCCTCTCAAGCTGAATGAATGTGGTCAAAACCTGGCATAACCTGTATTTTTACCTGTTTTCTGAAAGGATAAGTCTGCATTAGGTAGTTTCTTCCAGGACCAGACAGATCTTTAGCCTACAAGTTGTGATCAGACCATTAGAAGACATACCAAAGGATGATTATACCTTCCCTTTCTTTTCTACTAGCATTATTCAGCACCACTTGTGCTTGACAGCCCCATTCACAGCATGTCTGGCTCAATCCCCAAATCAGACATTTTTTCTTAATTAGTTGATGACAATTCACAATATGTTTTCTACTATTCTGGTCCAGTCTTTCATAAGCAGAAGGGGTTTTGATTGACTTTTGATGCAGAGAAGCATGTTTTACATTAGTCTATTACATTTGTAAACAAGATCAATTGTTGGAAATTGTCTTGCAGAATATAACTTGTGTGGAAGGTTGTTATTTCACAGTGGTAGCCAAAGCCAATTACAGTTCTGCAGCTCTCTCAGATGTAGCTAAACTAATTTAAAGGTGATTAGGAGTATGTATACATTATTATGTTAAAGCACTTAACTTATTCCTGAGGATCACTCATCCATAAATGAGTATGTGCATGTTCTTAGTTGATCCAATGGCAAAGTAAAGCACATTATATAACATATACTGATTCTACTATGTCAGACACTTTAAAAAATGTATGCGGTACCTAAAACTATGTTCAGTCTTTCTTAAATACAAGTATCCCAAAACAAAGAAATAATCCTCTTATTCGAAGTTGCTACCCACAGCATATTGGCTAGCTCCTTTCCAGTTTCATTTGAAGGCTTCTAAGCTCTAAGCTAATCACAGACAGTAAATATTATAAGTCTTTTGGACAATTCCCAGAAACACATTAAAAGAGAAAGCCCAGTCTAGGACTGAGGCAGACCACTGATGTCCAGCATACAGTGCTTTTCAGGTTGCAAGCCTTCAGGACTGCTCTACATCTTTGTCACAGTGCTGGAGAAAAAGAAGACAAAAGCTCCTATAACCATACAGAATATGATGGCTGCTGCTCTCCTGTTAACGGAGGTTTCCCTCTGACAAGTTTAAAGCTTTTTAGTAAGTGTTTCTGGAAAGTCTTCCATGAGATGAAACTATAACATATTGTTCCACATTATTCACCTCCCATGGCATTCTCCTAGGCAAACAGAAATCTAAGGAATTTTAGAGACCTTCAGGATACAGGATAATAAAATGCACCAAATTTCAAGGAAAAAATAAAATCCTTCTGGTCAAAAATAACATTCACAACACCTGTATTAGAAGCTGAGGCATTATGCAGGCAATGCAGGTAGTGTAAAGCACTGCAAGATGAACAGTGTTGAAATGTATACTATTTTTACTTCCAGCTCATTGAGGTCTTTCATTGCTATTAATAGAATTGAGCAAAATATTTCTAATTTATTGCCATTAGTATTAGACAATGCAGCCTAAGTGTTTATTACATACATAGGAATGTATGTAATACCTGACAGACATTGCTTAACAACGTTTCAAAGCCTAAAACAAATAAATGAGAGTCTACACTGGCACATCTTCAGAGTCTACATCAATGCAAATGGTGCATTACTGTACAAGACAAGATATTGGTTCTAAAGATTAAACTTCATGACTCCTGCTCTTAACTGTGACTCTGTTAAGTAGTAAAAATAGAAAGCTGACAGGTGACAAGCTTTGATTAATTTCCCCAAAAAAGACTGTAAAACTAAGACGGCTGTTTTTCCTATGGGAGAGGATTTTTGTTTTAGCTAAATATCTCATTCAAGTTAAACAGCTCTTCTGAAATTTTTAATTTACATGTCTTTCCACCCATTAATAGCATTATCTATCGTAAATGTGATAGAATTCTGCTGGTACTCTCTTCTTGTGTTCCTAAAGCTTGAACTCTTTTGAGAGGCCCATTGTCTTATTTTTTCTCAAAAAAGAAAAAATTCTCCTGATACGACACTCTCCACACAAGGACTGCTATACCTGTGATCAGTAATATGCTAGAATATTTTGCTGACAAGATGTTTAGCAGATTTTCCCCACTCCATTTTAGTATTACAAAAAGAGGGGGAAGCAAGCTTTCAGCTGGCAGATGGATAAGAACTCTCAGTTTTTAGCTCCTACTTTTCCCTAGTAAGGCTCTAGCTGGAATAGCTATTTTCCTTTAAAGATGGCTTTACAACCCTACCTTTATTAACTGTAGAGCAATAGTTACCAGCTTTCTCCAGTTACATTTCACTTCCCATGCCCTTCACTCTTCCCCATTCCCTCTCTTATTTGTCATTCCCATGCTCACAGCTTGGACTCCAGCCCAAACCATTTTGCTTCATGTCAGAGTTATCCTTCCACAGTGTGTACAAAGGGCTGAGGGCCTGGGGCAGAAGAAATCCTGCCACATTTGCTGTATGCTGCAGAGGCTTGCTAAGCTTGTCATGCTGCATGTACAAATAGAAAAACCTAACTGCTGGAGGAGCTACTTCCATCTTCTGGTTGAAGGAACACCTGTAGATAGCTCTGCAGAAGCTTCCTTCCCTGGATTTCCACATACCTGCTACATGTAGTGTTTCCAGGAGAAGAAAACAGAAGCTTTGTGAAACTCAGAGAAAAAGACAAGCATTTCAAAATCCCATGTACCACAAAGTTAAGCTCCTTGCAGATTAATGCTCCACTAGCACGAACATTGCAAATGTTCAAGCATTTTGGTTTCGGTTTAATGGGCTATCTGAAATACTCTTTTATTGATAAAAATGTTTTATTTGAAAATTGAAATGTCTACAATTCTTCAAAAAGTGGTAACAGAACTTTTTTTTAATACCTTCATTCTCTTTGCACACAATTCCTGCAATTCATATTGCCATCAGCATATAGATTTAGCCAACTAAAAAATGCATCATTTTTGTTATGTAATCTATCTTTGCCCTGTTGTGAACCGCTCTTTATTCACCAGTTCAGTGGAATTGTGAATGCAGTGTGGATATTCATCCATGGCAAACATGTTGAACCATAGATTCTTCCCATTTTATGTTCAGTCATGTGTCTCTGATGAAGCAACAAACTGATTCTCTCAGCGGTTTGTAAACTGCATGCTTAATAAGAAATAACACAAAAGAAGGCCAAGGTCTCTATTCAGGAAATTATTTACTGCAGATGCAGAGATGGCAAGAAGTCAAGCTGTGTATATATGAAGTTGGATTTTCTTGTACTGCCTTTGAAGTACACTTTTGTGCAATCTTCTCCTTCTCTGTTCCCTGATAAAAATATCCTTGCCTTGTCTGTATTTTTTTTCCATACAGCTGAACATGTGCTCACTCAAAAAAGAAGGCTGCCATGAAGCACTTCTCCTGATTCATCCAAGTCCAACCTTAGTCAACACAACCTGTCTGTCTCTGAGATTTAGAGCTCTCGATATTTTGGACTGAATTAACTTTTCCAGATACCCACATTTCCAAAGAGATATCTGGCCACAACATCCTGTGGATTCATTCCTGCCTTCTAAAGTATCTTAGCATTACTATTTTCAGTCTACCACGAGCCTTCCTCTGAGTTATGGCTGGCTGCATAAACTAGAAGGGAAAGAAGGATAGAGAACAAGAAACAAATAGTTTCCATCGCAGAAACACATCTCCCACTGTAACTAACTTCCTTCTCCATCAGCAGCAACCCACAGTTCTCAGGTGCTGGAGAAGCATTTGTCCACACTCTAGAGCACATCTCCCTTCTTGCAGGCTCCACTTCAGGGCTCAGAGTATGAGCTGTTGAGATATTTGAACCAATCTCACAGCCTACTTTTACTCTGCATCCTTCCATTCTATTTTCCTTGTTCATCAGTGCTTGTGTTACTCCCTGGCAATTCAGTTCAGCTCACTGAAACTGCAGTCTTTGAAAGCAGCAGATATTTTTTCCCCTGGGATAGTTTGCTGGTGGTTTGGGAAGCTAACACAGCTTTCAGAGGGCTGGGCCGACACTAGGCCCAGCTGAAGGGAAGTAGCAGGGATGTACAGCCAGATGGGTGAGAAAGGAGGGGCACCAGTGTCTCTGTAACAGCAGCTAACAGGTAAGTTAGTGGTAAGATGCCATGCCTTAAGAGGATTTTCATTCTTCTTTTGCTACATTCACCTCTTTTGAAAGTAAGGCAGAGGCTGTAATAAAGGCTCCTTCCCCTGAGTATTTTCTCTTCATATAAGAGCAACATAGGAACAAAGGAGTTTTGTTTTGTTTTTTCCAGAAGAGATTGTTCACCTTGCTATCTGCATGTATTAAATTAAGATACAAATTATCCTCTACTGGCCTTCGGGAAAAAATCACCTTTTTAAATGTCTCCTATACACTAGAATTTAAGCAGAAGTGGGCATTTCTAGTCAAATTAATATATGTGATATTTTACCAGCAGCAGAATTCAAACAATAATTCAATCTACCAAATCCATACCCCCATTTTTAGAATGATATCTGAAATTTATAGGTCTCTCACAGAGCACATACCAAGAGACAAGCTTTCAAGACCCCCCACACGTCTTGCAGAGTGCATCTGTCTTGCATTACTTAGAATGAAAACTACACTGCCTGGCCCAAGTTGCTTGACCATTATTTTGTTTGACTCTTAACAGATTAAAATTGTCAGTGTCACTAATAATATGCAACATTCCTCTACTTTTATTTAAATATGTTTAAGTTCAGTTATAGATTCTATTTCATAAATATGCTTTAGACTAATGTAAAATTATGATGAGTTTTAGTAAGATGCAATAATAACTACAATGGATTAATTAATAGCCAAATTTATATTACCAATGAGCCATTCCCCTTTTCCTGGATGGAGTGTGTTTTCTGAACTTGATACAGAATTGGTGGCAAAATACCTTTAATCTTTTTTGTCAACTCTAGCCTCATAAAAATGATACAGTTCTGTGTAACTGAGTAAGGAGCTGAATCACAATAATGGACAAAACACTAATATTACTCATTTTTCCAACCAGCATCAATTTCCCTTTATTTTTTAAACAAAAAATATCTTTTTGTTTGTTTGTTTTATTTCTGGTTTTTGTTTATTACAGTCTCTTGTCACTATCCAGAGGGGGTTTCTGTAGCACAAAGAAATGGCCAAAAAGATCCTATATGGAGAATTCTCAAGCAGTTCCAGTGTAACTGGGTTTAAAAAAAAAAACAAAACAAAAACAAACAAACAAAAAACCACACACACACACAGAAAAAAAGCATTTCATTCCATGGCAAATGCAAATGTTTAAAAAAAAAAGTCAAGAAAAATAACACTACATTAGAAGAATTACTCTTTTGAAAACAATTATTAAGAAACAGTGTTGGCATAGGTGAATTAATTAAATCAACTGCTTATTCTTTGTTCTGAAGCATGTTCATAGACTTCCCCTTAGTTCTTATCATAAAATACAGCACTAATTGAAACTTAACAATCATTAATCTATTTTTATATTATTAATACATGTATCAAAAGATGATTAATTGGATGTGTTACTTGGAAGATACTTACCATCTATTTCCTATCAATGCTCCTATATTTTCCATATTATTAAACAAGCTTCAGGTGATGGCTGGATTCAGTCTACTGAGAACACTGTCAAAGTATGGAAAGACCTCAAAAAAACAACAACATTGCACAGGAAGAACTGCAAAGTTTGAAGTTATACAGCAGTTTGCAAAGAGGTAGATCAAAAAAGTGCCTGCCACTATTCCAAACATTACTAGATTAAGTGCCTTTAAAAAGAAGATGGAAACACTGCTATGCCCCTAGTTGCTCTCCAACCATAGCAAATTTTAGTCATTGAAATGGTACAAGTTTGTGGAAATTTTAAAGAAAGTTGAAAATTATAGAATACATTGGCTGTCTAGAACAGGAAGTGACTAAAACATTAAATCACTTTTTTAGGACATTGTCTTTTTGCTCTTGAATCAGATTATTTGGTTAAAAATGAAAAGTCATGAAAATGATAAATCTTGTATTCTTATTCCAGTTCAGAAATGAAAATGAAATTGAGAGGATCTATTAATTCTAAGCCTTTGAAAGACCTGGTCATCTCCTGATTCAGTTAAACTATTAAGTACAGCTCGTATTTCTTCCATATGACAGAGCAATTTAAGCACCTGGTATTTTTATTGCTTTTATTAAAGAAGTGAAGAAGGGTTTCTAATTCAATATAGAGGAAACCTGGTTTGCGTGTAAGTGGATTCTTATTTTCAATCAGATGCAGTTTGCAACAACTTCAAAGATACAGAATAGTTATTAATAATCAATAAATATATTAATTACATTTTTCTATGTTGAAAATCCTTAGAAAACATTTATAAATTCCTAAAACTCTGTAAAAGTTGTTCAGCTTAAAGAGGTTTTCTCTTTTGTATGTCAAGGTGAATCTTCAAGTGTAAAGGTTAAATTTAACTGAAAGTCAGGATTCAATTGGATTATATTGGGAATGCTATGATACAGAAGCTTAACCAAAATGTAAATATGACAAAAATGTTTAAAAAAACACTGAATTGAAGTTTTCCTGATCAATGATTTAAATTGTGATTTATGATTAGTGAATTAAACAATTTAAATAAAATCTAATTAACAGGCATAGGGCAAAGACTGAAGGGTACATTGTGGTAACTGAGAACTTATCACTAGACCAGATCTGAAAGTGAAAGACACAGACTCTTCTCTGAGAATCCAAATATTGAAGTACTGCTGTGTAAATATTAGCCACGATCCGCATATTGAATAAAAATATCCTTTTCTTGACCTTTGAATAAGAAGACTTTCCAAAGAAGTAATCAAATAGATTAAATAATCAAGAAACTGTGTTTTCATTTTCAGTCGCAATGTTATGATAACACTGCAAAAAGACTAATTAATTATTCTTTTGGTAGTGGATTAGTTTCAATGTTCCCTACAAGCTCTGGACTTCAACATCAGTAGGTTATCAAATGCTCCAGTTTGTTGGAGATTAAACCAGTGACATCAACCATAGCCTTTTTCTAATTGCACAAATAATGTAAGCAGTAAAGCCCTGGATTACACTTCTTACTAAAAGTAAGCAATCTGCTGTTCTATTTCTGGCTTGCACTAAGCTTGAATCAAATTATATGCATGTTAGACATATCCAGGATAAACACACAATTTTGAAATCAAAATAACTTCTTGCAGTTGCATGTTCCACTCTTTTTCAGAAAGAGTCTATCTCAGGAATGTTTATTATTGCTAAGCAAATATAGATCAATTTTTAATTAATTATAAAAAAGAAAAATTCTTTTTTTCCACTAATTGCAGAAGGCATTTATGTTTTTAATCAAACAAACTCAACCTTGAAGCTAAATTCCAAACCAGAGATGGCTTACTAAGTCATGTGTTGGCATGATGCAGCAGAAAAGCATAGTAAAGGGTTTTGACATGCATTTTCATCATGATCATGCTGATTTATTAGCATCTTGAATAGGCTTCATCCTCCCCCCCATCTGTAAAGTGCATATGTCAAAGACATAACCAGAGCAAATGATTCAAAACCAAAACATTCCAAATCAAGATGGAAAAACCCAGCTGTTACTATGGGTAGGATAAGTATGTATTGAAACAAACTATCATGGGAAGTGGTGGACACCCCATTTCTTACAAGTGATAAATTGTGCCTGAATACATTACTGAAAACACATCTTATGAGTAACTGTTATTGGAGGGGTACCCTTGTGACTCTCTCTGCCTGTTTACTCTTGAGAGTACAAGAAGGAACCACAGTCCCTTCTTTCCTTGGAGTGTATGGGGTAAAGAAATAGTTGAGTGTCACAGAAATTATCCTGCCACTGGTTCTGTCCCTTTTAAATCAAAAGGTTTTATTTTATGTCACTGTATTTGATTGGGTGCTATGTACATATGCCTGTTCTTGGATTTTTAGTACTGATTAATGGTAATTTTGACAGTGGTAAATATTAGGTTTACATTTGGGAAATTAGCACTCGATCAGTAGACATTTAAAAGGGAATCGAGTCTTTCTAAAAAATATGTTTGCTTTGCATTAAAGAGGAGACTTGATATTTTCATTTCTGTGCCAAGCTTGTTTAAGACATTTAGCTAAATACTCTCTCTCCAGAAGTGAAACACCAAAGCAAAACCTACTCAGGAAGGAGAGAGTACCAGTTTTTGTTCTGCATTCAGACTTCATTTTCTGGAATCTTGACCTTTTAATACATATAAAATGAATTAGATTCCTTTATTAACCTTCAAGGAAATAATTGGCATTGTAACTTAGCCCACATGGTTCATAAAAACCCTTTAGAAGTTGCATTACTCAAAGTAGGAGTAATTATTACATAAATCAGGGTGGGTAAGAGTGACAGGAGAGGGGATGGTGAGGAAAAAGGCAATAAATGTGTATACTTCTGGTTTTCCCATCTACCTGAGATCATTTTTGTAGTCTGCCGTTATCTGTCTCTGTCATACTTTTCATCTATGAAATGACAATAGTCATAGGACTCATCTTCATAAGTTCTTGCAAATCCATGCATAGATATTGATATATAAGAGCTGAGTGCTGTCACTATTACCCCTCTTCAACTAACTACTGAAAGGAACAAGAACTCAACTGTGCAAATCAAACAGCATCTAAGAAAAATTACACTATCAATTCTTTTTCTTATCCTTTCATCCCAAAGCATTGAAGGGTTTCAAAGATTCACTGAATGGTCCCAAGATGTCTGGCACAAAACACAGGACTTGCAAAGCACTTTGGCCTCTGGGACTGCTCACAAGAAAATAACCAAGGTTTGTCACAAAAGCAATTCCTCTGTATCACTTCCTTTATTACTTGACTGTGAGGAGTTGACGGCATTTCCCCAGTCAAAGGTTTTCAAGTTTGCTCACTTCAGCTTGTTCCATGTTGTTTTCCCCTCCCAGGGGTAGTTGAACCTCCAAGTGTCATTACCTGAGAGTGGAACTTTTGACCAAGGGGAAGGTAGATCCTCCTGCCTGACTTGAACCTTGCAAGACTCCAAAGGGACTTTCCTGTCTTCATGTAACTCTTCACTGGAAAACTCTCAAAGCTAGAAGAAGACTTCAACGATGAAACAAGACAGGGTACTGGTACAACAACCGCTTCATTACTAGAAACGATCCGTCAGTCATGTCTGGAATTTTTTGTGACCATAGAGGAGAAGGCTTTTTCAGGTTGAAAGTATAAATGCTTATAAATGTCATTGTGAATTAAGTGTTTCAGAGTAGCAATTTACTACCACATAGAGTACTAAGCAGTTTGGAATGACATTACTGATCCCAGGCCAAACAGAGAACTCTGTGTCCACGCAAAGTCCAATAGAGCTTCATATCAGAGTTCAGAACTGCAAGTAGGCTGCTGGAATTGTACTTAACTGTAGTGGGTAACTTACTATAAATCATTTCCACGGCTTAAATTTGATATATCACTTTAAAATTACAAAGTATGAGGGGTTTTCTCCTGGGTAGGGTTGCCCTTACCCAGCTCCAATGCACAATAAATTTTAGTAACTTAATAACAAAAGGTCTGTTCATCTGAGAAATGTGATTAAGATCGGACGGCAGAGTAATACTTTGTTGTCATGGAACGGAGATACACAGACACGCAGACAGAGTGATTGCATAGCCCTTAGTGCCTTAGAAAGGCTGCTTGAAGATTCTGTCTTAACAAAACAAAACCTATACAAGGAAATCTGCATTCATCACCTTACATTTTCAACTAAATGCTCAACAATGTTTTGTGTTTTTCCAAACTTGTTTTTGTCCAAATAGGCTCTTACATAGATGCATAGGAAAATAGGTAAAAATCACAAATACAAATGAAGGCTTCTATTTTGTACAATATCTGACAAATGACTTTGTGCTGCCTATCCCATACACCAGATGGTATTACTGCCATAACCAAAACTGGGCCTGACATAAATATTGTCCATACTTGCTAATTTTAATCATTTTTTCAATGCAAGATACATACACATCTTTTTTATCAAGGAGGCTTTCTCATCCAACTTCGAAACAAGAAATTACTGTTAATCAAAATATTGTTCTAGATTTTCAAACATTCCTAATTAGCTTGTATAATTGGCATAGGGCAAAACTAGCTTTTCCTTCTTTTTTTTTTATTTTCTTAATTTTTTCCCCCAGTGTGGCATGATTTTGCTTTTAAAAGAAACGTTGATAACTTTTTGAGTTTTGTGATATGCTTGGATCACTGTGAGGACAAACTGTAAAGCTGATTTCCCTGAAAACCTTGAATTCCACCAAGTGAAATCCTCAGGCTGAATGAGGGAGCTGTTAGGAGCAGGAGGTGGCTCTTTTACCCAGTGGTGGCATGCAGAGGCAGGCTTAGCTGAACAAAAGCATAACTTCCAGTATCTCCTTTCCATTAGATTAGAAACATGTAAACTGGGGGAAGGCAGAGAACACAGAAGAATAAGTGTATTTTTTGCTGCAGCAAAAATGAGGAGACCATAGAAAAGAACTCACTAACTCCAGACAAGTGCTATAGGCTCCCTGTACACTTAATTTTATACAAGTGACTGTCTCACAAAAATTGTTGTCAGAAAGCACACAAAAATCTGCTATCCACTGCCAATATAAACACTGAAAATAACAATTTTAAGCAATGTTACTAAGCAGCATTGAGTGATTGAGAGGTTTCCTGCTCAGGAGAAAAGTTTACAGTTATATCTGCCCAAGAATGGGGATCTGGGTTTTCACAACTTGAGCAAGCTGAAGTGGGACATGAGAACTAATTGCTCCAAAAGGTTGTAACTAGGCAAGATCAAAAAACAGACAGAAACCAAATCTGATTTCACAGTTGCCTCTGCTTTGAGTAGGGACTTTGGACCCGATGACCTTGAGCAGTTTCTTCCTATATCTATCTTAAGTATTCCATGCCTCCCTGACTCTTTTTACAAATGTATTTCAGCAGTTTCTGATTTACTCTAGTTGAGACACCATGTGAGCTAGAATTAAGTTCACCTAGGTTTGCTTTAGTACATAACCTTTCTCTCTGCTTGGTTACAATAGTTATCAGATACACTACTGCCTACCGTTTTTTTTTCCATTATCTTTTTCCTCACACACCCACCTCTAAGCCATCACAGATGGATTGCTCTTCTGCCAGTTGTTTGGGGCCCAGGAGTGGTCATTATATGAACAGAAGAGATGGACTCCCAGTTCAGGTGTCAGGATCAAGACCCAGCACAACCTCCAGAAGCAGTTTTTTCCTCTTGCATTCCCTTTGGGGCATTCCCAGTGCAGGAAGAATCTTTAGAGCATTTGGTTGGTAAAAAGCAAGTGGTCTGTTTATCACTGTGCAAACTGTAATTATTCAAAGGTTTCTAAATTGGCCACTTCCTCACAGATTCCTGCAAAACAAGGAGGCGTTAGAGCATTTCCAGTAAAAACTCATCAGAAATGTTAACACAGGCAATACTGTGTTTTCACTTTTCCTTTTTTTCTAGACATACTTCAGAACATTTCAGAAGTGTCTGACACTTCCTAAACAAACATCAACTGAGGCAGATAGAAAGTGTGGGATATTTTTTCCCCAACTGTGAAATTTTCAAAAGGTTATAAGCAATCACACCAGGGGCTTACAATGGGAAGTACCCAGTGACCTCAACAACATATAGTAATACCAGCCCTTCCAAAATTAATCCCTTGGTCATTCACTAAGAAATGAGATGACAAAATAAAAGTCTGGAGCATAAGTTTACTTGAGAACATACTTGTTCTCTAACATCAAGTACCCACCACCCATGTACTGTCCAGCCAAACCAAACTGAATATCAAGCCTGGCTAAAATAAAATTTTGATAACGTCTCCATCTAAATAAAAGCTGTGCATAAGAATACACGTCTCACAAGCACTGGCCCAGCTCAGGTAATGTTAGAGGAGATTTGCCAATCATACTATACATATTTTTGTCTAACTTACCGCACTGTATTTCCTTCAAAACCAACTGACCTACTCCTCCAGTTATGACAAGGTCCAGAAGAATGTGAGAGAAGTAGATGATCACTGACAAATCTCCATCAGAGATGAACAGGCAGGATTTGAAAAAAGAGTGAGTACTGACTGTATCCTCCCAGTTTTCCACCCAAAAGATCTACAGAAATGGAAAGATGAAATTATCCTGCAGATACTGATGGCATTAACCAAACTAAGGCATGAAGAGCATGTACTATCTGCAAGCCTCAGTAAAACTATTCACACATACTACCTGAGGATGTGCTTTGATGTGAAACTGGGTCCAAGCCACAGGTCACAGCACAGAACTCATGAAGATCAAAAAGATAGAAGAAAATGTGCTGGTACTGACTGTTCAAGATGAGAAAGGCAGCAATGGCCAAAGATGAAGAAGACTAAGTTGTTCTAATATGAAGAGCAACTGCCTCTCAAAATTTAGTTCTGCAACTTAGGAAAACTCCCCTCTGTATATCAATTGCCAAAAAAAAAGCAACTACTACTAAAATCAGACTCAGATTCTTACTTGGATCTTCATATTACCATTGTTTCCACTCACACCAGCCTTTGTGACATCCTACTGAATACAAACCTAAATGCAGAAATCAGCACTAGCAAACCCAGAGAAAGAAGTACTAATCAATTGACAAATAGTTAGAAAAGATGCTCTAATTGTCATCTCCTTGCAATTCCAGAAAAAAAAATAAATTTAAACCCCAAGTAAGGTATTTGGGGTTCAGAATACTAGTCATATTTCTGTAATGAGAGAAGAAAACCTTGTAATAACACTGATTATTAATTTTATTGTCTTATTTGTGTTCATTAAAAACAGATGCTTTCTGTAGCCAAAAGAACAGGAGCTTACAGCAAAGAGAAACCAACTTGGCTGGTTACAGTACAGCAGTGATTTTACCTCACCATGTGTTGTTTCTAGCAGTCAGATGTCAGCCGGAAAAACACAATCATCTGTGAGGGCACAGGGAGTTGATCAAATAACAAAGGCTTTGTGTCATAAAAAACGGATCTATTTCTAGGAGCAATAAAAAGCAATACTCCTTTCACAAGTTAAATTGGCATTTTATTTCCATTACTTGGAATATGGACTTCCTATTTAAAGTATTTTGCTTAATAATAGAAATAAAACATTGCAATGACTGTTTTAATTTTGCCTTTAATACAGTACTTCATACAGTAATTAACTTGCAAAAAATCAGCTGAAGGCAGATCTGACATTCTTCTGACATCAAAATTTAATGCTTTATAGATGTAAGGTAACTTAGACATCATCGTCATCATCTCAGGTAGCCTCAGATTTTGCATTTCAAATTTGCAGTATAGCCAAAACTATAGGACAAGAAAGAAAAAAATAAGATCATTTCAGGGTACAGTGATAATGGTGGGATGATTTTCTGTGAATGAATAATGGATGGAGGGACATCCATTGTGCCCTGCAATTTTAAAGCTTTTTAATCAATCAGGTCAGAGGACTCTAAAACATCATTTACCAGAATTATCCAATACCTTTTTAACTTTAGTAATACCTGCCAATGTAACTCTGTTTAGCCTCTTGTCAATTAGATCAGCCATAAATGAGGCTATACTATCTCCTAAGTGAAAGTACCTGCTGAAATCAATTACACCAATGTGCACAACCACTAACACAGCTGACCACAGTCCTTCACACTTAAAGACACAAATGGCAAAGACAATGCACAGGATCTCTCACTTTTCCTGCTTCGGGGCCTGAGCTGAAGTCAATCCTGTGCTCAGCTATGGAGATGGTGCTTCAAGTAAATGAGGCTTATGCAGACAGGCTGGCTGTCTCTGTAGCCGTCTCCCCAGGGACTTCAGGTTTTAGCCAAATTTACAGGGGAGTGGAAGTCTCAGATATAATGGTTTACCTACAAGCATCATAGAAATAGTCTGGGTGAAGGAGAAGTAACAAGCAAATGCTCTGACTGTGGGAAGAAGAACCAGGCAAGTGAATGTGAGCTTTTTAGCTTTACTTGAGACTCCATTTGGACAGGACACCTAGCAGATGCTTTGGTCCAATGAAAATCTTCAATTGGACCTTGGAATCAAGAACAAAATACAAAGATAATACAGTTTTCCTGGTACAGAATTTGGAAGAACTAATTACTTTTTCAGGACATTGAAATGAGAATAGAAGTTAACCAGGAAGCAGAGAGGGTTAGTCTCTACTGTATGCTCTTCCATGCTCCCAAACATTTCTTCTTTGCTTAACGTTACTGCAGGTGGCGGCTGTAGCAATGGATTGTGGAAGCTTCCAATTGCAGCATCCTTTTTTGCACTAGATCAAAATCTGCTTCTGTGCTTTATTTGCCAGGTAATAATTTTTCAAAATACTTCTTTTCTCCACCTCAAAATTGGTCTCAGGCTCTAGACTTGTCAAGGTTTTTCCAGCTACACTTGAAGTTCGAAGGACAAGTTGTTTTGAAATGTTTTGAAATATTTTTAGATTATTCTGAGTATAAATTTTTTCTCAGTTCTCCATTTTTCAGAACCTGAGCACTCAGAAACCATCAGCCATCCAGATACCACAGGTGTATTGGAGAGGAATCCTTATCAGCAGAGACCTCAACTGAGTTCATTGATAAGGATATCTAATCTATTATTTAAATTTACTCTTAATAAAAATATTTTCATTCATATAGCACTATATTGAAACAGGGATACTGTCAAGTCTATGATTTGGTGTCATATCTCTTGCCAGATCATATGTCTCAAAACATAGTAAAAAAAACCTAATTAAAAAAAAATAGTTATTTCAATTAGTCTTGCACTTTGTACCAATAACAAGGACTAAAGGGGACACTCAGGTATTCTCTCTGACTATGAAACTTAGCCCAGAACAGATCTGATGCTGACTTTTACCTCAGTACAAGACACAAGCCAGACAGAGAGAGCAGGACAGGGAATTCCGATTTCTGCAAACATTAATAAACCTCAGCTCAAACCATGCTGAACAGCACTGAAATAATTTCAGTCCTGAAATCTAATGATCAGGAAGAAAAAGAGAACAGTTCCTTGCAAATTCTGCAATGGGTCAGAAGCGTGCTCATTTAGAGAGGCCACCCCAGCAGTCCTGCAGGCCCTGCAAATGAGAATGTAAGACAGGGCCATTATGGAGACACGGTGCTCTGTCGGACCAGGCTGGTTTTTGTCTGTAACAGAAAGTACGAGCAGCACACTCACTACAATTTTTCATGTAAATTAAATTCTACCCTTGCAGTAACTCTTGCTGATTTCACAAAGTATAGTTATAAATAATGGGCAACTTGTCTTTTTATTTCCAGCTCATATATTGCCAAAAGAAATGAGCAGGGAAACTTCATTTATGGTCAGGATCACAGTGCCTGTTCCAGTCAGATGTTTTTCCTTATATCTCTTTTTTTTTCTTTTTTTTTTCTTTTTTTTTTTTTTTCCCCTGAAAGTGACTAATAATAATGGATGGTTGTGCTCATCCCTGTTATTAGTTGAGGCAAAGTCAGAGCAGTTTCAGCCTAGATTAATATGGATCATAAAAGCCTTTGCAAAGTAAGTGTTGTTCACTGAAGTAATATACAATTTTCTTTCTTTCCTACATAGTTTTCCCATGTTACTTGGCAACTGCTTGCTAAGTGCTAGTAGTAAAACGTCTGCTTTAAAAAGGACACTGGCTGAGCGGGAGAAGCACCATAACACCAAGTGTAAGGAGCTTCAGTTTGTTGTTTTACAAAAGGTAAAATGTAACATTTGTTTGGCTCTCCCAAGGACTATTTCTGATTCCTTGTAGCCATAATGCATTAACGTCCTTTGCAGCTGTGTAACTACATGCCCACTAAGCAAACTCACAGCTCTCCTGTACCAGACCTAGAGCCTCCGTACCAGCCTGGAGGATCCTGTGGCACCATGTCTGGGGCTCCATGGGCTGGTCAGAGAATGAGGGTCCACATCTAGTACCTTGAGTCACAGAAAACTAGAGAGAAGCAGAGGAAGGCTGCACAAGGGGACTGATCTTCCATACAGGCTTTTTAAAATTACTTTTTATTTTATTTTTTCAGTGCAAGGCACTGTCTCCTGTGCTCTCTGCCACTCTATGAGTCCAGGAGTCTGGCACAGGTACCTGACAGATCATGTCTGAGATGGACCATTCATGACCATTCCAGCATGTGGGGTCCTGGATTCAGAGAGAAAATGTGCAGAAACTCTATGAAAAGTATGAGGGGGAGAAGGGGTAGGAGCCAAATAAATGAGTCACACACTCAATATGAGACACCTCACCAAGCCTACTCAATCTCCTGCCAATGCTGCAGATCCACAAAATGAATTTGTGCTATATTTCCTGAGAAGTTTTGCCACTCCAGTGCAGAGAAGCCTATTTTCTAATTTTTGAACAATTAAAGTCAGGAGGATGAGATCGCCTATCTTCCTTTTCCTTATTCGTGATATTGCAGATCTAGAGATGATTCACAAATACTTCATATATAGCCACAGAGTAGTATTCAAGGTTTTATTAAAAATCCACTTGCATATTCTCTCTTTAGATGCTGTTTTAGAGTTACTGCAGAAACTCACTATAGCCCACAAAATGAATCTGGTGCTCTAAAGAGATTTCCTGCTTTTATTTTGGCTATATGAGAGACATATAGTGCCTCAAGAAATAAGTAATGCCTGACTGGATTCAAAATCACCTTTTAAAGTCTATCAGCAAAGTTTATTTGCATGAAGAACTACATTTTAAAGGTTAGGTTACCTACCTGCTGTCATAGAAGAGCTATCGTACCACTTTAAAAGAGACTCCTTGAGGCCAGGACAAATTAGTTTTCCAAATGTTCTTACTATTTAAGGGTAAATTCACTGAACCAATAGTTTTCTGTTAATTTGTTAAATTTTGTCAAGAGCTGTCTTTGGAATAGAAAATGAAAATAAATTATCCTTTGCTGTTTAACAATGCCTTTCCTGCATGTAAATGCACTC
Organism: Apus apus; assembly: GCF_020740795.1. NCBI lineage: Eukaryota > Metazoa > Chordata > Aves > Apodiformes > Apodidae > Apus > Apus apus. Next base: position 173,721,083 of record NC_067282.1, read on the forward strand.
CAAAGACTCAAAGACTGCATAACAATGTCCCTGAGTGTATTTGAAGTCTGTAAACTCTAAAACTTAAAAACCCTAAAAATCCACAATGACATACACATCACTGACACTTCTGTTGTTTCTAAATGTCTAGATTTCAGTAGCCCATCTATCTCAAAATAAGAGTGCACCTCAGAAATGCTCATTTATTTTTCATAACAGATATGAAACATCTCTGTGGATCATGCATACCTTGGTTCAAGCTCTTTTAGTGTTTTAGAAATCATCCAGGACATAAACTGCATGTTCTGTAAGTTATACACAAACCTGATGGCACCAGCACACAGCAGGGAGACCCTTAAGGTAAATCAATTTGATTAACAGAGACATTTAAGTTGTATCTGCTGGTCTTTTTCCCATCCTCAGTCTTATGAAATCCTTGAGATAGCAAAGACATCTGAGTCCCCCTGCACGTGACAGTTTGACATTCACCAAACTGAAGTGGCTGACATTTTGGTTATTAAAGACGCATTTGAATTAAGAAAGGGCAAGAAGTTGAGATTAAATTAATAAATAGAAGGAGTAAAAAGCTTTCATCCTGAAGGCTACTCATCCCTAGTGAGAACCTCAACATTAGCCACTTTGACTCCTTGTTCAATAGTACTTACCAGCTGGTGGCAATTCTGAGGACAGAATGGGGAAAGATGGCACTGGGGGACAGGTGGTACTCTAAAGCTCTTTGAAAATCCTCTCCAGCCCTGCAGATCTATAAAACTGAAAATAAGGAGCAACAGAATAAGTTTGAGTGACAGAGAGGAAGAGAAGACAGTTCTGAATGTCCAAGGTTGGAAAATGAGGAACCACTTGCCCAGGCTGGGAGTGAGTACAAGCCTTTATCCATTCCCATGTGTCAGTACAAGAGCTATTCATCAGGGAAAAAAAATAATAAAAAAAAAATGGTTAAGATAGTGGAGACTGAGCAGCCTGGTGAACAGTGTCCTGGTGGAACAGAAAAGCTGAGCTTAGGGCTCAACTTCAAACTGCTTGGAAAACAGAGCTGAAAACAGATTGCAAGTCTCAGGTGACATTCCTGCTCATTACCTGATACACACCAACAGCTTTAAAAACAAAGCCTGCCACTGACACCCCTGTCATACCTACCTTTGGTTCTCTTCATCCCCCGAGACACTGCAGGATTTGACCCTGGAGTTCCCCAGGCAGGACAGCAGTCACATTCTGCTTCAGGGCATGCCAATAGCTTTAGAGCCTTGACAGAACAGGGCATCTGTGCTGTGTCTCATATCAAAGCCCAGACACGATCCATGGGCCTAGTGTTCTCCTAACGGTCTTGGTACATTAGATGTTGTCAAAGTGATTTGGCTTAGACTTTATTCAAAATATAGTGTTAGCTACCACTTTCATCTATAACATGACTAGGGGAAGAGGAGATACTCCTCCCCCTAGGTACTTCCAGATTGATGTTTAAGTCCACAGCTTGCCTTTCTGCCTTCCTCTGGAGGTTCAGAGTTTGTGCACTTGGGACTGCAACCTACATCTCCCAGCTCACTGAAATACCCTAACTGCCAGACTGGACTTAAACTGACAGAGAACAAAATCTGGACCAAGACAGAGGAATCACAGAAAGGACAATGGCTCTCTAACCCTTTTTACTGTGTCTTGTCTAATGGCTATAATGTATATAACCAAATCTCAAACTGGAGACTGGAAATCTTTCTTCCCCCATGAGCATGATGGCAGAAAATCCATGTCTTTGCCAGAAGCATGGTGTAAGAGGGGAGGCTGAGGATACTTCTTTCTCTTAGTACCCCCCTCCTAATTAGGCCATAGCCCAACAGTCCTTGCTTGCTCATGAAGGGACTGTAAACTCCCTTCAGCCAAGGTGAAAATGGATCCTGCTTTAGAAAATTAAGTACTTTAATGATTGATTTAATGGTAATAAAATTAGTGTTTCATTCAAAAAAGTTCATTTTTAAGATATTAGAGGCATTTCTGTATTTGTGGGGGCTTTCAAGAGCACAAGAGAAATACTGTTGTTAAAAGTCCTTGTCAAGCCCCATCAGTCTGGTGCTGCACAGGACACGTAAACAAGAACTGAAAAGCTTTCACTCTAATAGATAGTTTGGTACAGAAGTAGAGAAACACAGGCAGGATTTTGATGGTTCTGGAAGAAGGAGGGAGCTATCAGCAATTCTCAACAACAAAAATCTCTACTGGTGATGCCATAAACCTTACATTTTAGATGATTAGCAAGAGAAAGTTTTCACATCCTAATTAATGTACTGTCAGCTTCACACAGCTTGTGCCCATGTATGATCAACAGAGACTTTGGATAGGCACTGGTTTTACACCAGCACTACTTGGTAGAAGAAAACTAATTACTGATTCTTCCCATCCAATTTAGATTTTAAAAAAACCAAACAATATTCCTTGTAATTTATTATGTAACAAGTGTCAAAAGCACCTTTATGTTGTGAAATAGCGCAATTAATCTGATTGTGTCACGCCATGAGCTACTTTGTCAACAGTCAGCAGGAATGGATTGCTGGGTTTACAACCAGCGATTTTCAGACTTACAAGAATCCTGTGGTTCTGAACACCTTTCAGACCATTCGATGCATCCCTTGATCATGATTTCTCTGCTTATTGGCAGATGGCCCCCCATCTGTAAGCTGCACAGCTTACAGAAGGATCATCACAACTGTCATCAATTTCTTGAGCATCTGGGCACCGAGATCCCCAACATAAAAGGCAAATCCCAGCCAGCATTAACGAGAAACACAAAATAGGGAAACAAAATTCTTGCTGCCTTAAGTATTAGAGATGTCACTGTAATTTGCGTCCTGCTTTCCCCAAAGTAATTACCACTATGTCCAGATCTCACTGCTGGAATCTAAATAACTTGGCTACAAGCAGTACTGTGACTTTGCACCTACTGGTGCTCCAAACATACAGAGGTCTAAACAAACTATACTTAAAATTGCTAGGTTTTTTAAGGCAGTTTAGTTTAAGGAAAGTATACAAAATACTCACAAATGGACAGCTACTCCATATGTTGCTACAGACAGAATTTTCATTCCATAAGTAGGTCTTTAAGAATTCAGGCTCAACATTTTAAGTTTTTAATAGCAAGGGAAGGAGACTAAAAAAGTTATTATTGTCTTCCATAGATTGTATTGGCAATGTGATCAACTTAAATGCCACCCAATATTTTGATGCATTGAGGCAACTACAAAAGTTTAATGATTTAGTCTAAATGAAGACAACAATCTTCTTTAAAAAAATAAATATTTCAACTAAGAGTCTGAAAACAATCAATGTTGAATCAATAACCTGAAGATTAACATTAATCCATTGATGTATCATCCAAATGCACAGAAATGCAGAGGATCAACACAAAAATAAAATTATTAATAAAAAGATGGGGGTTTGTGGTAAGGTAGGGCTCAAAAAGTCTTTGAAATCAGTAGCACTATCACTCACAGCTCACCAGGCTTCAGTTTGTATTGAATCACATCTTTAACAGTCACCTTTTACCATACAAACTAATTTAATTTGCTTGCAGCACAAATTTTAAAACACGAAGGAACCCTTGAGCATTATATGCAGCTATGCACCCTGGTATTAAAACTCGCCTTGCTGTGTGTCCTTGGGGAAAAAAAAAAAATAAAAAAAATTACTTACAGCAGCTTTAATACATCAGCCCGTTTGCTGGATGTTATCCTATAAACTGCATGTCTGGATGACAGTAAGCCCACAGTCCCTGTTATTTGCTAAACTAGCCCCTGATCAGTTTTGGTCTCTAAGTGTAAATTACGGCGAAATGTAGTGAGGAACTTCGCTGGGGGAGGTTAAAATCAGTGTGTAACGGAGAGAAGAGTGTTCAGAGGCTTTCAGCTGCAGCTTTGCCTCGTCCTGACCCTGTCCGTCTTCCCCACTTGCAGCCGCTCTCCCACAGATCCCATAGATAAGACAAGCCGGGTACATGGTAATTAATTTTAGATAACCCCAGTATCATGTGATAGACACTTTTGTTCTCATCAAAGCCCAGTTTACTACGGAGCCTCCGTGGGGTTTTGATCATTTAATTAAATGGAGAATTGTTTTCCAGAGCTAAGACGATAACGCTGGAACTTCCCAGCCCCTTAAGAACACCCTGCGGTTCCACCTCCGTGCACGGGGAGTTTGGATGCATTTCATGGGGACCCCATCCCCTGCTGCGCCCACCCCAACCCCCCCCACCTTCCCAGCCGTGACTTCGTTGCCCAAGAGGGGCTGCGCCCACCTAGGGGCGGTGGCCTTGCCCTGGCTGGGGGGCGGGGGGCAGCGGGGCCCTGGGGCGCGGAGCGGGGCGGAGCAGCGCGCACACCCCCGTGCGGGGCCGCGGCCCCCCCGAGGCGGCGAGGGGCGGAGCAGGGGCAGCCGGCGCGGCCCTCCCCCGGGGCACCGGACGGTCTGTCCTGCTGCCGCCGAAACCCCCCGGGAGCGCGTCGGGGGGAAGCGGCGTTGGGTCCGGCCCTGCGCGGCGGGGGAAGACAGGGAGGGCGGAGGCAGGAGGGGATAAAAACCCCAGCTCCGCCGTGACCGGGAGTCTCCTGCCTTCCCTCCTCACCCGCCGCCGGTACCGGGGTCCGGGCCTCCGCTCCATCCCTGGGGGGAGCGCAGCGGAGTCTCTGCCGTGCCTCTCGGTGGCCCCTAACTCGGCGGAGAATGCGGGTCCGGGGCTGACGGCGGCGGCGGGGCAGGCATCGCGCTCCCCGGACATGAAGCGGCCGCCGGGAGCTCCAGGTAACGCTGCCCGGAGGGGCCACCCCCACGCAGCAAACATCCCCCCGGTAGCCGAGGTATGGCGGACGGGCAGTGTCCGGAGGGGCAGGAGCCGAGGCTGAGAGGGAGAGCCAGAACCGGGGGCAAGCGCAGCCCGGCAGTGGGTGGGGGAGACCCGGTCCCTGCCTCCGCCGCGGTGTGGAGCGGCTGTGGCCGAGCCTGCCCGGGGCAGGCGGGCAGAGACCCCCTCGGCGGGGAGGGTGGGTGGGGGTGGATGCGTGGGTGAGGCGAGGGGACGGCGCGGTGCCAGTGGGTGCCCCCGTACCGGTGCCGGTTTAGCCCGCCCGCTGGCCGGGCTCGCTGAAACTTTGCCCTCCGCCCACTCCCGGTGGGGATCGGGGGGCCTCCAGCCAGCAGCCCCCGTAGGGAGGCTGGCAGAAGTCCTCCCCCATCGTAGGCAATGGGGCTTCTCTGAAGTTTAGCCCGTCAGAGAAGCATTTGGAGGCGGTGAGGATCCTACGCTGGGCAACTAAACTTTCATAAGATCTGGCATTGCTTGGAGACTGATTACTGATACTGTAACAAGCGCTGCCTCTTATCATTGCCTTTTTTCTTAATTACTTTCTGATCTCCTTAGCAACTGAAGCAATTTGCAAGGTTTAAACTAGGGTGCAGCTTGGTTTACAAAGTAAAATAGCAGAAAGGGTGCATTGTTGTTTCAGTGATGCGTATTTCCCTCGCATGCTCTCAAGAGGGCTAAGAGCTGCAGAGTGTTGATTTCATGTAGCTGGAACTGCCGTAGACAGACTGCTGATGATTAGTCCAACTCAGGCTTTGTGGTACGTCACCCAGTTGCTCATCTGTGTTTCCTTTAAGCCAAATGAACTATCGTGTGTGCAAAATAATAAATAAATCTTTCTTCAGAGAAATTCAGTCTTTGCTGAGGGATGAGAGGGAGAAAATCGTTTTAGCTGGCTAAGGTTATGAGGCCAAAGTCATCTGTAATTCAACACTATTGAGGTCTGGCCAGCTGCTTGCCAGAGAGATCACTCCATTTGCCAGACTGACCTCAGGATCAACTTGCTGCAAAGGTGATGTAAAGCCATGTTTTCATCACTGCTAAGTCCTGCATCAAGTATAGCTTAGCCCAGTTCAAGAATTCAGCCTAGTGTACCAATATGTCACCCAGATGTAGCTCAGCAACAATCTCTGCTCTCTGATCCGTCATGTCACCCAATCTCATGGGTTACAATGGCTGGATAACTCAGAATCTGCTCAGTCAAAAACACTGAGCAGAGCTGTCAGGTAGATTCAATGCAGAAAGTGCCTTTCCCACTCAAGAGTGCTAAAAGCAGAGCCTAGAGACTGGAGTGCAGTGGCCACTGTGGGGATATTTCCTCCAACAGCATCCCACATACACAAGGAATGGAAGTTTATGCAGACCTTCCTTGTCGGTGTAACATTTCAAAAGATTAATTATGTAAGATGCTTCTACTCTGTATTTAATGGCACTGTCATGTACATAAACAGGATTAATAAAATTAGGATTAAAAACATTAATAATTGTACTTGCATAATATTGTTATTATAAATTAATAAGCTCCTATTCTAACAGTTGCTTTTTGTTCCATGGTCATGATGAAAGCTTTGTAAAATGCCATGCAGAAAAAAAAAGGGGGCTCTGAAAGAAAACATTAACAACTGAGCCATCACTGTTTCATTTAATGTATTATTTTGTTTAACTAATGCATACACAAGGGAAAGAGGGAGATGTAGAAACAATGTGGACCTTCTGGAGAGTGGACTGAAATCTTTAATGTTTTCTAGTGTTTGAGCTCTCTAGAGACTGAACAGTATTCCTGTAGTAGTACAGGGGAGTTGTGTGAAAAAATCTGCATTTTCACTGTGCAGAAAGTGCCAGCCAGGTGTGGGACCATTTGCATCATGTACAGAAAGATGCTATTCCTACTGTAAAGCAATTCTCAGTCCCATTTGTTTAACATTGAAAAGAATAATGGTTGTGTTTTCAAAAGCATTCAGATGACTTTGGATCTCCAGTCCAATTCACTGCTTAAGTTAAGAAATGTGCCACCTAAGAATTTTATAGCAAAGTGTCAAATTAATTGGGATAGGTAGCTTGGTGTACAGCTTTCTCTGGCAGAAAGAGCATTAAGCCTAAGGTACCTACAGGAGAAGAGAAAGCTCATGTAGACATTATTGATATAGCATTGATGGAAAAGAGAACCCAAAGAAAGTGAAAATGAGTGTTTAGGATATTAAATGATCTCACAGTGATAACTGACGGCGAGGATGTTTACAGGTGCCTGGCTTTCCCCTTTTCCATAAATAGCTCTAGGTGCTCATTACTTAAAAAAACAAACCAAACAAAAAAACACACACCTGCCTGGTGACAAACACATTAAAAAGATCAAAACCAAGGGCCTAATCCTCAGCTTCTCTGGAAGTGTTCCTGATAGCAGAGGATATTCCCTGTTATTTGAGGCTATGTGCTGTTCTCAAACATTTAAGAAGCATGTGCACCATTACTGCACTGGCAATTCATCTTAGGGACTACTGTGTTTTTGGCAGTGAGCTTAAAATATCACACTTCAAACCTACAAAGAAATTATTTCTTTGAAAATAATTCAAGTACAAAACTCCTAACCATGTCCTTCACTTTATTGTAAATCAAAAAAGCTATTTACCCAGCTCATTCAGAAATAATAGTGAAGTGCTTAGCCAGAGTCTGTTGGCACATGTTAGCTGATAGTATTTAATGGCAACATCTCTCTTGAGAAAATACGTAATACTGAAGCTTGTAAAATAGTAGGTTTCTAAGCCCTGAAGTAATGTTATTGGGATGAAACAAAATGCCACTTTTTAATATAAGGCTGATTATAGGCATTGTTCTTCCTTGTGTACACATACATGTTACTAACCCAGAAATGTTTATGCGGCAATTTTGAAGAAGTTCAAATTATCATTTAGGTTATAAATATTTATGTTGAGCATGCTTGTCTTTGTTGACCATTCTCTATAATTTATGCAGAAGTTTTGGGGAATACAGACTGAGAGGCAAGTTGCAGCTCAGCAGTCCTACTCTCCAAAAGAGCAAAGAATCTTTTGGGAATGTGGGCATGTGCTATGAGTCGGGCATGGGAAGGAAGGTTTCTGCTTGTCAGGGTGCCCTCAAGATAGCCTTTTGTGGCCCATGGTATGTTTATGATGTCTGTAATTTGAATTTGCTTCACCAGGCAAGACTAACACCAGGCAAGGTAACTGCAGTTATCTGAAACCATTCTGGTTTGGAAACTTCAGTGAGTTTTGGAAGTACACAACCTAGTTTTCAGCCCTTGCAGAGTATTTTTGCTCCTTAGAATTCACAGGTGTTATGCTGATTTACACCAGCCAACTGATCTGCCTTTTGGATTTGGTTGCAGACTGGCTCAGAGTTTCTGGTTAGATGACTGTGAGTATGGACAGAAACAAACATGCAAGGCTATTCAGTGTATTCAACTTGGTGGCCCTCCCAAAACTGAACATTGACCTAGTATGTCCTATTTGGAATATCTTCTGGATCACAGCTATATTCAACATAGGAGCTGATTTTTAAAAGTGCCATACGTCTTTTTGCCAGTGCAGTTACATTAAAAATCAGGCTACATAAGTTGCAAAATCAGGCATTCAGGTATGAGAGGGAAAGGCAATCTATGCAACAGCAGTTTCTCTCCCTTTTTTTTCAGTGCTTTATAATTCAGTTGTCAAACACATTATTTTATGCTATGCAGTTTTCAGATACCTTGAATTGTGAGATATACTAACTAAAAGACTCAGTATTGAATTATTTTTTTCATCTGTTGGAGTGTTTCAATTATGCTTCATGTACTGTATACCATACAAATCCATACAAAGGTACAGAATTATTTCCCAATGGCAATTTCAGTAAAGCTTTCTTCATAGGTTTTGCCCTCTAGAACTCATCTATATTAATTGTTGCCATAAAAGAATAGCTAGCTAGTGAAACAAAATAAGTTAGTTGCTTAGGACTGGTTAAAAAAATAATTCCTCTGGGTTCCTAGCTTCCCACGCAGTTATTTACTTCAGTAGGATGCAAAAGCCTAAAAGACTATGAATCTTAATACTAAGCTTTTTTTGTAACCAATTCATTGATTTTTATGATATTCCTATAGGTAAGATCATGTTGCTATATCCCTTTCATAGACAGGAAAGCGAGGAGAAGACCTTATAGTCAGAAGTGCCAGCTACAATCACAGCACTTTTACTCTCATCTCAGTATTTTACATCAGTCCTTCACAAACTCAGTAATAAATACAGGCTCCTTATTCTCTAAGTGTCAAGTTAATGACTATAATATGGTAATTATTTTCTAAAATTCACCAGTTCACATAATTTGCCTGATCTTGCAGTAATTCTGTGGCAGAGGCTAGGATATGCTCAGTTCTCAAGAACTGGCATTTACTGATCTCTTGATGTAATCACTCTTTCTGTTCCTTGTGATTTCTCAGATTCTTGTGCACAGTGTGAGAAGAGCTTTTGGGGAAAAAAAAAATAAACGGCCATGTAACTAAGGTCTGCATATTAAATTTTAAATGGCACAGAAAACCTTAATTTTAACATTTTTAAATTTTGGGGCACTTGATTTGGTAGTCTTGCCACTCTCTTAATACAGATTTTTGGAATGAAGACATTTAAAGCCATTGTATATACATAAATTCTTGTGAAAAGTGAATTCTCTCATGCTTCTGCCTTCATAATTCTTCTTTTAATAGGTCATTAGAAAGTTCAGCTCTTTAGATTCATAGCACATCCTTTACCACTTGATTTAAGAGTAGAAGAGTATTTGTCAGCAGAAGACAGCAGCCTGCCAGATTGGCAGAGGGTTAGAGAGGACAGGAATAAAGAACTGAGGGGGAGTGGAAATAAGTGAATTTAACATATATTCATTAATTGCATAGATAATGTTAGATTCATAAGTAGCAGATGCAAATTCTCCAGAGAAGTGTTTTATAAGGTTTACCTCCTTAAACTCTTGCCTCTCTTCTGCTTAACCTTCTTACTGCCTTTTGGACCCTCCCTATCTGCTTTTCCAGTTTTATATGCTTTAACTGACTTCTACATCCTCAAGCTACCTCCTCCTCAATTGCTTCATTAGTAAGCATGGTGATCCATTAGCATCTTCCTCCCCTGGTTTTGCCCTTGCTTCTCTATGCACCACTTATCCTCCTTCACTCCTCTTTGGCTGCTTCTCTGTCCTGCTGTTCTCCACCCTTTAGGTCTTGGTTTTAATGTTTTTTTGACTCATGCTTTCTTCATCCAGCTTGCCTCATGAGAGTATACAACTTCTCCTTTGATTCTGCCTCTTTCCATCGGAGGTTGCTTCTTTCTCCTCCTCCCTCCTGCCCACAGGCAGTCTCCCAGCTCCTGGCCGTAGCCACTGTCAGCAGCACAGAGCAGACACTGTGGGGTTCACATCTGAGCTGTGAAGGGGTGGGGATAATCAATGCATATGGATTCACCTGGGAATTGAGTGACAAACACTTAAGAGATATCAAGGGGAGAGCAAGAGTGAACAGAAACATTCATTATGCTGCTAAGTATGTGTACATTTTCTTAGGATGTGGCAAAAAAGCATGTCCCTTTGATTCCCTAGGGAATCACTGCCCTGCCAAATGTTACATTTCTGCTTCAAATTATAGTGACACTAAAATATTCTCAGAGAAGAGTATGGTTGTTTTGTTCGTATCATCTAAGTATAAGCAAAATAATTTTTTTACTTTACTAAGTTTTGAGACATGGCTGATTCATTTGTACTGAAATTTCCCAAAACTTGTGCCTGAGGTAGGCACCAGGCATAGAGAATTTCCTACTCAACAGCTATTTTGGCAAAGGTAGAAGTAGCAGAATATAAAATATTCCAGTTGGACATCTTGAATAACTTTAAAAATAGACTGTTGCTACCTAAACTGATTTATTTTTTTTTTTAAGGGAAAAAAAAAGAGAGAGAGAAAGAAATTCGTATGACATTTAAATCTAAGTAGACTGGGAAAATTCTTTGCTTGAAAATGTGTGACATTTTCTGATTGGTAAGAAATGCATGTTGTAACTACTCCCCGCTAGACAAGAAAATAGCCTTTTTGGATAACACTTTTTCTTTCTGGTACCAGGAGCTTTCTGTCTGGGTTGGTTTGCAAAGAGGTAGGAGATGCCATTGCCCAGTCACGTTCCACAACGGAACATTTCTGCTTTATTTTTTAGTGAACTTTCAGAAATTGCATTCCTTGGCCCAAGACTAAAGTCCAGTTGCATTGTTTTTGAAGAGAAAAAAATATATCTGTCGTGTAAATGTGAGTGTAGAATGTCATGTTTACATAAAACCAATGTTAAGCTAAGAACTAGACTTTGTAATTAACCATATGAAACATTAAGGATTAATTCCCTGTATTTTTCAAAAGGCATGCATGAGAAATCAAGCAGGGTATGAATCGTAAATGTTAACGTACTGTACCTCTGTATCCCTCTTTTGACAGCAATTAGTGCAAAGCTAACTGCACATATAATCTGTGGTGAGGAGCACTGGGAGACAGCCAAGAGACAGTGAAAATGTCTTTAAACTGGTGGACAATTCCTACTCAACTTGGAGTATTTAGAGTGAACTTCAAAGGACTGGCATGCCTCTTGGTCTTCACAGTGAGCATTTGTGGCAGCGCCTCGGGGATGTGTCCAACAACCTGCATCTGTGCCAGTGATATCGTAAGCTGCACCAATAAGAACCTCTCTCGGGTGCCAGGAAATCTTTATAAATATATGAAAAGGCTGGATCTGAGTTATAACAGAATTAGATTTTTGGAGCCTGAATGGATCCCAGTGCTGTTTGAGAAACTGGACACTCTAATAGTCAATCATAATACCATTAGCAGTGTTGTCACTGGAAGCTTCTCCACAACCCCAAATCTGAAGTACCTAGACTTGTCATCCAACAGCCTGAAGACACTGGGCAGCCCTGTGTTTCAGGAGCTGGGGGCACTGGAAGTTCTCCTGCTGTACAACAATCAGATAACACAGATAGAGTCCTCAGCCTTCGGAGGATTGTACAAATTGCAGAAACTGTACTTAAGCTATAACTTGCTCTCGCATTTCCCTCTGGACTTGTACACTGGAAAATATAAACTGACAGACCTTGTGTTGCTGGACATTTCCTTTAATCACATCCAGTCGATGCCTGTTCAGCGCCTAAGTTCAGTGCCGGCCAAACATCTTAGTGGAATTTATCTTCATGGCAACCCATTTTATTGTGACTGTATGCTGCACTCCATGCTGCTCTTCTGGTATCAGAGACACTTCAGCTCAGTGGTGGACTTAAAAAACGAGTACACCTGCTTGTTGCGATCAGACCCAGGAGGTAACAATAAACTGCCTTTACTGCATGACAACTTTCTGAATTGCTCTGAAAGCACCATCAACAGCTCTTTCCAAGCCTTTGGGTTTATTCACAATGCCCAGGTTGGTGACAGGCTGATTGTGCACTGTGACAGCAGAATCAGCGATGCTGGCACACACTTTGTTTGGATAAGTCCGGACAATAGATTGCTGGAGCCAGACAGGGAGATGGACAATTTTAAGGTGTTTCATAATGGCAGCCTGGAGATAACAGATGCCCAGCTGGAGGACTCGGGGCTGTATTCCTGCATTGCAATAAATAAGAAAAGACTATTAAATGAAACCATAGAGGTTAGAATAAATGTTAGCAATTCCACAGTGAACAGGTCCCATGCTCATGAAGCATTTAATACAGCTTTTACCACCCTTGCTGCCTGTGTAGCCAGTATTATTTTAGTACTGCTATATCTCTATCTGACCCCTTGTCCATGTCAATGTAAGGCAAAAAGGAGGAAGAGGAAGCTGAACCAAAGCAGTGCTCATTCATCCATACTAAATTCCACACCTCCACAAGAGCTGCCAGCTGATGAGAAGAAGGCTAGCACTGGTAAACGGGTTGTTTTCCTGGAACCTGTGCATGAACCAAAACACAGTCAGAACGGAAAAGTAAAACTGTTTCCTAATGACAATATCATTGCTGAGAGTATCTTAAAAACTACTCGAACAAAATCCGACTCTGATTCTGTCAACTCTGTGTTCTCGGATACACCTTTCATGCCATCAACTTAGTTTGCTGCCTGTGTTTGTATCATGCAGTTACACTTCTGAATACCTCCTTTGCTTGTAGCAACCATCAGGAAAAAAAACAAATAAAAAGAGAGAAAACATTTTAAAAAAGAGTCTCTATTGTCAGTCCTTGAACTGTGTCTCCTCTCCTGTGAGTGCAGAGCCATGCAACAGTGGTACCTTGTTTGGGAAAAGCAAACAGTGTGGCAGTAATGTGAGTGTCTTCAGTGCAACCTTAGCCTTGGCTTTTACTCTCTGGTCCATACACAGCAATCTCTCACGCATCTTTAGCAGTACTTTGCACGCATGCAGATGTTCAGTGGCAGAGGCTGACCACTATATAACAATCTCAGTCTTACTGATAATTCTCCTCCTCTGCAGTGAGCACAAAGCCCGCTCAGATGGCTATGGGGAAAAATGCTCAGGCTTCCTGCTGTCCCTTTCACAGGCTCATAAAATCTTTACAGTAAAATCACTAGGGGAAAAAAATCATGAGTTTTCTTGGACTGATCAGAACAAAAAGATTTGCCACTAGCATGCCTTGCAGCACTGGATAAATGTTTATGGTGTTCAACTAGTAATGCATTTGCCAGGAAGTGCTTAAAAATTTTATATGGGGCCATTGTACTCATTTTATTCAGAATTTAGCCATGGCGTTATTCACAAGAAGTACAGTGGTTGTTTTTGCTTATAAATATTAGCACATAGTGTAAGCAGGTAGAAGTTAACATGTAACCTTTGCAGTTGCCTTAATCAAGGAATGGAGGTTGTCAGTCATGAGGACTCAAGCTCAGTAGCAGTAACACATTAAGCTGCAGGCGTGGATCGATTGTAAGCAGTTGTCTTACCCTTGCTGTACACTTTGCACCACATGTGTGGCAGGCAAACAAGCCTGCCACCTTTACCAGGGGTCATGCTTCATCTTAGGGATGGGAGGCTTCTCTTCAGAGGCAACTTCGCCAAATAGGAGAAATATTTCAATTAATCCTTCCAGTGGCACATCATTCCAGCACTCTTACAGAATTTGCTTCCTAAAGATTTTTCTTAAAAGAGTGAATACACTATTTGGACAAACTTGTGGAAAATACAGAAGACCTTATGCACTGTGAACTAAGAAATGACAGCTTATCTCTAGACTTGGCCCTTGCCTTGTGTGTACTGCTTCCTTCTTTGCCCAAAGATATCACTGTTAAAGTTGCTGAAACTGGTAAGACTGATCTGAACTGGTCATTCAACATAGGCTGCATGAAGCGTTGTTTTATTGTAATGAGCATACTTTTGTATTTAGTATTTATTTTTCTATTATATTTGCCTCTTTGTGAGTTTTTTGTTTGTTTGTTTTTTAAGCTTACTTAAGCTGGAGCTGGGATGGACTTTGCCAGTCTTTCTCACATTGATTAGTAACAACTTCAAAGGAGTTTTGCAAGGAATTAGAGCTTACCAAAGAGTAACTGGAGCATGTCTGTCTCATTCTATCTTTAGGGAATATACTGAAAGGGTAAAAGATAAACAAAATCAGAATCAAAGGGCTACATGGTATGGCAATTTTAATTTATTTTTGAGAGGCTTACTGTAAAAGCCACTTGCCATTTTTTGTGAGTTCTTTTGAGAGGCGTGCCATCATGCTAAAGCTTATATCTGGCTGAGCCAAAGCTATCAACAATTGATTTGCTACAGAGAAATCCTGATGTAGCTAATTGTTTGAAAGCAAGCTATCTGGAAAACAGATTAGATCAGGAAACAGTGTTGCTGTGATGTGCACAAAGTATGTGGAATTATAAAACTGCTGGAGATTTTAATTCAGATATTCAGGGAGATGGAAGATAGAAATTCTTTTTCTAGGCAGAGCATGATAAAGATGTGGGAGAGAAAGATGACCAGGAGTTTGGGTCCTTTATTTGTACATTTATCTGTGTAAATTAAAAAATAGCTTCTGCTCTCATATTCTTTCATAAAGGTCTTTCTCTCTTTTGTCTGAGTACCAGTGTTAAACCCAAGTCTGTATGTTTACATATAAGGTATGGTGAACAAAGGTTTGACACTGTCTCCTCAAATATTTTTCTTACTGAAACAATTCAGCTAAGCTGCTTGATATGCTGCTTTGCCATGCACGTGGTGGGTGAGTATCCTCCACGTTGAGCAAGGAGACGATCAGTGACTTGGGGCCAAAGGGCCAGCTCCCGCGGGAAGTTGTGCAGATCAGTTACAGCTCTGGGCAGATACTGTGTTCTTTTGTCATATGTGAGGTTAGTTGACCGAGATTTCGGTGTTTACACAAGAGTGCTGATGGTTAGTTCCAAATTGGGCTGAAAGGGTTGTTGGGGTGGCTGGGAGGCAGATGTACACTTCTCCTTAGCAGCTACAGCTGAGCAGGTGCACCCGCTGCTGCTGCTGGCAGCACGAGGCAGTGACAGCGCCTGGTACACTGACCGTGCATTTTAAATCTGCACAGAAGCCCTGAATAAAAAAAAGTACAGATCCTGCAGCCTGCCTTCTGCAGGGCTGCTGTGCTGCAGCAAGAACAGGGGGATTTGTGGGATCAGAGTAATCCTGCCAGATGACTACAGAAGATGAACGTTGTTCTGAACAGCAGATATTTACTGTGATTATTAACTGGCTCTATTTTACTGACTGCTTCAAAGTGCTCATCGTTGTGACTGTGGTTAGAAACAAGGCTGTAAAACTGAAGTTTTGGAAGCAGCTGTTGGCCTGTTTACTGCTTCTTTAAGCTATCACAGTCTTGAGATTTCAGTGGGTGCAATTTTAATGCAGATTTTTAAATTCTTTTCTGAATCCCAATCCCATCCTTGGAAGGCTGTGGAAAGCCGACGCAGCCGTTCTGTCTTCCCAAAACAATGCAAGTCCCCTGCAGGTGGAGTGGGGAGCTGGCTCTGCCTCCAGTTCCACAGCCACACAGCAACTGGGTGGTGACATAGGCTCCCCAGATGCCACTCTAGCAGCTCCAATGTGGTCCACCCTCCCAGTGAACCTTCATCAGCAGGCCTGTCCTACTGCCATGTCATCCCTGTCAGTCTGTATCCTGGATTTCACGTTGCTGTTTCCAGCAGCTCCTGAAGAGCTGAATGATGTTTTTAATACAGAGTGAGCTCAGTTCTGCAAAGTGTTGAGTGCTCTGGCACCAGTCCAGCGATGCTCTTAAAATAGGTTTGCTGTAAGGCAGAGGTACCAGCCCACTGGCAAGAAGTCTCTGGTTGGGCAAGGGGTCACTCGCTGCTTCTGCAATATACCCAGAAAGAGATATTGCCCATGCAGCTCAGATAATTGTGGATCAGTTTTGCTTTCCCTTGTCTTCTTTCCAGTGCCTGAGACTGGGCCATACAAGGTCGTAGGCAGGGCTCTAAGCTGTAGCTGAACACTGCCTCTTCTTGTGAGGCTCCTTTGAACCTAGGTCCTTCCACCACTTCAGTGGTGGTGAACAGCTTTGCTCTTACTCGAGGGCCTGTTGCATCAGTTCCAGCTGACTCACATATCAAAAATAAGGGTAGTGGCTGCAGAAAGTTCTGGGAGGTCATGCCTTGCATCATTGTGTTTCCAGTACTGCACTTGCCTGCAAGGTGTAAGCTTTTATGGAGTGCATTAGAAATCGATCATGTGAGGTCAGCATGCAAACTCTCAGGCCAGCCCAGAGTGTAGCAACAGTAACTGCACAACCACATTGTTCCTATATGCTCCACCTGTAGTGGCAGGTGACAGGGAAGGCAGCTAGTCATGTCTCCTGACCTCGATAAGGTAAATATCTTACTGTAGCCACCTTAGTAATGATGAACATATACAATGGCTGTCCCTCAAATATGCTGAGCAACTGCCAATCAAGCTGGAAACTGGAGGTTAACTGAATTAGCCCTTAATCTGATGTTGATTACAACAGCCAGCACCATGTCCTTTTAGCCCAGGTGTTCACCCCCCACTTGTTGGGCAGATAGTGCACCAGGTTAGTAACATCTATCTCCCTAGCATTGCTTCTTTAAAAGGTCAGATTTCTGAGGGCTGCTAATAACAGTGTCAAAGGACTAACAGATTATATAGCACATTCTCCTGAGCAAGTAAAACCCTTGGGTCAAGTTCTGATGAAACAATAAATTTTTTTTTTAGGATAGTACAAGATTATTTCATCCTACTGGAGTAAATCAACCTCCTTCAAAGTGCTTTAATACATGAACTGCAGCATGTTCCTAATAACCTCTCATGTCTCTGAAACGGATGAGAGTAAACCAGCCTTTATGGGCCAAAACATGCTATTGTGGTAATCTTTCAAGTAATGCAGAGGTGACAATCCCCCTTGGACAACAGCTGCTGGCCATCCTCTCCAGCACACACTTCTGCTCTTTTTCATTGAGGCTGAACTGTCACCATTTGGCCATGGCTGGTGCAGGGACCATTTCCAGCCTCTTCTTCTGTAGTTTTCTGTGTCAAGACCGTCTTCCTAAAGATGTTTTCTGGATGTACTGCACATTTGCTGAGAGGGATCGTATTAGTTATGATTAATTAAAACAACTACTTCCAAATGGCTTCTGAATTATGAGAACTGGCATTGGTAAGCAGTACCTTTTGTAAGTACCAAGTAGAATGCTTTTGAGAAGACAGGATACATGTTTCATTAACAGACTGAGCAATTTAGATTTCACTGACTTTATTTTTGCTCTTTCTGGTAAACAATACTTGAATCATTATACAGAGCAAGACAGTGCATATTTAAGGAATTTTTCCCATGTTTCTTTTATATGCTTCCATTTGTCCAGCAGGGCTCAGACATGGATAAGAGTAGAAATTTGAGTATGAAAGGGATAAGGGAAATAAATCATTTTGGCCGAAGTTCACTTGATATTTAAAAAAACAAACACACACACAAAAAAGCTAATATCTGAGCTCTTGCCTTCAGTGGGTACAAGATAAAAATTTTAAAATTAAACGTTTTATACATTTACCTAAATATAGAGTTCATGGGTATTTTGGAGGACCTGGGTGTTAGTAGAGTTTTGGCAGTAATACAGGTATGAAAGTGATCCATACAAAATCAAAGTGTAGAAGTATTAGTAGCTGCTTTTGAAGAAGAGATTTCCCAAACATGCTAAAGAGGTCATGTCATAGATAAGAGATATCCAACGTGTGATTATCCAGGCATAGACCTGTTGTTTTATTTCATTTAACTGAACTTTTCTGTCTCATTTGACTAATTTAAAATGGCATATTTAAAATCTCTTATTTTTTTAAAGGAGAAAGACTATTCATATGACTTCTTGCATCAACTTTACTAAATTGATTTAGAAACTGCTCTGTTTGCATAAAGCAACTCGGGTGTACAAATAGGCTGTCCAGTCTGTATTAATATTTCTAATGACAGTCCAAATAGACTGTAAGTATTTCCTTGGCAAGCTAAAGGCAAATTGCATCATGCAGACCTTTCCTGGACAAACAAGATGTTTTCTTCAATCAGATTAGCTCAATCAATAAACTCAATTGAAATCTTCATTTAGCCCTTGCCACAGATCACCTTTTGAATGCAGTACCTTTATTTGCACCTTTAAACTATGCATGGAGCATCGCAGGCTGCTACAGCACATATACCCGATAGGGAAGTCAGGAGAGGGGAAGAGCAGTGGGGTGGAAGGGAATGTTATTTGCTCGAGAGCTGCCTAATACGGTATCACTGCCAGTTTGTCTCCTCAGGGGTTAATGGTCCTAAAACCAAAATGCTCACCTGGATCAAAGAAACCTTAGACACCTCTCCAGAAGGGAACTGAGGCTCTGGTATCTGCCCAGAGCCTCAGCAAGTGCAAATGCCTGCATTTGCATAAGACAAATGTCTTTTCACAGAAACGAAAGGATTTCCAGCACTTTCCCTGGTAGCCGAGGTGCTGTCAGCAATAATATACCACAAAATAAATTAACTCAGATAAGCACTGCTGTTGCCTGGAGCAGCTCAAGTAGCCTTTTGCACTTGGAGCTGAGGGTTTTATAGCACTAGATAGAGCCAGGCTACATCTGACTTTTGTCCTGTTTGCTCTTTTTACCTGGCACCAGAATCACTGAAAACCACTGGGTTTGCTGTATTTTTTAGCCAAGTATTTAGAGCAAACAAAATCTTGAGCCTTTCCCCAGGCAGTCCACTGCTGCCTAAACATTGGTGGAAGGGGAACAAAGCTTTTCTCCTTGGTTTTAGTGCCACTACAGAGACTATTTCTGATTTAAGCTAGGGAGTGAACAGTGTTGGTGTGGTGATACTAGTGCCACCAACATGCTCATATTTGTCAGTCAAGGCTGGATCCTGCTGAAGACATTTTGCAAAAGAGCAGAAGGTATACTTGCTTCTCTGACCTTGCTTTTTAAGCAGAAAATAATATACTTGAGCTATTGCCTGAAGTAATTTCAAACCCTATTTTCTCAGCTAACATTCATGAGGGCAAGTGAATGGCATATGTAATTGCAATTCAATCAGTAATTTCATAATTTGGAGATGAGAAAACTTTCCCTTGATTTTATCTCTTCTCCTTCCCTTTTTGTCTATATACTTAAAAGGTAGCTGATCTATTTTTAACATGTCTCTCCTCTCCTGTTTATTTTCAAGCACAGATAATCCCTGCATACAATTTAAACAAAATTATCATGTTGCAGGGAATTATCTCTACGATCCGTATGCTCTGTAGAGATAAGCCGATTTGTTGAGTATCTGCCCTGTGTTTAATTTCACATTTAAAAAATATATGTAGACATGTTTATATTATTGCTGCTATGTTTGTGATACATATTTTTCTTAAAATTTCCTTCCCATCACAGAAAAAAAAAAATCCATCAAATGTCATCAATCACTGTATTTACCAACAACAGACATTTTTGTCCTTTAAGGCTGTAAATTATTTTATTTTCTTTTAGCAGTCCAACTTATTGATTCATACCTAATGCAGAGTCAGTCTGGCTTTCAACAGCATCTGCTTCATATCAGTTATGAAAACAGGCTGCTTCACTTTTCTAAGTAAAAACAATTTTTTAATTACTAACAATGCTTTACACATAACAACAAGGTAGGTCATAAATTTTTATCCTAGGTGGAGTCTGTGTCAAGTTTAAGAAATGCTACAAGTATGTAGAAGCTATATTGTTGTAATTTATTCCTCAGGAATTTTAGTATAGGATTAATGTTGTGGTTGTTGGCACTATCATTTTGTATTAAAGAAAATCAATTCTTATGGGTGCTCCACTTGCAAAATTGCTGTTGCAAAGTGCTGTTTGCAGTATTCAGACGGCCTGTGATGAATTCCCAACTCAATCATTTACCTGTTGTCTTGTGTAAGTGCCTGAGAGTGATAAGAATGCACCTGGCCAGATATCCAGCACAGCCAGACACTGCTCCTTTTATACTCACTGGGGAGAAACTGCTGGAAAGCACACCAGAAGAATCAACGTGCTGTATACTTGGCACATTGTGGTGATCTATAATTGCTTCACAATAAAGAAATGTGATAGAAGGAAGTTTTAAAATTCTAATCATCACAATGCATCAAAAGGTTATACAGCTACCCTGTCATTGCTGTGCCATTTTCATATTCTTCAGAAGTGTAGGTAAATCTCTCAGTCTCCAATATATGCAATAGTACCAAGTTAGGCCTATACAAAATACCATGCTTTCTGGGAATAACTCCTCTAGCTCTCCTACAGGTCTTGGCATAAATTACAGGTTAAGGCATAAATTGCAAAATTTACGTTCATCTACTGCAAATAATCATGGACTATGTTAGTTTTCATTATCAGTGCAGATATGACCCCTGCTGTATTACGCAGGGTGCATTTCATGGTGATAATGTGTGAAGGGGCCATTTCTCTTATCAAAATTATGTTCAAAAGGCAGAGCAAGGTCTGGGGCTCAGACACGGTGCTGTTCTCTTGCTGCCCAGAAGCAGGTTTTTTCACAGGTAGGTACTTATCAATATGCAGTGTCTGTGTTTTCAATTATATGATGACACTACTTGCTATGACCAAAACATTTTCACACATTGAAGAGAAATATTTTCCTCCAGAGGATGCTTTAGAGCTTCAGAAAGCCTTTCCCTCTGCACTGACCACACACCGAAACTAGGAAGACGAATGTAATTGAAAGTACATTAGCCCAAGGGAATGCTGCCATAACAGACCATTTGAGTCTAACTCTCTGAATGATTTCAAAATGCCATGCTCTTGGCAGTGGCAAGTACTTTTCTATAACATCCATGCTGGAAAGTTCTCCAAAAACTGACAGACAAAGCCAACCCCTGAAGTCTTGCCATGCGCTGTAGTAGCCGAAAGGGAACGTCGGTAATCAGTGAAAACTGGATGCCAGATGACCTTTCCAGGCTGCCAGAAATGCTGATTTTGGCTGTAAGGATTCACAGGCTTTAATTTCTGAGAAAGAGTTGTCATCACTGACTGCTCCATGGAGTAGCACTGGCATATTAGTGACATTAATCTGCTGACACAACTGGAGTTCAGGCTTTGCTTCTTGTCAGCTCTACTTACTTCTGTGAAGAAAAGCAGAATCTGAAAGTTCTGTTGTTGTATTTTTGGGGTTTTTTTTCACATCTTGGGGGTTTTTTTAGCTTCTACATAATTCATGAACATAAGCCAAAGTTAACTGCACTGCATCTATGCACCATGTTTCTTTATCTCCTCTGTATCTTATGGACATTGATTATGGCCACGCTGAAGTTGTAATGTGCACTGGGCAAGAGGTCCAAGGAGGATCCAAGAGGTCCAAGAAGAGCCCAGTAAGTCCAAAGTGACCTTTTACCCCTGAGAAGTCCCTGCAAAGGTGAATAGTTTGAAAATATCCAAGGTCTGACAACGTAGGACAAAATCACTCTCAATCTATGCCAAAGTCTAAAATTGTCTTTTGATATTCAAAGCAGGGTTTCTTGATTGTTTCAAAAATCCTCTGAGACTGTCAGTAATCTTTACATGAACAATATATATATGAATATACTGAGTCTGTGAGCAATTTTAATTTTGGCAGCTGAAGCATACAGCCACTGCAGTTTTCTGTCATTGTTTCTAATTTAAGAATATCAGTAACAAAACCCTCCAATTTAGTCACCTACACACCAGCAATCACTTCAGTGAAGCTGTTAAAGCTGGAAGAGAATTAAGGTAAATTTTAGAAGGAACAATGAGAGAAGCAGCCTAGAAAGAAGTAAAAAGAATTGTGACTTCAGTCTCAGAAGCAGGTAATCCAAGGGGTAAAGCGCATCAGGAAAGACAGGAATTGGGAACTACATCAAATGCACAATGATAAACTTACAGGAGATAAAATATTAGGTGCAAAGTGTGTTACAAATGCACCAAGACCTTTCTAAGAACCTAAAATCAAAAGGAGTCATATTAAAGTAAAAATAAAACCGTAATTAGGTATGAGTCTAAAAGGAATTGAGACAGTTCCAGTGGTTAAAGTGATAACATCATTTTGGGACATAAAGGCAGCAAAAAATGTGAGGTACAATAAGTACATGAGAAGCAGAAGAGAGGCAAAGTAAAGGTTCATTGCTTAGCAGGCATTGCACAGAGTAATGAAGTGTTCACCATCTTCATAGTAATAGATTAATTTCTGATCAGACACTTAACCACATAAAATTTAATGTGAAAATAGAAGCATAGCCAGAATAGGGAGAAATTAAGTTTAAAAATGCCTGGATAAGCTAAGTATAATTGAAGCCATCAGAACCTGATGACATTCACCTTTCCTTGCTTAAAGGAATAGGAAGAAATCTCTAAAATATTCAATTCTCTTTTAAAAATCACAGAACATGAGCAGGTCCCAGATAATACAAGAGAAGCAAATACATTACCTACCTTTAAAAAAAAAAAATCAGGAAAATTATAGATTATTCAGTGTAACACCAATTCCTGGAATTATTCTGGAACAAGTGGTTAGATAAGCAATTTATAAGTTCCTGGAGCATGCTAAGAGGGTAAAAACAGCTGGCAGATTTGACAAGAACAAATTGTATTTACCCTGTTTACAGCTGACAAGTTAACAGGCACTGGCTAGATAATAGGAGCAGGTTTTTGACCACCTGGACAGTAGAACAATGAGAGAGACTATTGATTTATGCTGTTGCATTTTTTGTTTGGTTTGGGGTTTTTTTGCTAAAATATTTTTAACAATTAATCAGGCATATACTTTCTGAGGATGAGGTAGGCTTTTTTCATCTTTATTCATTGTAGGGTTGTGGGGAACGGTAGCACCCCTGATACCAGCCCGTGACAAGGGTATTGGACTAGAGGAGCTGCAAGATCTTTTTCAGCCCTACTGTTTCATGTAGACAGTGTTTATTTAGGTCCCCCTAGCCTTGCCCCATGACTTACATTGCAAATTTGCTGCCCTGGATTCAGGTTATTAAGGATTGTCTGGGACAAAATACAAAGTCTTCCTTTTTAAATGGTTCACGTGTGCTTAATTTTCCTTTGGAAATTTTAGCAGCAAGCAAGCAACCTTTTTCCCCAGAAATTTGATTTGGTTTTGCTCCTTAGGTTTGAATAAATGATGCTTCTGAAATCTGCCCTATCCCAACAGTGCCTCTGAAATACATGTCATACATGAATGAATTATCTGGGGGACAAACTGTGGTCATTCCATTGTAGAAATAAATTCAATTTTGTCCTGAAACTGTCTCACACTGAGAACTAGGATGCTGGGAGAATCTTGGGCCATGCTGTTACTTGTGAAGCAGCTCCACAAACAGTAATTTCAGTCCACTTTTCAAACATTTCCAAGTCACTGGGCCAAGATATTGTCTTAGCTGTGAATGCTGATCATTTGAGAAGAATCTTCGTCTGTTTCAGTTTCTAACAGTGCAGGCAGGTTTAACTTGGCCTTAGGTTATAGAGATGGGTAAACTTCTCAAATACTCTTGGGACCTCTAGTAAGCCTGAAGTTTGCTTTGCATTGGATGCAGCCCAGCATGAAAGAGTATGAGGCATGGTCAATGTGATTGCTGGCATGATTCAGTACTACACAGCAGAGGAAATTGTACAGTCTGGGCTGAACTTCTGAAAGCGAGGGCTCTTTCCCCACTCAAAACATGGACCTGTCATGATAGTGTGCCCCAAAATGGAACTGAATTATTCCTTCTCCCACCTCCTCCCAACTGATGTGACTGTAACAAGTTTTCAAAGTGTTTTCTTTGGAATGCAGAGTTTCCTTCACTGTGTATAATACATCATATATGACTGCCTACTACTGAGCAGTGAAGCTAGCTGGTTTTTTTTCAGGTACTAAAACAGTTCATCCCTAAATAGTAGGCAATCCTTTCACATTTCCAATAGCATTTACTCTAAAATGAGGCATTAATCTGCTGGGTGAACAAGTCAGAGCCTTACAGTTATCTTCTTAGCACTTTCTCTGCCTGGTCTTTTTTGGGATCCAAACTCTTTAGGAATAATGCAAGACACCAAAATATCCTTAATAACTGGCATATATAAGCATTCAGACATATTGAAAGTGTGTTTTGCTGGTTGTCATTTAACAAAAACAAAATTATAGTCTGAATAAGCTTGTGATATTCAACACATTTTAAAACTCAATCTGTCTGTAGTATTTGATTAAAATAATGAGACCTTATTAAAAGCTAATTGCCACATTTCATTTTAAAAGTGGAAGCTATTAAAGAATACAAGATCTATATTAGCCATATACAGATTTAGGACTTGATTGTTCTCTTTCCGTTGGTTGCATCAAAAGAAACTATTAAAAGTGATAAAATGACAATTAACTAGATTGAGAGCAGAATTAGAATGTGCAGTACAATCAAGTATCTTTTGAAATCCTGACAGCAAAGTAACAATGAGATGGACACACTTCTTAATTATTACCCCAAGTATGAACTCTGAATGATAATTTTTCCATTTCTCACAGTATTTATATTGTATTCTACTGAAGTGTTTAGGACAAATTCAGTGATCAGAAGCATGAGACTAGGCTCCTAGATAATTTATTTTATGTACCTGATGGAAGGAAAAAAAAAAGATGGAGTTACCAGCATTCAGCTGAACAATTTCTTTTAACTTCACACGATGTTTTCTATCCTTTACATTACAAACAATTGGCATTTGTGATGCTCTGAGATACCTTTGCAGAAAGCTGAATGGGAAAATCATAAAATAATTTTGGTTGGAAAAGACCTTTAAGATCATCAAATCCAACCCTTAACTTTGCAGTGCCAAGTCCACCACTAAACCATGTCCCTAAGCACCACATCTACATGTCTTCTAAATACCTCCAGGGATGGTGACTCAGCCACTTCCCTTGACAGCCTGTTCCAGTGCCTGACAACCCTTTAAGTTTTTCCTGATATCCAATCTAAACCTCCCCCGGCACGACTTGAGACCATTTCCTCTTCCTGTTCTATTGCTTATGAGAAGAATGATAGATGAAAAAGTCAACTCCAGAGAGGAAAAAATGGTGCCAAATAAATTGACTGTACTTTGGTCTAGGCTTCTCTTTTGTTCTATACTATAATTGAAACTGTATTTTAAGCTGGGAATGAACCTTTATCCTGAGACTGTCTTGTGTCTTGAGATTATCCATGTGTCTTCAGGAAAAGTTACTGAGTTCATCTGTGCCTTGATTTCCCACCAAAAAAACACGTAGAGTGTAAATGAGCTGATTCGCAGTGTCACCATGAGTATGAAAAATTACGCAGGACTCTCAGAATCTTGGGAACGAACTGTCGCTAGTGTGGGACCACCACTTTTGAAAGTGTACACATATCCTCAGCTTGATCCAACATGACTCATCCAGGGTCAGAGTGGGACCCAGACTCATCATTTTCTGCCAGCCCCAGGAAGTGTGTAGCCTTGGTTCTTGTGTTCCTAACCCAAGTGTGAAAACAGGGATCCAGAAGAACAGCCCCTGCTGCCAAGCCAACAGCTGGAAATTCTTGCTATGGACAATTTTTTTATTTTCTGTACCTTTTGTAAATAAATAAAATTATTTTTAAAATGCTCAGTTTTACCAATTTGTCTTGAAATTATGACACCATTGCAGAAAAGGCTAACAGTTTCCTCAGGCTAAATATGATGTTGGACTCAAACCCCATTTGCATCAGTGAAGTAAAATAAATCCATTTTAGGGCACGCAGGTGTAACTCGGATCAGACTCAGCCTTTCATAAATAACCCATGTTCCTGCAGCTGAAAGTCACCTATGTTTAAGTACATTGAATGTATCTTTCAGGCAGATGACTTATCCTGTGAGAGATGTTTCAGTTCACTGAGCAGCATTTCACAAATTATTACAACTGCCTCATGTATTTTGCAGATGCAATTTTCATTCTATTATTTTCTCTTCTACGTGTTATTCTGAAAGAGCTAAACAAGGAGAAAAATCTCATCAGTAGCTTGCCTCAATGAAAAGCTACTTGTGATCAAAGTAATGTGTGCATTGATTAAGTTCCTTGTGGCATCCTCAACTGCATGTCCTCTTTCTGAATGCTAGATTTTTGCCTTTAAGTCTCTAATGTAGCCAAAACTTGTAAAAATTAATGTAAGCTGACAACTTCTTATTAGTTACACATCTGAAGAGTCTCAAGTGGATAAGCTGTTCCTCTCCAAGTCAGTTGTGAATTATACTTGCTAATTGACTTGAATCTGTCTGGTTTGGGTACCAGCATATTAATAACTGAGAGCAAATGGCGACTAAAGCTGGGGCTTTTGAGTCACATCATGCCAAAACAATTTTCATTAGAGCCACTCACTATCATTGTGTTTCCTCAAGCTGGAATCCTTATATAATAATATGTATTTCAGAGCCAGTCCCAAGTCTCCGGTATGTCAAGTGACTGTCAGAGCTCTTGCAGTGAGCTGGAGGATAGGATTGCCAGCTTCCCACTTCAGAAATGGGGCAGCTCACAGCTCTCCAGTGCTGGGGCCCCAGAAAGAGACTGGGCAGGTGACTTTGCCTACAACCATCTGACCAGACTCAAAGGAGGAGGAGGTGAAAAAACAGGCTGGGGAAAAAAGGTAGGAATGGGAAAAGAAACGAGAGCAACAAATGGAGAAGTCAAGAACAAAGCTACCATGAGAAAGGAGAGGAAATAAATAAACACAAATCTGTGAGGTTAGTAAAGGTGCTTAGTGAAGACATTGCTCAGGTCAGAGCTAGTCTTTCTCCAGGCCACAGGTAACTCAGGAGGGACTGCTTGAGATGCCTGAAGGCCTGCTGGAGCTTGGGTGTTGTTCTGCTGCACTGGCTTGCTTGTCACACCTATGTGCAAAAGGAGATGTCCTTGTGTTTTCTGAATGCACTCAGCATTAATTTAAATAGTTATTATCATTTATTTTTATTTAAGACTACCTTATTGCAATAATTTAGAAATCTTTTTGAAAGTATATAATACTGTATAACAGGAAATATAGGTATTGTGCTACATTGCCATACAGAAGCTTTGAACATATAGCAAATTGAAATTAAAATTAATAAATCCCAAAATCTGTATTTCTCTATGGCAACCAGAAAACATTTTTATACTATCATGAAAGTGTTAATGTTTGGGGGTTTTTCCATGTTACAATTTATACACATTTGGACACGTTCTTGGGAAAGATTTATTCTTTGGAGCATTTCAAAAAGAAAATTGTTCTCCAGAAAAGTCTTCAGCCATCTTTATTAAAGTTAGCTTCCTGTAACTACAGTCAAAACTTAACAGCTAAAATAAAACACATCTAAAAGCCGTAAGTCTAAGGCTCTGAAGGATGTTGATTGCAAATTAAATGCCTAATAGTTATTTCACCTCTAACTGATCTGTTTCCACAATGAGAGGAAAACGGGAGATGAGAGAAACAGGAGTAGGTGCCCAGAGTTTCTGCACAGAATTTCTTGTGCAACACAGTTTAGTTTAAGAACTGATGTAAGCTCTGTATTTCTGTATGAATGATTGTACATGTGACACTGAGTGTTCAAGGCCCCCTTAAAAAAATTCTGGTTTTAAACTTTGAAATCTCTTCCTCTGACCAGGAGCTGCTTATTCTTATACCCCATTCCAGACAGTAAAACTACTTGGCAAGACCTGATATTTCAAGTGCAAGCAACAGCAATGGATAATCAGCTTCTGGCCTGGAGCGAAAGAACAGAATGGCTGCATCTGTCTGCTACCAGGTACGCTGACATTCCTCAGCAATACCCACGCATCTTTAGTAAGACAATCTGGGATAAAGCGTGGCAAATTAGCTTCTGTATCGTTTCTTTCAAAGCACTTCACACCTTTCTAAATTCTCAGGACATCCCTGAAGTAACCCAAGATATGAATACAGGCTGGGGGAAGTCACAATTGAGAGCAGCCCTGTTGAAAAGGACCTGGGGGTACTAGTGGATCAAAAGCTGGACATGAGCCACCAATGTGCAGTTGCAGCCCAGAAGGCCAACTCTGTCCTGGGCTGTATCAAAAGGTGTGGCCAGCAGATCAAGACAGGTGATTCTGCCCCTCTACTCTGTCTTGGTGAGACCTCACCTAGAATACTGCGTCCAGCTCTGGTGCCCCCAGCACAAGAAAGATGTGGACCTGTTGGAAAGTGTCCAGAAAAGGGCCACAAAAATGATGCAAGGGCTGGAGCACCTCTCTTATGAGGACAGGCTGAGGGAGTTGGGGTTGTTCAGTCTGAAAAATAGAAGGCTCCAGGGAGACATCATAGTGGCCTTCCAGTATCTGAAGGGGGCCTACAGGAAAGCTGGAGAGGGTCTTTTTACAGGAGCTTGCGATAAGAGGACAAGGGGTAATGGTTTTGAGCTGAAAGAAGAGAGATTTTTGTTAAAGATGAGGCGTAAATTCTTCAGTGTAAGGGTGGTGAGACACTGGAACAGGCTGCCCAGAGATGTTGTGGGGGCTCCATCGCTGGAGGTGTTCAAGGGCAGGTTGGATGGGGCTCTGAGCAGCCTGTTCTAGTGGAAGATGTCCCTACCCATGCAGGGGAGTTGGAACTCAATAATCTTGAAGGTCCCTTCCAACTCAAAATATTCTGTGATTCTGTGAATTGGGGAAACTTTTCAGCATTCTCTTCAGATTATTGTCTCGCTTGCAAACAAACTCCCAGTAAACAATACACTCAGTTCATGAAGATGCAGACTGACTGAGACTTCAGGATGGGCTGAGTTACAAGTGTGTAAACCTAGAGTAAAAGCTGCATGGTCAGTGATGTTAGTTTAGATTCAGTCTGGTACAGCTGAGGTCACATTCCAGCCAAGTCAATGTCTATATGCACAGAAAATGTAGGTCTCTTTCCAAAGAGCTGCCATTGCACATATGAGAAATGTTTTAATGTGAGGTTCATTCTGTAGGATTCCTCCGTTGCAGAGTGTTGGGCATGCAAACAGTTAATTTATACTGTTCGCTGTGGCTCCATTGTGACTTTTAAGGCAAAAACCAATCATTTTCTTTGAAAATCCTGAGGGAAAGAAAACACATATGAGAGATGAGAGGGGATTATTTGGTTTACAGAATACTGTCTCCTCTCTGAGCCACATCACTGTGATTTCAGCTGAGGTCAAATTTTCCTTCTGAAAAGTGCCTTACGTGTCTTGAGATCTGGAATTTAAAAAGAAATTGGCTTGGCTTAGTCCCTGAAAAGATTTCTCTTTTCAAAGAGAGTAGGCTGTGTGCAGTGGATGGAGAACCATGCTCTAGGATACTGTTATTTGGAAAGGATTTTAGGGTCATGGGAGAAAATTGTTCATGCTGAGATCCTAAAGCAATGTGCTTATGTGATCTTTATTTTTAAATGGGAATCCCTAGTAAGAGAAGGACAGAATTTTACTTTGAGGGAAAAAAGTCCAATTCTGGTGTCCACACTTTGAAAGGTTTGTTAAAAAACTCAGGGGAGTTCAGTGAAGAATAACATAACAGACTAAGGTAGATAGAAAAGGAAGAAAATAAAAAAAAACTTTAAGCTAATTCCAGAAGCTTATTATATGTAATTTAAAGAAACAAAGGTCAGAAATGTCATCAGCACATCTCAGAGGAATTTTTTCCACCTGATCTTAGCTGGCCTAGCTTGAACCATTTCTTCCAGACCCCCTTTACAACTGACAGAATGAGGAAGTATCATGAATCCAGGATGCTTTTCCTCCAGCATAAAATAAATGTCCCAAATGTTATCTGTCTCCATGGGTTACAGGGAGAAATTAAAGACTTATTCAGACCAGGCACGTGATTCTGAGACAAGTGAATCAAGAAGAGATAAATCTCCACATGCACTGCATGGGAACAAAGCTGTGAAGTAGCTCACTTGAGCAGACCAAGGTTTAATGAGATCTATCAGCTAGGAGTTGAAACTAGACTAATTCAGGCTATAAATAAAACAAAGAGCTTTAAAAACAGTATAAACATGATTAACAGCTGAATCGCTTTACTAAAACATGCAGTAGATCCTTCCTGACTGATCATTTTAAAACCAAGATTTCTTGGGGTTTTTTTTCATAAAATGCTTTAGCTCAAAAAAAATAATTTCAGAGAAGATTAGTAGTGGGATTCAGCTGTCCTAACTTAGGGATCTAAAAATATATAATTTACAGCTAAACTCAGCACCTCAGACCAAAGTGCTTTCCTCACACACACACACACAAAATAATAAAATAAACACCCCCAGAGGGTGATACATTTAATCCTAAAAACAAGGTAGAGAAATTGTTTACCAGAGGGACAGGGTTTTTTTGCATTGTTTCTAAAAGGAGCACTGGACAATTCACATTGATGCAGGACACTTCTATCCAAAGAGGGGTCATTCTCACAGTAGATGGTTTCTCCTGGGCTGACAACTCATGAAGCTCTGACCAAAGTGCTGGGGCATTGCTTTCACATCCAGTCAAAGTTTGTACGTGTTTCTTCTCATTAATCTTGACATAAAACACCAACTAATTCCCTCAGTTTTCCCTGAGCATAACACTGTCTTCTGATGCATTTTATACCAACTATTAAAATACAGTTCTCTTCAGTTACATGACCTTGTAAGAAGAGCAATGTTTTATTCATCTGTTTTATTCCAATGCCCATTCTAAGCAACATTCATTTATTTCTACTTATTTTTATGGAAACTAGAAAAAACAGGCTATTCCCAGTTTTCTATTCTAGAAAGTATGGCAAAGCAGAATAAGCAGATCATTTTTTAAAATATATTGTTAGCTGAGGAGGTTCATCTGAAGAATCATTAAGCATCAGTCATAATAGCATGAGGACAATATAATGGTTATATTTTTCCAACCTACCATTAGAAAAGCATTTGTTCCACTTTTAACACAAATCATTTGAGAAGACACACACTTGGAGACAATGCTGTCCCTATCCTAGGCCTTGTCCTCTAATGTTCAGTCCTTTGTTTGGAGGGAATTTGAAATGGCAGTGCTCAGTTATATCTCATGTTAATGCATTCAAACAAAATTTCTCTCTCCATTCTCCCTGCATTTAAAGGTATGTTTCACAGACATGTTTTTAAAGGCCTTGAAACAACCTCAAAATGCTGCTTTATACAAAAAAGTCATTGACAGCAGATGTTTCTTCCAGCTCTTGACTAACAACAATATGGCTCTTTATGAAGTCTCCAACTAGTTCTTCATTTTCATTAAATGCAAAAGAGGTTTCAGAGTTCTCCTTCTCACAGGCGTTGAGCTCATGCAATGAATCAGTCCCAAGGGTGAATGCAAAAAGCTGCAAATGCCCCTCCACCACCACCATCAGCACCACTCTGTCTTTCCTACAGAGATCCTCAGAGGGAAGGATTGTGTTTTGCAGAAAGAAGGAGCACATTGTATGCAGCAGAACCACATTTATCCCTCTGCCAAAGTGCTTTATACATCTGCAGTGCTGGGGCCAGAGTTGCTTCCGCATGCCAATTTTTCATAAGGAAAGCCTCAGCTTTTCAGATTAGTAGTGGAATGTTTCAGCAAACCAGCCAGCCAGATAGATCAGATGCACTTCCTTCTGTACTAGGCCTGGACATAAACTTTACAAAAACCCCACTTCACAAAAATTCCATGACAAATTACAACTAGACAAGAAACCTTAAATATGGGTAGAGCTGTGTAAAAGCTACCCTGTTAAGAGCTCTGTCAGATTAAGTACATCGTCAAACGCACCCTGAGCAAATCATCAGGGAAGTCAGTCTGCAAGCAGATCAGCACAAGAGCTGAGGGCACCATGTCTTCAGGGTACGGTGGAACTGTCACCAACAAGACCATCAAACATGACCCTGCTGGTCCCAGTCCCTGATGGTGGCATGTGGTGGCTTTCCAATTGCTGAAGCCAAGCAACAGAGACGTAGAGGAACTACAGTGAGATTCAGCCAGTAATCATAGCCCTCTCTTTGGCTGACATCTACATATGAGCTGCTTATCTGGATTTCCCTTGCAACGAGTGAACTGAAACACTTGTCCAACTCAGGTCATAAGTTAAGTGCCCTAAAAATATCTCTGTTGACTACAAAGTGCATCCCTATGAGTAGCTCAGATGTGGACATCTGTACTACAGAGATCTGGCCTTCCGTGAAACCTACCCCAGAGAAAATGTCTGACAGTGCAAAATATACTAGGGGACAGAACTACCTATGTGAGAAGTATCTGGTCCATCCTCTATCCTGTGTGTAGGCAGTGTCCTGGCTAAAGCAGGCTGTGAGGCCTCTTCACAGGTGGAAGAGCAAGCTTAATCCCACTGCAACAGATATTGTCCTTGATTTGAGGCTTGTCCACAGGATCAGACTTTGACAGTGAGCGTTTATGGAGCACATCTACTCATAATTGCATAATACTAGAGGGGAATGTTCATGGTAGAAACCACAGACGTTCATTACTAAACCTAGTTCCACCAAACACAACATATTATAGAAATACACAAGGTCATCAGATTGCAAAGAAGCCTCAGTATCTCAGAGCAGATGAGGGGGAGTTGCCAGGGTGGAGGATCTTCTGAACTATAGATCCCTGGAAGCCTCAGTTTTTGCCTAAACTTGTTTTTTTTGCTACTTCGCTTTTCAATTGTTTTGCTCAAAGCGGGAAGCTGAGAAAAATGTCAGTTCCTTTCAGTTTCTGCTAGAGTCTGGGGAAATACATGCCATGTGGAAATGCTTCACTGCTCTCTACAACAATAAAGATTATAATTTATTTCTTTCTCCTTTTTTTTTTTTTAATTTTATTTGTGATAAAAAGCTTAAGAGAAAACCCTGTTTTATTCCATCCTCCATCAAGATCTGAAGAGACCAAACTTCCTAGGACCAAGAAGTCCCAAGTTTTGGTTATCTCAAAGCCAAATATATCTGAAACAGTCCTCCAGAAGAATAGAATCAAATGAGGAGAAATAAAGGCTAATTGCCACAAGAAGTAATTTCCATGAGCAATATGTAACTTGATCTTAAACAAGTACTATAAAATTTGTCGTGTCTTTCAAGGAAACTAACAGTCAGAAAAGTATTTCATGTTTTTAAGGGAAATTTCTATGTTAGGCAATTATTTTCAGCTTAGTGAACCAACAATTTTGATTGTACTTTGATTTCTATTCCTTATCCTAGCTTCAAACAATAAATGACTCATAAGCTTTCCACTAACTATTGATATTGGCTACATTAGCATAACATGTACCATTGTAACTCTGGCTAACCTCTGTGCAAAATGTCATACATCCAATCCCTGTGATCATTTGATTTGGAAGAGAAGCAGAATAAGCAAAGGTACTGGAAGTCTGCCACTCAGTCAATATTCCCGAGTCCCATCCATTTGTATGGGTGAAAAAAAAAAAAAACAAACTACAAAAAAACCCCAATGAAAACACCAAAAAACTCCTTGAATCAAAAGAGTTAACTTTCCTATTATCTTCATCAACTGCAAGACCTCCACTCTCAGGGGACCATAGCACACCCACTGAAGAAAGCCTGTGTACCTTCCTCTCTGAGATAGTGCAGAACCCTCTGATTGCAGGAGAAACCCTCCTAATTGCTGAAGGGAGTAGTCAGCCCTTCTTTCTTCATCTGCTGTTCCAGAGCACTCAGCGGCTGCATCTCCAGCACCCTCAAAGACTGGCAGAAGAGCAGCTGGAAGTGCAGCCCATGGCATGATGAGCTGCCCAGAAGCCTCCTCACTTGCTCTCCTGGAGACTCCTTTACCAATGGCTGGGGATGCCACCTAGATGCATCACAAATCAGGATTGTAAAACAGCCAGAGGTTATCACTTGGAAAGAAACAGTGACTTCTACACTGTGTTTATTCAGGGAATATTATTATTTTCTTTTCTAGTTTTTTCTGCACCTCACTTTTCTCATGGCTTCTTTAGAAATGTTTTCTGGCTTTGCGATACTATCAGTAGGCAGAGTTACCTCACTCATTATACTTGCTTTATCCATTAGCTCTAGCACAGATGGAAAGTCAGCAATGTCACAGGATTTACATACTGCTTGCTTTTCAAGCTTAGCCTCTAATAGAATAACAAAATGACTGACATACTAGAGCTGATTAGAGGGAACATAAAAACACAGCCACCAAATGCACAGGCACACACTGCAATTTGGGAGGCCAAAAGGCTCAGAGCAGGGAGGTGCTGAGTTTGTATGATTCACAGCTAGTTCAGTGACATCTCCTATCCATAGGCAAGTTAGGCTTGTGCCACAGGAATTTCCTGTAATTTCTTTATTTTTCCCTCAATAATCTCCAAGATCTGTTTAATGCTCTGCTCCCAAAAAGGGGATCAGGCCCTTAAATAGCTTTCAAACAAAAAGTTAGGAAGAAATTAATCAGTGTAAGGGAGGTGAGATGCTGGAATAGGTTGCCCTGGGAAGTTGAGGATACTCCATCCCTGGAAGTGTTCAAGACCAGGTTGGATGAGACTCTGAGCAACCTGGTCTTGTGGGAGGTGTCCCTGCCCATGCAGGGGCGTTGGATCTAGATGCTATTTAAGGTCCCTTCCAACCCAAACCATTCTATGATTCTATGATTCTATGAAATAGCCTCCTCATTCTCATGGAATACCATGGGCTCATTAATTCTCTTTCCAACGCTCAACAAAAAAAAAACAACAGTCAGTAACAAAAGTAACCAGCAACACACCTTCTTGATGCACAGAGCATATTGCTGATCTAGTACTTCTGAAATGTTGTTTCCTAGGAGCTGAGCAACCCTGTTGTTACACCAGAATTTTCTATGTGTATTTTTTTAATAGCTCTTGAATAACTCTTATCACAAATATCATTCAGTTAAGCTACTAGATCTGAAACTATAAGATTAGCATTTTTACTATGTAGTACTAAATTTTATGTTGAGAGAATGTTTTTAAACAAGCATTTCTAATTTCACTGCAGCTATAAATGTCTGCCACTGTGTCATGGTCAATAGTACACTTTGACTATCAAGCCTCATTTGCAACAAGATAATATTCAGAATTGAAATTAAAAGCAGGAAAACAACAAATATTTGAAAGTATTCTTGGGTTCCACATCAGAATTTTTATATTTCTCCAGTCACTTCTAACTGACCACTCCTCAGTTCTCAAGGAAAGCCCATCTTTTTCCTGACATTGATCCCCTCCACCCTTTTGCATGAAATGTGTTTCAGGTATAACTGTCAATTTAGACACCATGCTACATTCAAATAACCTAATTTTCATGCGTCTCTCCCCTGCATCTACTGTATCCTACTGACCAGACAAGAAGGACAAAAAATAATATCTGTGCAGAGGGACAGAAGAGATGTTCGGGCTTTGTGAATGTGAACCCCGGTGTAAATAGCTATACAGGATGAGAGAATGTAAACAGGTAAATTAATGACACACTTGTGCTGATCCCTCAAGGTTGATCCCTTCATTATTTGCTATTGTTCTCTCAATGATTCAAATGTCATTACAGCTAGCAATGGCTGTTACTAACTCGCTGTTGCCTTAGTGCATGGTCTGCTTTGCACAGCACAGACAAAAATTTGCCACAGCTAATTTAGATGTTCAACATCTATCCAGTCTAACCTACTCAGTTAGGCTTTTCCATAACCAGGGAAGTACACCTAAAATTTGTCTCTAAGTATCTTTGAAAAACTTGCTCTTGTGTCAGTTTCTCTCCCCTTGTATGAAAAAAACCTAAATTACTAGCTTTGTTAGTCTAGTTCCCCTTTGTGTTCCTGATTTAGCTTTGGCAGCTAGAGTTAGGCAAGACAAATTCCATACTAAAACATTAAATTGCCTTTTAGTATTCAGTCACCTGTTACAATTAACACATTTAATAAAAATTCTCTCCAATTTTCTTCTAAAACTTATTATTCTAAGCCATGAGTTGCTTGGGTATTTCATACCTTGACAGTGGTGTTTCAGAGCTGTGCCACCTTAGTGAAGTGATGCAAACAAAGAATCTTGTCAGATCCTGAGGCAGATTCTGTGATTCTAAGACAGAGAAAGCAAAAACAGGCATTAACAAACTTTACACAGGAAGGCCAAAAAATGGTCAAAAAAGGTGGGACTTCAATCAGACTAATTAGCTGTGACCCTCTTCGTTCATCTCCTCTTACCAATACCATTAATTCAGACTGCAATTATGTAAGAAAATATTTCATAGTGTATTTATTTCCAGAGTCCCTTTATTACAAGGATTTTTTTTTCTATTGGTTACAGCTCCCAGTTTCACCATTGAGTAGGACACAGAGTATTTGCAATTATGAAGACAGCAAGGATCCCTGCTAGAACCTCCTTGTACTAACCCTTCAACATAAAAGGGATGAAGAGCAGACCAACTCAGTGCCTGGCTGAAGCTCAGTTCACTTTTCCACACCCCGTCTGCACTCCAGACAACTCAGAGGAGATTTGAGTCATAAAGCAACATGCACAGGTGTTCTGTGAAGACAACACATCTAGCAATAAGGTTGCCACACACCAGGTTCCTAAAAGCTGCAACAATAATGTGGCATAGGAGAAAAGCAAGAGAGACTGAGGTCATCACTACTCCCTGTAGCAGCAGCAAACATCCTATATCCTGTGCCCAGGCACCTTCTGTGCCAGGAGGTCAGGATGGTCTGGGTCATGTTGTGGAATGGCTGGGCTGGAGATGGACATACACTCAATAACACAAGGAAAGAGCTTGCTGGGGTGGGCTACCCTGAGACACTGCAGCATCATTGCCATGCTCAACCAAAACTTTCTCCAAGTAAATAATAAGTATTAATTATTAATATATATATAACATGATATTTCCTTTATAATAATCAACTGTATTCATACTTAAACTTTATTTGCATTCCTATTTAATGCAAACAGTACAGGAAATATTACTCAGCTGAGATTTTTGCATGTCTGGATAGTTTTACCCAGGATAACTTTAAAACTTTCTTGGCTTAAACTAGGCACTAGTACAATTGTTTTAAAAAAACAATCACTGCCTTACTTTATGAGACATAGCTGTAAAAACAGATTCAGACAATCTAGAAGACGTGGGGTGACTTGGCCCTTGGTCTTTGTGCAAGACCTGACCCAGTATTACAAATATACAACTCCTGTTGCAAATAGCACAGTTAAACACATTCTTTGCAAACTCTGCAGCAGCTGGACCATGGAAAGGTCAAGCATGTGTGCCGTGGGTCTTACTTAAAGGTCACAAGAATGTGAATATGAATCACCTTTAGCGTGGCCTGCACCAGTTCTCCCCTTGGAAAATGTGCTCTGTCCCTCTGGCCAGACCTCTCTGCCTCCTCCCTGAGTGCAGAGAGCAGGATGAGTAGTTAGTGCGCTTCACTGGTGGCTCTCCCCCCTGGGATAGGCTGTGAGGAGGGGTGTACAGCACAGCCGGGTAACACTGGACCCACAAAAACATTACAGGAGTAATGTATACAAATGCACAAAAGAGAAGTCATCTTCCTTAATTCCGTTCTTGTTTTAGATATTTCTCCTGTATACTTTTTTATTCAAAATGTGCATACCACCTACTTTCATCAAGGCTCTGAAAGACAAATACATTCATACCCATTAAGGTGGAAAGACAGATGTTTTACACTTATTGCACTTTACCTCATCCTCTGCAGTTAATAATGCCTCAGATTAAACCACCTAAAATCAAAACTATGGATTTAAGAGTAGAAATAATAAAAACATAGGTAACTACTTCAGGATGGAGGCTCCACTCATTGCTATCCATTAACCGTATTTTTCCAAATATCCAGGAGTACTCCTATGCAGTGCATATCAGTGTATATAAATAATGAAATTATAAAATACAATTATATTTTTTTCAAATATTATTTCAATTAATGAATTCCACAGATTGGAAGGAAATTTCTCTGAGAATGCAGTGGAATATTTCTGGCCACCTCCAAGCCCAGAAGCTGGGCAGAGGGCAGCCAAACTAGAAGCGATCCTTCAGCCTTCTCTCCCAGCAACCTCTCACTGCCTCCCTTGTGCTGCTCCTGCCTGGCACCTTTAGCCCCACATACAGGAGCAGTGGTGTGTTCCAGCTCTCAATTTCTGTCCCAGCTCTGCATGTCTGTTTTGTCCCATTGCACATCAGTGGCAGAAAAGCCATTTATCCTTATGGTCCACATTCAGCCAACAAACACGTATCTATTGCACGTCTCACAAGTTAGCTGGACATGGAGTTTAATTTCATTACGGAAACCCAAGCTATTTCTGTGAGCTCTTTCCAGCAGCAGAGACAGCCACCCCACATGAAGTCACGGCTAGACAATTTTTTTATTGAATAAAGCCCTCAAAGAAAAACAACTTTGCTATTAGTGCAGCGCAATGAAAATAAAATCGATGGCAGATGGTTGCCAATGTGTCTTGCTTAGACACTTCAGACAAACATAGGGAATGACAGAGAGACACAGCAAGTGTAAAGCAAAAATAGGTGGAAATAAACAATGTTTTGGATCTGCCACTCTCTTGCAGACTTCTTTAACCATGGGAAAGATGAAGTAATTGAAGATTCATCCCTTTCTGCATCCTTCACTCTAAAAATTTTGTTTAAATGTATACAAAAAACTTTACATACTAAGTAGAAATCTTGAATAAAGTAAAAAAAATATAATTACTATACAAGTCTAGAAAGATGAAATAGAAGTATAACATAATATGCCTCCTGCACAGAAAAGGAAATAATAAAGCCTATTGTTATTTTAGGAGTTCATTATTGTCATCTAAAACACTAAGGATGTGATTTTGAGTACAATTGCTTGGACATATACTTTAAGGAACCAGCCTGAAATCAGAGCAGAATGAAAAAATAATTATTTTTTGTAAGCATCTCACACACACAAAGACTAGCTGCATTGAAGGGCAGCATCTTTTGTTGGTTTATTTTATATTTCATTGAAAGCAAAATCCACTTGCCGTTGTTAATAAGGAGATCGTAAGAAACAAGAATATATGATTCAATATTCATGTGTGCCTCTATGCACATTTGAGTGCTGATTTTATTTCAATGTTTTACCATCAGCTAGCTCAGTATTCCAGCAAGTCATGGTCAGCCCAGCCAAAAGCTGCCTGTGCTAGGAATTGTGAGGAGTTCCAGGCTAACAGCATGCTGTGTAACAACTGATTTTCTTTTATCAGTTTTAAAATGGCCTTTTTTCAATTTCACAGTAGATTGCCTCATTCTTTTACCATCAGGTTGAATAGAAGTGCTATTCTTGTACCATGCATTACATAATTTTGTCAAATCTCTTCTTTAAACTAGATTGGTCCCACTCGTTTCAGAATCTGCTGCCTTCATTTTCAGCTTTAATTGCATCAGTCAAACAGGTTTCTAGATATTGATCAAAGATCTCTTAGAAGAGCTTTTCTTCCTGTAACTCCAGGTCCTAGCACTGAGGAAAGCAAAAGAACATGAGGAGATGTAGGATTACTGCTTCTTCATTTCCCTCTTCATCACCCTTCCTAGCTCTGTGAGGGGAAAATCCCATCAAAATGTCCTAGTTACTCCACTGTCCTATACTTTTATGAGAACAGAACAAGACTTAGAAAGGCCCTCCTTGCACCTCTGCTGTCTGATATCTGTGCTGTGCCATCCTCAGAGGTGGCACCTTGTGGGGGTGCCATCAGGTCTAGGCTGTGGCAGAGAACATCGCAACCTGCTTCTAGCTTCTGACCCTTCCCCACCACAGAAAAGGATGGAGCAAGATGAGAATTGATAGTCAAGAGATGAACCAGAAATTTCTGGTGAGTGGTATGTTTGGTCCTATGTGAATAATAAAAAATCAATGATAACAATAAAACAAAGAAAGAATGAGAATAATTGGGTGTACAAAAAATACAAGACCCATATTATGAAAAGTAAAAAAATAATAATAATTGAAAATTACAGAGTACTACTCATTTCTCACAAAGCACTGTGGATTCTGACCATCACTGTTTCATTAAAATCTATTCAGGAAATATTGACCCCAGAGCACCAGGAAACTATGGGCTACACCTTGCAGCTGCCAGTTGTCATGCAGACTCAAGTTGGGGTCACTGCCCCTAATTACTGAAACAGTCTCTGCTGGCTGAATTTCTAGTCCATGGTTGAATAAATTGTGGGACTGCCTACAAGTCCTCACTACACCAAGAGGGACCAGTGCAATTCCCCAAACCAGGATGACGCTCATCACTATGGAATGATGATGATTTTTTATCCCTCCCAGTGCTACCCCAAAGTCTGCAAAAGCTGGAAAAAATGAGCAACTCTGTCCTTCCTCTCCCAGCAATGCTTTCCTTATCTCAGGAGATTTAATTTTTATTTTTGTACCACTACTAAAATAAATTAATCTAAGTAAGACAAAATTTCAAGATAAAATTGCTAACCACCTTGTTAGGGGAAGCTAGAAAAAGAAAACAGGACTGCTTATGTTACTGCTGTACCTGTGAATCAATAGCACCTCCCCTTGGTTTATGCTACCTTCAAAATCAGTGGAACTGTTTCCCATGCCACACACTTGATTACTAGCAGGGTCTATGCTGAAATTTTCTGTGCCTTTTTCCCTTCACAGGTATTAGTCCAAGAGTAGCATGTCTTATTCTTCATGATATATAAATTGCTACTACCTAACACAAGAAGCCAAGAAAATAGCATATTATAGTTTTTTCTTTCCTTAGCACCTACAAAATATAGTATTATCTGGCCAGATTAAAAACTGAAACTTTTGAAAATATTGCAGATTAAGGGGTTGAATCCTGAACAGGATTTTATTTATTATTTTTTTTACAGAAATATCATAAATCAATGTGCTTTCAGTGCTGTCCATTTAAAACAATGTAGTGATTTTGATTAAATCAAAGGAGAGAAAAATTAGTACAGGTTGGAAAAAGGAGCATTTTACTTTGGAAAATACTGAAACAAATCATTATCACAGATGGTTTTGATTAGTTTCAAATCTACAAAACAGCAAAAGCTCACAAAATACCTCAGTATCTCTTTAGTTTCACTTTTTCACCAAGTTATTTTTCTACATTTTTCGCTGAGAACTTGCCCTATAACTCTGTTTCTGTATTCCTATCCATACAGATGCTTATATTTACAGACCTGTTATTTATTAATCTCTTTTAGCTCCTGGCTGTTGAAAGAAGCAGAGAGTACATATGGATGCCAAATAAAAGGATGAGCTCAATAACCTTATCGAAAAAAACTAATTAAAATTGTTTTCTAACCTTCACCCAGCACTGGTGGCTTTTTTTGTAAGATAGTGATAAAATAAATCAAAGTTAAACTGATTTTAGTCCCAAGCATGTTATTATGCTAGAGCATTGATATCATCAGTTCCTGCAAGCAAGGTGAATGTGGTTTGAAAAGCCCATGGTCTGTGACTGAAGCTTGTTTTTTCTGTTCTAGGTCAAACATTTTTCCCCAACTCCTCATTCTTCAACCTACTGAAAAGCTATACTATGCTTTTTTCCTGAAGTTATAATGTATTACAATTGACATTCTGCCAGAGAGAACTTTAAACCCTATACATCTTAAACATAGCTCAGACCCTTTACCTTTTGCAATTAATTTTCACTCTGTTTGACTATCAAGTGTATTTGTCTTTTGTTTTCCTAGATGATCTCATATCTATATTGTTAGATCTCATAATGAGAGGTCAGAGCAGATACCAAGACGTTCTACTTAAAGCAGACTTCCTGCTGTGAAGCCTGTCCTGCTGTTGTAACCATAGACATCTATGGCTGCAGGTTACCTGCTTGCTATCCTGATAAATTCAAACTTCACAAACTCTCCTAGGAGTCTGTTACAATAAATGCTCAGAAACAGTGTTTTCAAAGGAGCTTAGAGCCCTGTAGGCTCTGCGGGGCAGGCTTGAAAAGTGATTTCAAAGATCACAGGAAAGCCTAATCAAAGACATCTGAAAGAGGCCTGTAAAAGCAAATATCTGCTTTAGCACATTTTATTTTTTAAAATTCTGCAGCTGGCTACAACAGGGTTATCCCATTAAAATCAATGGAATTTAACAAAAGTATTAGACTACAGCATTTTTAATAAAATAGTACATACATCAGTAATATGTGAGAGAGACTGAAAGCATCAGAGCATTTCTGAACATACAAAAGCATGCTCTGCTTTTAACAGACTACACTTTGCATTTAAAATATTTTATCCACTTCAGTACTTGGGGCCTGATGCCTCTTTTTACGATTTTATTTAATGAAACCACTTGAATAAAAATACAGATTCAGTGACACTGAAATATATTGTGAATTTCTATTAATTTTTCAGCTTTTTTTTTGGTATCAGAACATACCTTAGCTCCTTTCTCAAAGTGTTTTCAAAGTGAAAATACTGAGAAAAAACCCTTGCTAAGACATTAATGGGAATAGACTCTTGTTCCTTTTTACTCCCCATAGCAGCAACTTCTTTATGATCACAAATTCTTGAGGGTTTCTTGGTTTATTGTCTATATCCTTATTATCTTTACAGAGCTACAGATTTTATTAACTCGGCATATGAGACTTATCTCTTCTTATTTTTTTAAGTTGTCTGTGTGTAAATATTACTGTTCCTGGGGGAGAGTGGAATTGCTTGTGTTGAATTTAGTGCATCCATAACTTCTTCAGCTTTGTACTGGAACAAATACAGAACTAAAACTAATCTTCCAGGGCCTTTACTGCATGACCAGGCTGGGAGAAGGGGACATGGGGTGAGGGGAATCTTCCTCACATAATTTTCATAGTTTTTTGCTCATATTTGTCCATTTGCTTTCTCTTGCCTCCTTCAGGCAGCTGAAGAGCTGATGCTGAGAGGTGCCAAAGAAAATGCCCAGGTGCTTGGCTGGTGCATCTTCTTCTTCCATGAGGACTGATAAAAGCATGACTTTGGTGACTTTGGGCCTTTCCAGTGCTCTGTAATCTTGGTTCACTTCATTGCGTTATCTGGACAAGTGCACTTGAGTCAGGCCACCAGGGCCAATGCTGCCCCAGGAAGGAGATTGCCCCTGAGCTCTGGAAACACAGTTGAGTGCCTGGA
This sequence comes from Apus apus, assembly GCF_020740795.1. Classification (NCBI taxonomy): domain Eukaryota; kingdom Metazoa; phylum Chordata; class Aves; order Apodiformes; family Apodidae; genus Apus; species Apus apus. The sequence goes on from NC_067282.1 coordinate 173,764,438, forward strand.
GCAGAAGGCAACTCTTCCCATGCTCCTAATGCAACTGCGGGAGATAGGCTCCTCCACATGAGAAAGTGTCAAAGCGTCTCAGCTGGGAATCTGCAGCAAACAGCCATCCCAAGTCTCAAGAGAGGTGGGAAGCCCAGGGACATCAGGGACTAGACACCCAGCACCAGTTTTACATGGTGGGGAATGTTGTTTTATTTGGGTTTTGACCTAATCATGGCTTTTAGTCATAATATAATGTTTTAGGACCTCTAAGTAGGTTTTCCAGCTCATTTGCCTCAGTACATGCTGCAAGTAACTCCAGGGACTGTTTTTAAGGGTCAGTCTGAGAGCACTGGATAGTTTGTTTGTTAGTACTTAGTCCAGGCAGATAACCTACAGGTACATTGCACTTTGCACTCTGGATGGAAAGTCCCAAGTGATTTTTTTCTGTTTCTTTAGTAAGAAAAGGTTGAAGGAATTGAAGGGGTTGTTCAGCCTGGGGAAGATAAGACTGAGGAGGGAATGGCAGCAGACTTGCAAAATATGCAAGAACCTTGAGAGAAAAAGTGAATAATCTCTGCTCAGTGACCACTGTGGTGAGAAGATACATTAATGGGACTCCAGGGCAAATGCTCACTGAAGTTTCACTTAGATATCAAGAAACTCTTCCTAATAGTGAAGATCATTAACCACTGGAAATGTTGCCAAGAACAATTTAGGTACAGTTAATTCTACCTAGGGACAAGGAGACAGACTACACAACCTCTGCAGAACCTATTTTACTTGTAATTCATTTGGACTAGGCATTACAGCTTTCAATGTACAGGGGTGGATGTCTGTTCTATCTGTTCTTGCTTTAGTTCTATTTAACTGTGGAAATGAAGAAATCTGTTTCTCATTCTGTTATTTGACCGAAAACCTGTTACAAAACCTCATGCTTGTGCGTAAACTACAGCAGCAAGTCTGCTCACACAAAGCCTGCCCTGGTTCTTGCCAAATCACAGAAACACTGGCAGAAACACAGAAAGGCAGAGGCTGGAGATGATCTAGTGCCACCCCCCTGCTCAAGCAGGGTCACTAAGAGCTGGCTGCCCAGGACTGTGTCCGGATGACTTTTTAATATCTCCACGGATGAAGACTCCCCAGTCCCTCTGGGCTACCTGTGCCAGAGTTCAACCATGCTCCCAGTAGAAAGGTTTATTCTTGTGCTCAGAAGGAACCTCCTGTGTTTCAGTTCGTGCCCGTTGCCTCTGGTCCTGTCACTGGGCACCTCTGAAATTATTCTGTCTCCCTCTTATTTGCTTTCACCCATCACGTCTTTGTACACATTGATAAGACCTCCCTGGAGCCATCTTATCTTGAGGCTTAATGGTCTCATCTCTCTCAGACCCTCCTCCTGAGTCAGATGCTCCCAACCCTTCTTGCTGTTTTGCTAGACTTGGCTTCAGTAGGCTCCCGTCTCTCTTGGACTTGGGAGCCCAGCACTGGACCAAGTACTCCAGGTATGTCTCGCCAGTGCTGGAGATAGAGGCAAGAAGAAAAATCATCAAAAGTGTAAAGTGGATCTGAGGTTCAAGGAGAGACAAATGCATATGAGACAGCCACGAGTGTCCTGCTTACTGCATGGGATCTATCAACATGATTTAGCTGTGATGAAATCATGTCTCTAAAGGTATCTTTCTCCAGCTGAAGATGTTACCATTCATTAGCCTGAAGAAGAGGGAGATAAACTTCACTGCTATTTCAGAAAACTTTCTCTTTTTCTGAGAAGGCAATTAGCTTATTTATTTATTTATTTATTTATTTAAATTAAAAGAGCTTCCTATTTTTTTCTAAAAGTTTTTTTTAAAAAAAACACAACCACTTAACAGACACTCATCACTTGAAAGGAAATCTTGCTCCTCATCAAATATTGAATGAACCATACGATCTGCCACTAAGCTGAAGTAACTTTATATAATACCTCACTGGAAGAACACCTTCCTCTTCCTCATCCCATTAATGCACAAGATGTCCATGAAGATTTTTTAGGAGCTTGTGAACCACTTACAATTGAAATGACAAAATGAGTCCTAATTATGTGAGCTGGTTGAAAAAGAATGCACAACACTTCCTGAAGAACAGGAAGAGGATCCCAAAAGCATCTAGAAGTAAGTCAGTTAGACAATTCTTTTTTTAAAATAGACAGGAATGTTTAATTTTCTTGCAAGGACAAAATATTTTTCATACTGTCAACACAAAACATGACCTACAAAAATAATAGATATTCTATCATCCTATCTGGCTACACCCGAAAACACAAGGGTTTTAAGAAGAAAGGTACTTGGAACAAAGCCACATGTTTTGCACGAACATCCCTCAAGACCCAAAATATGCTTATGAAAGAAAATCAAAAGGAATTAAAACATTATAGATCGTTCTATAATTCCATTTTTGCCCTCTTAAAAAAATAGTATGTTCCGAATTATTGCTAATTCAAAGCACTCCTTAACAGGAATGCTTTATTAGTTTGAGAAAAGAACATTCTCCTATAAAACAGATAAAATATCTGCAGTAGGAGACTAACCAAGAAAGAAGGCAGTGGATTAAGCTATTTCCTGAAGAGTGATAGTATATTTCAAATTATGTACAAGAGCCTTCTTTCTCCATCCTTCCACTCTCCTCCTTTGTGCCCTTCCTTGGATGCCCCGCATCCCAGCTCAGGTATCTGGGCAGAGCACACTAATTGTTCCTGGAGGCATGCCGACAGATGGGATTGAGAAGGGCTCCAAGAGGCAACCCACGAGGGTGCTCTGGGACATGGAATTGTGTTACTTTGACCCAAAGCCCTCTAATCAGGCTTTCCTCAGGCAGCAGCTTAGCTACACCTGACCACACAGGTCCTCCCAAGATCCCATAGTGTCAGAGATTAATGTGCTCCTGCACCTCCAGAGAGTCCCAAGCAGGGAAAGGGACCTCCTTTGGAATAACTGAACTCTCTCTCATTGTTCCAGGTAGCTGTGTTTTCTCTCAGGCTCCTGTCTGCATTGGCAGCTGCCTGCTGTGTATGCTTTTCTCCCCCAAGTGCTGCAGCTGCCACACACACAGCATAGAGACTGTACCTGGCAATTTAGCACAAACGAATGCAAGATTTGTATGACCACACCAACCAGGCAGGTGGGATTCATCTTGCCAAAAGATAAATATATATACAATATACAGCCCATATAGTCATTTAGACTTCCTTTGTAGTTAGAGTAATATATACTTCTTAGCTATGAACTAAATAATGAATTTTAGTAATCTACATTAAGATGAAGTGAGTAATTTCTTAGAGGTGTCTTTTTTCCTTTACTTACCATAGAAGGAGTGCAGGTGACTAAGTCAGATGCCAAAAAAGTTAACTGAGATTAATCCCACCCATTCTATCTTGCTGGAGAGTTAACAAGCCTTTGTATACAGTAAACATGGTGGCTGCTCTTCTATACATGAAAGCTTTCTTTATCACTGCTAATGAGGGAAATACTTGCTTAAAAAGAACTGGAAGGCACATTCTTTTTTTTTGCATTAGTTCATCCATGATCACTAATCACATTCACTAGCCTGGCGACAATACATTTGTCTGAAACATTTTATCTTACACAAATACGTATTTCCTTTCTGGAAGGGCAAAATTAACCCTGAGGAAAACCCCATAGCTCATGCCTCATTTCTCTCCAGCGATAGCTCTCCAAAAGACAGGGCTGTGTAAGCACAGCATTTTAAGTGGATAATAGAGGTCATTTTGAACAGCTACTTGTTACTCTGGGATGCAAGGGCAACCGGTATCAGGCAGGTCATTTCAAGCCAGTCTACACTGCAGGATGTTTCCTTACATGACACAGGGAAAGCATTTTAGGAAGGTTTCTGGCAATTTTAACGTTTTGCTATTGGAACCCATTTTGCCCTCTTTGGATTGCCGAGTCAGCTGCTCTAGCTATCATCCATCAAATGATAAGGGTTTCAGGAAAAGTAATAAAACCGTGACATTTTTGCATTTCAGAGCCCATCACAGCAGACTCTTCCAGAACAAGAGTGAGTGAATGGTCAGTCTCAGTGACATACTATTCCTGCATATGGTCCAGATTCCATTTTCAGTCCTGAAATACCTATCAACAATCTAACTTCATTTTACATCTCTCCATCTAACTATCTCAGACCAAGATTATGGCATGTGAGCTATAACTCAGGCCTATTTTATAAAGAGGTTGGGAAAAGCAAATTAGTAGAGGCACAAAAGGGAAAAATTGCTGGAATGCAAGGGATAGAGAACAAGGAAGTGCTCTTCTGGCAGGATTACTGAAGGCACAGAACGTCTCCGCTCAATCATAGCCATAAACACAGAGGAGAACATTGTGCCCACCCACTGCATTCAACTTTACAAGGAGCAAGGACCATTTCTCTAAAAGAGCCTTTTCTTTGTTCTTAAAGTGTTCCACCCTGCCCATATTTTTCACTCAACAGCAAGGAGAACCAAGCTACTTCAGTCCTCCACAAACAAAAGACAAGCTATGCAGGTAAGGCTTAACACAAGGCAAATATCTTCACAGGGTGTGGTATCAAATCACAAACCTCTTGTGCACACACAGGGAATATACTACATGTATGTCTCACTCGAAAATAGAAAGAACATTGGTGAAACCCAGCTGCTGATGAGGAAATACTACCCCCACCACTCCAGAAAGCCATGCTCTTCCCTAGGGTGTGGAAGTCACTTGATGATGCTACCCTCCAAGGTATTTCTCTTCCCCATATCTTTGTTTTCTTGCTACTGTATTCACCCTACACATTTCATTAGTGATAGTGAACCCAGAAAGTGCAAGAATTCTGAAAAACACGTTCACTTTTTTTTTTTGTATAGTCTTTTCCCAAATGCCAACTTCCCAAGCCAATCTGTTACGGTGGACTTCGGGGCCCTCTAGTGGCTTGGAAGAGGGGAAATGCCGAGAGAGGAATGACAAATCTTTCTAAACCTCTGCAACATCTCCTATCGCTTTTGAACCAAAACACAAAGCATAAGAAGAGTTCCTCCGCCCTTTCCAGCAGAATCAAAAGTCTTCATTAGCCCCTGTCCCTACTTTTCTCTTCCACAAAACTTTTTTTTCTATTAAGTAGGACTAAACTGGACATTGCACATTGCTGTAATTTTTCTAGAACCAAAGGCAGATTGTGGTTCCAGCATAAATCCTGAACTACTTCCATTGAGGGAAAAGGAATTCCCAAGCTGTGACAGATATGGAAAGTCTGGGAATTGTAGGACCTGTCAAAGCTTGTGATCCAAGAGTGGGACACCAACCTGGCTTCCATCTTACTCTTCCTATGAGCAGTGACATTTTTGTGAGGTACTCCTCTGCAGCACTGCTTTTTTAGTTCCTACCTTATTCTATGACCCCAATACCTGGGAAACAGGCACTTTGTACCTCTTACTACCATGCATGAAGATATCCCAGCATGTGAATGAAGCCATAAGACTACACTATTGCCAGGGAAGCAGCACTTCTTAGCACCTCGGGCCTGGAGGGATGCTGCAGCAGGCCAGCACACATGGCCTGATGGCTGTCTCAGGCTTTGCAAAACAAGCTGCAGCTAAACCCCAAAACTATTATCAGCAGTAAAGTAAGAGGTTGCTCAGGTGTTTTCTCTTAAAAATGCCATGCTGTTTTGTCAGAATTTGGATAGCTGACTGCTAATTCAGAAATTTTGGAAGCTAGATTAAAGATTTCTGAAATTTCTTTAAACACCTGAAACTGTTTTAAAAGACTAGGACAAGGAATTAAAAATAGTCAGTTAGCCTGAGGTAGTTCCCATAGAGGCAATTTCAGTATGGCTAATACAGACCACTCGAAATTCTGGTTAAATGTCTTCTGCTGCATAATAATAAGATTTTCATTAAGAACTTGGCAGTGTAGAAACAATTGTATGGATTTCTTTTTGCCTAACTTCTGGTCTTCAACTTTCTATATAAAATTTCTTTAGATCCCAGCTAGAAACCTATTTTTATGCAAAATCACTGATTTCCACAGATCTCTCAGAGAGTTTCTAGGCAGAATTCAAAATCACAATTGGTAGCAAAGCAATTTACTGTTGCTATCTTGCTTATAAACATTCAGTTCATATAATGTCACAGTTGTTTTATTTTTAATTAGGCAACATTTCATGCTATATTATTGTCCTGTTTCAAAAGGTATTTTAGAGCACACACAGGCCAAGGTATAAAAGACAGGTCATGTTTGTGCTGCAGCTTGGTTTACAGGCTGTTACTCAAGCTGCTTTCAGCAAGTGTGCCAGGACCTGAGGAGCAGGTATTTGAGGAGACCCCAAAAGCCTTGTTGTGGTCACTGCAAATGGGAAGGCTTAGGCATGAACACAGAAATATCTTCAGCTGTCCAGTGCTGTGACTCTTCAGTAATCATTATAGACCCTTGAGACCCAAAGATTTGGTAGACACGACCTCGTTGAAAGTTGCTGCCCTTCCTCACCTCTTGTGAAAGTCTGATTTCATGTCTTGGTGATGCTGCAGAGAGGATGCCGACTTTAACAAGCTGGTGGTGACAGTAGTCAGGACAGCTGTACAACACAGCAGCATGGCAAGCAGAGATACCTTACCCCTGGAAGCAGTCTAGCTGCAGAAGCATAGTGTTTTGTTGTGTTAAATAGCTGAGAGGAGGCCAGCACTGCAGTAGGACAGCAATGCTGCCTCTGGTAATACTTACCTGCGCTGAGCATGGCTTCATGCTGGTCCTCACACTTGATGTGTGAAGCAGCATCTCAGGTCTCCCACTGGAATAAAACAACAGTTTCTTTAAGTGTGTCTCTTTTTTGTCTCTTTTATTATTATTTCTCTTTGCTGGTTTCACACCAATTATAGCCTTTACAAAGATAATAAATCATAAGAGCTTGTCCAGGCTTGAAAGTTAAAGTGGATTTATGCTGAGTGTGAATTTGCACCACCACAATAGCAATTTCTGAATAATTTCCTGCATAGACAGGCCCACTGCTATTATAGAGTCCAGGGAACAATCCCCAAACGTCTCTTGAACGTCACCTCAGACTGCAATTAAACCGACTCACAGGATCACAGCATCAAAGGATTACGTTGGTTGGAATAGTTCTTAAAGATCATCAAGTCCAACCATCAACCTAACACTGACAAGTTCTTAACTACGTCTCTATGGCTCTTAAAATGGTGACTCCACCACTGCCCTGAGCAGCCTGTTCCAATACCTGATAACCCTTTCAGTGAAGAAATTTTTCCTAACATCCAATCTAAACACCAACTCAATCTACCTCTTGAGAGAAATCAGGGAAAGAGTCTCCAGGTGCCCCAGCCTCCTTCCTTGAATGAGACCTGGCTGAGAAAAAAAAGCAGTGGCCACTGAAAATGCCTGAAACATTGGGTGTATTTCTCAAGGCTGTGGTTCCCCAGTGCCTTCAGCACCAATGGTGGCAGCTGTTGTCCACCTCTCACCACACTCCATTCCTCTCCTGAGCAAAACCTGAACAAATCGTAAGATGCAACCTTACATATCTTATCTTTGGCCTGCAATCTGAATGCACTTTTCCACCCATGTGCTGTCATACGAAATTAACAGTTCATCTCCAAGTCCATTTTCCCTTGTACTCTGGTAGAGCACTGTTTCCTAATGACCAAGATGGAATAAAATGTACCATGAACATCCCAAAAGGATAGAATTAGTGGAGAGTGGATTATATGTGCAACATTTTCCATTTCTTCAACACTCACTGGGGAAAAAATAATCTGTGGGGTATTAGGACATGTTACACTAATTGGTATTTCAACCTGGCTATGACATTTTCTTTTGAAGTCATCCATTAAATAACAATGTGCCTGGTCAGGACATGTAGAAACATTTTGTTATTATCCCAGTGCTTCAAGTACTCTACCCAGAGTATGCTACATATAAAATTACTACATCTGCTTACCATCTTATTGGGTATGGTTTCCTATTTTTCCTAGTTTCCTTAGTTTCTAAAAAGAAAAAAGAAAAAAGAAAAAAAAAGATGTGATAATTATTCTAATTGGAGATCTACAAATGCTACAGGTTTATTTTGCACTACTCAAAGCCGATTGTGGCATTTAAAACTAAAACTATTCAAGTGCTAAATCAAAGGGAAAACTCAGTAAGAAGGAGAAATGTTTACAAGATAAATTTTAACAATGTCCAGTCTGTTTGAACTTCTGGTTCAGAGCCCATTGAAGTAAATGGAAATTCTCTCTTTGCTTTTCTAAGGGATTTTTTTCTTCTTCAAGAGCCCTTGTCCAAAATGTTTGGGTCTATCCATTGTCAGAGAGGACATATCTGGTCCATGGTCTAGTGTTTTTATAGATTCTTGTGTTTCTAAAAGTAAAATCTTTTGCATTCTGCTAAGCTCACTACACAGTTTCTTTGGATGTGGTTTCCTAGTAGTTTCTGAGCTTCAGCACTCCTGCAACACTGCTGGAAACCTTAGCCCAAAGGGCAGTTGCAATGGAAACACAAGAATGTTAAGGAATAAAATGGAAAATAACTAAAAAATACATTCTGTAGAGTCCCAAAATTAACAGTGGTCTCAAAACAGCTGCCCTGACAAACTGGACATTATATTTGGGTGGGGTCTTCATTCAATAAGCCACCTGGACCCTGTTCTCACAAGGAGAGCCCCTCATTCAGTAAACACCCTAATAAACTGGACACTGTTCTTGCAAGGGGAACCCCTCCTTTGGCAGCCACCCTGATAAATGGGACACTGTCCTTACTTGATAAGGAACAGGGCCAGCAAGAGGAGCCCCTGGAGGCACAGTGCCATCCTGTGAAAGACCACTGTCCTGTTTAAGGACAGAACGCATGTGTGAAAATAAAGGTCATTGCTTAGTCAACCCGGATGAGGGGGCTAAGTGATCACCTGGACCCCTGTGCCCCACTGATTCATCCTCAGAATATTCCTGAATTCAACACTGAGTCTGCATAAAGTAGGCCAAAGGTGGGCCCAGGTGCCATAAAGTGCTTGGGGCATGCACTTGCCATCCAAGGACCACAACACCATGCCAAGATCATCACTGGATCCAAGAGTGGTGATATCTTTCCTATGCCCTCTTTCCTAATATCTCTCTCTCTCTCTCTCTCTCTCTCTTCATCTCTGTCTTTATCTCTCTATATCACCCTCTCTCCTTCTATCTCTCTTTCTAACTTTATTCTCAGCACATAGGGATAACATAATTTCTAATTTTGCTAAGCTCTTCCAGATGTAATCTGTTGTTTTGAGAGTACTTTTTGCTCAGTTCTGCTAGCTGTCATCTGTTGCTTTGAGAATGATATTGTGTGGTTTACTCAATTTTAAGTAAAGTAATACTTTATATAAGCCTCCTGGGTATTGGTCTTTCTCTTAGAATACCATGCAGAAAATTCCAGAGGTTAATCTTGCCAAATGGGTTGTTAAAAGAGATTAATTAAGAAAGGAGGGTTGGATCCAGCCACACCCAGGCTCCTCTCCGAGAAGATTAGAAAGAAGGGGGTCCAGTCCGAATCTCCCCAGGTCAACCCCCACCTCAGGGGTACTTGGTACTCTACACATGCCCACTTTGTAGAACATGCCATACCCATCTTGTGGGATGTGATACTTAATTGGTGCCCCCACCTCTGCGGAGCTATGCCCACCTTGTGGGACATGACACAGTCATATACCACTGTGCATTCTTTGAGCTAGCATATCTGCAATAGTGGGTGAACACCTGTCAGCCTCACCTCAGCACGAAGTTGCTGGTAATACATGAAGTGTGGAGAGGGACTATAAGAGAAATCAAAGATAAAACAGACCTCTGTGGGAGGGTAAAATGAAGTAATCATGAGAGCTTTTTTTAGAAATAATTTAATAGAGGCATTAAAAATAAGCAAGAGTCTGACAAAAATTGATCCAGACTTTCCTGCTCACTCTTATTTATAATATAAAGACTTGGGGAACTCCAGTGGAATGTTTCAATTTACAGTGAACAAAGATAAAAATATATCTTTCTTTATGCATTATTTAATGCTAGAATTCTTTGTCAAACGACCATAACTGCCTTAGTAGACTGGGGCTGGAGAGGGTGTGGGGAAAGGATTAGCTAGCTAATGGTTCTGGTAACAAGAACTTTCCAAGAGACTTCTTGATACCATAGGACTGGTCCCATTCTATCAAACTCAGAAAAAGGGTGAATAGTCCTGCTTTGCAGACTGACTTGACTCTGCTTTCTTGGATTTGTTGTGATTACAAACCAGTGGAAAGTGAGACACTGTTTCCCAGTGTTTCTTAAGTGTTGGGTTTTTTCTCCTTCAGTCATCTGTTAGTCACTCTAAGACTTAAGTTTGTCTTCCAAACCCTCATAAATAAGTCATAAGAGTGGTAAGGTGAAAAGAAAATAACATGGTCTATGTTTAAAAAATACCAGTGTACCTTGCCTAGTGATGTTTCAGTTCAGGTTTCTGGTTCTTCCCACTTCTCCATCTTGTGGTGTTTTCCTGACATGTATCAAGGAACTATGAGACTCACAATTAAAAAATAGAAAGTTTTGAAGATTTAAGAGAAATAGAAGACATCTTATTGCAGACATATGGACCCTAAATCATTTCCCCAGAGTTAAGAAAATAACTCAAAATACAGACACATGTACACAGAAGCATAATTCAAAGTTTTTGAACAAGAACAAGTTTTATAATTTGTGCCAGGAATGCAGACCGGAGCACAGAGATTACAAACTTGAATGTGTGACTAAAAATATATGTACAGATGGGAAGGCATTAAAATCCATGTTGCTTATTTCAGAACAGATGGAGACTATGCTGTATTACAACTAATATTTTGGGGAAATACTAAGCTATACAACTCCCAAATTAGAGTGTAAGTACAACAAAGCAGGCAGTATTTTTCATGTCAGCAATCAGATGCTTTTAGAAGCAATATTAAAAAAAAAAAAAAAACAGCTGAACCCCATAAATAGTTCTGTTGATTTCTCACAGGTGCTTAAGCATTGGCAAAACAAGGATCTTAATCACCAGTTCACTCCTTGTAATTAATAAAATAGTCTAATCTACTTTTTCCTTCCAAAACCACTGTTCCCTGTCTCAGAGCTTTCCTACTACAGGGTGATTTTAGGGCACTCAGACTGATATGATTAAATTAAGATAGAAAAAAACTATTATTTGGCCAAATGTCAAAAAAGACTTTCTGATAATGAACTCTGTGTTGATTATAAAATAATCCCTTATTGGAAGAAGTGGGAACAGCATCTCTGGGGATTAATTTGCCATGAGACTAAAAAATAAATGATGTAATAGGTTTGTGCTCCCTCTAATTTCTGTGACTCAGCAGTTGCAATTTCAAGCTGAGCTTCATTGCAGAGTGCTATAAAAGTGCTATAAAACCCTCTAAAGATTTTATAATGATCTCTGGAAGAAACCCAATACAGCAGAATGAAGAGCACAGATTTCTTTTGGCTTAAATCAATGTAAAAGCCTCTTTGAGCGAAGGCCAACAATTTAAGCTGGGTGAGTTCTGGTGTTTGTCTTTTAGGGGTAAAAGGGTCTCATGCAGGCATTAAGAGTAAGTGGCTCAAGTTGCTCATCTACCTGTCTTCTTGGGAAGAGTAATTCAGATTTCCATACTACCTAAAACAACTGAATTTAATAGGAAAATTTGACAAAATGTGTGGAGAATTTCCAAGGTTCCTCTCAAACAAAGGAATTGAGGTAGTTTCTGTTTTCTTCCACCATCTCTCCTTTCAACCAGGTGTCTCTGACCATCTGTGTTATTAAAGTTTTTTTTTCCTGACAAAAGCTGTATTTATCTCTGAGCCACTGAGAGACAACACAGCTCAAGGATGTACCAGCCTGTATATTTTCCTTGATTTCTGGCCTCCTGCTTTTCTTTCTCTGTAAGAAAGACAGAGATTTAGCCAATATTTTTGTAGTGATTCCAGAGTTTTGCAGTTGGTGAAGGACATCCTCTGCTAAAACTTAGAGTATCTGACTTGTATTCAGTCAGCTCACAGAGTAACACAAGCAGCTCAGAAAGATCCTGCAGAACTGATGCACCATGCTCTTCTGCTGCAAGATGAGAAAGAATGTAAAAAGACAATGGTAGACATAATTCAGGATAGATATATGACTACCTGAATATAATAGACTGAATTTGACAGCTCCCTGGTCGTTTTTAGCAGAGATAAGATAATGACAACTAAGATATATTATAAAGACAGTCCTTCTCTCTTCTAGTTTTTCAGCTAGCATATACTAGCTTCACGTTGAATATATTTCCAGTCTTGAAGTTTTGTACCAAACAGACTTCAAATCTTATGTGATTTTCTAACTTATTCTCCATTTAAAGTTTTGCCTCTGCATCCTGATAAACTAAAAATGGTGGTAGGTTTGGTTGTTGCAAGCAGTGGGAACTTCATTTTCTCCTGTGGGTAATGCAGGACAGCCTAGCCCAAGCAGGTTCACTCAGTAACCAAATCAACAAGTATTTAGCAGTACAAAAGTGATCCCTGGCTCTGGCTGTGATTGTGTCTGTTCCCTGCAGGAAATGGATACAGCAGTTTTGTTTCATTGCTTTGTCTGAACCAAACCATGGCTGTTACCTCAGTAACATCTGGGAACACTGAGCTGTCACCCACCAAACAGAGTGCAGATATGGCAAGATGAAAAGCATCTTGCTTGTCATTCTTTTGCAGTTATATTGGCATGGGAGCTGTCTGGGGCATCTTCATTACCTAGGGCCAGATAATGTTTCATTAATTAATGTTGCAGAATGGCTTGAGCAGCAGGGCCATGGGCCCCTGCTATCTCCTCGAGAGGCCTTGAGAGTGTGGCACAAACAGCAGCCGTACAAGCAATCTCTTTTCTTAGCCTAACACGAGTATAAACAATCTCTGTTAGCTTAAACTAACTCAAGGACAAGGTAGAGAAGTAGAATGATAGAAAACAAGGAAGAACCCTGGAACTCAGATGTGTGTTATTATCCAGTAAAATCACTGCAAGTAGTTGCCGTCCAGTGAAATTACTACAAGTAGTTACTATCCAATGAATTGACTATGCGTGGTTACTATCCAATGAATTCACTACATGTAGGTTTGGAAAAGGGTATAAAAGTAACACTGTGTATTCAATAAATGGAAGCTTGCTTTATCAATCACATTGATTCTGGACTGCTTGCCTCCCTCGCCACCGGCAAATTAATAATTAATAACACACTGTAAAATACATGTGATCCAACAACTACTGTGCAACAAATCAAGAATGCTAGTGGCAAAATGGAAGAATATAATGCAAAGAAGCAATAGTAAAGATAGCATCTTAGCAATGACTAATCAACATATCAAATAAAAGCTAATAGATATGTGTCAACTTTAAATATTTAAAACCCTTTCTGTTTTTCAAGTAATTGTTAGTTTTAAAAAGTGTGCAAGGTTATTTACTATGTTGACATTATTAGCTTTTTTTTTTTTTTTTTAAAGAAGTGAGCTTGAAAATAATGAATACACTTAGTTCTGTTACTGGTTTTGAAGTATCAGTATTGATAGGCCAGCTCAGTCATATACTGGAGTTATCTTTAAAATTTAATAAACTTCAACCTAAGCAATAATCTAAAAATGTACAAAGGTACATTATGTGGCTCCAAATAAATGTTTTATTTTCATTCTCACGTCCATACAACTTTTTTCTATCAGGTGGAACAGAACCCAAAATTTACAAAACCCAGGCTTTCTCTTATTACTTTTCACTTTCCACCCTCTGAGAGTGTGATATGGTTTGCAAATCTCAGAAGCATTTAATAAAGAGTACAGTAGGCAATTATTAACAGTTCAACATGAAAATTAAATATTATTATTATTTGAATTTCTAAGAAAACCCCTATGTCTCACTCTCCACTGGTTTGTAATTACAACAAATCCAAGAAAGCAGAGTCAAGTCAGTTTGCAAAGTGGGACTATTCACCCTTTTTCTGAGTTTGATAGAATGAGACCAGTCCTATGGTATCAATCTGTCTTCTGCTCAATCTAAATCAAGTTTTAAACTCCTTGCTAAATGGAGCTTTCAGAGCAGAGATGGAAGGACATATTTCCATTCCCCTACTCCAAGGGGAGTTGCATTGAGGAATGGAAGCCTGCACATCTTTAAAAGAAAGAAAAAGGAAAACACTGATGACCCATTCTCATTCTAATAAGAGGCTTGACAACTTCCTTGAATATCACTGCATGTACATTTCTGCATATTTATTATGTAAGAAGGCCAATTATTAATTCCCATGTGTTGGGAGAGACATTTATACCCCATAAAGCAGCTGCATTTGCTGGGACATGAAACAGCTGCATTTGCTACCGCTTCTTGCTGTCACCAGCTTTTCTAGATGTGCTTTGTCAGGATCTTGCTGAAGGGATCTATCTTAGATTTTAACATAGCTCACTGTCTTATTAGCACTACCTTTGGTGCCTCAAGGAAAAATTTTGTTTCCATACAAAACCAAGTTCCTTCTATTATTTCCAGGAAGAAATCTTTCCTATGTTGAAGCACGTTGTGTTTCTTTTTTTCTTCCCCTGTGTAATGTTTTGTGATGTGTACTTATCCTGGCTTTTTTCCTTGCAGGAACTTCCCAGTAGCTAAGAAATTATTTGGACTGAAAAGTAACACAAGGAAGCATACTACATCTACTGTTCTGCTAACACAAGGTCTGCAAGCCAGTGTTGTCAGCTCTGCAACTAAGTATATTTATTATAGTACATGCCAGCCAAAGTTGTATCTATTTTGCCTATATTGCTATCAAACAAATTTAAACTGTCAGTAATATTTCTGAAAGGTTTTTGTCCTGCAGGATAGTTCAAGCTCCTCAGAAACAGTCCTCATTCTGCTGTCAATGCTGCTGTTCTGGCCTTTCTAACTAGTATTTCATTGCTTCTTTTAAAGGCACACTAAAACTAGCAAGGCAATCAGTTTTGCATAAAAACCTGCAGAACAAATGAACTACCCATATAAACCGAGTTTGTCCCAGAACTAAAATTTTCCCCATCACGTTACAGTGCCTCTTTCCTAAAAAGGCACTTCCAGGTTCTCTCTTCCCCATCCTACTCCATAGTGAGTGCATGACAGAAGCAGTTTCAAGTATTTAGCATCCCTTTCCATTCACAGGCTCAGTTCTACTATTTGTGAAGCCAGTCTCCTGCTCCAACTACTGTTGCAGTCAGGGTAAGCAAATTAAGTCCCGAAGGGCAAATGGTTGTTTCCCCCTTTGGGTACAAAGGGACAAAACAAGTTTTTCTCCCTAGTATTCCTTTCCCTGTGGAGTTTCACATCTGAGACTTTTCTCAAAGCCATATTTTTCCAAAGCAAGGTTCTTTTCTTTCTTGGTTTTTGTTCCATCTTTATTTAAATCAGAAAGGACTGGCTGATCAAAGTTGTTTGAACTCCTTAGTGGCCTGTGTGGCTGAGCATGTTGCCAGCTCAGCTATTGAGGCTCCAGGGACTTTAAATTAACTGATGACAAAAGCTTCAGACAGTGACTGGCTGGCTGTGCTGGGACTCTGGGCTCCATCTAACTATAGTTTGTCTCCTTCCAACAACCAATAAACAGTACCCAAGCAATTATTGTATGTAGGAAGAGTCCATTTATCTACTGTATTTAAAGGAATAAAGGGCATGGGTGATATTAGAGAGGGAACAATATCCTTAGCTATACTGTTATGCTAGAGTGAAAAAAACAACACCACCCAGACAGTACATACAAGTGTCACCCGTGTCCTGAAATTCTTTTTCACCACTTTCTCAGCTCCTTGTAACTGCTGGTTATGTCCAAACCCAGCCTTTCTCCCTGGATATTTTAACCTTCTTCAGACTAATCAGTTGTAGTCCTTGGCTGGGATGAGGTTCCTATCCCACAGCAGCTCAGTGGGGAGGTGATAAGCTGCCCCTCAGCAATACTCTCAGGCTTTGCAACAAAGTGGTATTTTTCCTTTTGCAATGCCTCCTCCAGCAGTCTACAGATCAGAGCATCACAAGGTGACTGCTATGACCTTGGCAGCACACCCTGTGCTGCCCAAAGAAGCGTGTGAAACCAAGAGAAACAGAAAGTTTTGTGGAACTAATTGAACAACCATCTGTCAGGAGCTTTTGAGGTTTGATTCATCCTCTCATGATGTTCCTGCTCACTGAAAGCCCGTTGTCATGTAGGCAATGCCCTCTGAAATGCCATTCAGGTTCCACTTTTTGAGTGTCTCTGATACTTGTATAAAAATAGTTTTGTTCTCATAGCCTCACAAAAGACTAGGACAACACTGAAAGCAACAAGCTCTAAGGTGATGAGCAGCATCTGAATCCATGCAGCAATTCTCCCGTGGAGTCCAAAGAATTATCCATACCCTGAGCCAGCCTCTGCTTCTGGAGAACCAAGTGTGAAGTCTAAGAATTAATGACATTGAGCAGTGGGTAATGGCCTGTCTTCTGCTAACAGATTATTAAAATCAACTAGCAGAAAAATTAGCTTGTATTTGTGTTCTGGGGGCATCTTTCCACTAAAATTATGAAATATGATGTCAAATTAGTTTTTTGGTATACCACTAGATGGCAAACTAGCAGTGTGATACACATCAGACTTCCTATCATGGAAATCTCTGATGAGGCATATTGTAAAAACACAGGCTATCTGTATGCAAATAAAGAGAGGCTTGATGTGGGGCATGCTGATAGAGAACAAAGAATACTTCAGCTTTCATGTTTCACATTACTTTGCAGTGTTTTGAGGCTGGACAATATGGATCTTGTTGGAATCACAAAAGAATCAAGGTCTTTGCTCTGCCTTTTGATTGCCCACAGCCGTGTACCTACAGCTCCCTCGCCTGGGGCTGAGCAGAGCTGGATGTCAGACACCACTGTAGTGGCTCCATCTGTAAACGAGTGAGGGTGTTTGAACGAGACAATCACAAGGTCCTCTAAGAGGGGCTGTAACACTGGACTGGCATGTGTTGAAGTGCTCAAGCAGTGTGCATTCAGGCTCTTTCCAGTGTACACATTTTTTAGGGGGCTCATCATTAATATAAGCACAAAGATCACCATGGGGTTAATAGCCAGCACAACACTCAATCAGAATAAATTCTCATCCTTTAGATGGTATTATGAATGTGTAAACATTTCTTTCAAATCTAATAGCCCAGGGAACAGTGAAACCATGAGGAAGCTGCAAGGGAAAAGCCATTATTTAACTTTTTTTTTTTCCTTTCTACCCTACATCAGTGGCCACTTTTAATCAAAACTGCTGGAGGGTCCTTCATATTGGCTTTTTACCATGTCAAAGGACTTTTTGCAATAAATCCAGGAAGATGTCTTCTCTGTACCTTCAGCCAGGACCACAGTCTGTCAGGGCTGGAGGTGCAGCTGCCCCACATGCCTTTGAGAGCAGTGGCAGCCATGGGGACAAACATCGCAGGTTTCACAGGCAGCTGCCATTTGCTGCCATTAAAGCTACTGTAGCTGCAGCCACTTTTCTGGGGAGCTCTGCAGGGGTAGAGCAATTACGAAAAATCTCCTAAGGAGAGGGGAAAGGCACCAAAAAGTCTCCCAAGAGCTCCCAGTCATTTCCCCCAATGCTAAAAAGAAGCCAGCAAAGGGTGTAATTGTTACACGGTTTTCCAGCTCAGAATTTCTCTAAGTTACAGAGTAAGCACTGGAAATGCTGAATGCTCCATAACCCTGCTAAAATGTACGGAAAATTGGGTAGAGACAATGTGCTTGCTCAGGCCAAAATGCAACCCCAGTAACTCAAGGACCAAACAGGAGTGGATACTGGCAGAAAAGTGAGTCACTTGACTTGTTTATACATATCAAGTCTCTTGCATTTAGTTTGTATCAGAAGGGGAAGGTGACAATGCAGGCAGATATTTCCTTGGACACGGGTAAGGGTCTGCAAAGTATGAACAGAGAAGCTTTGCTTTTCTGTGAACCAGAGAGAATCAAAATCTGCAGATCACTCGTGTCACAGCTCCCAGCCTGCTTTTCCATACCCAGCAGGTCCAAATGCTTCCTGAGCTCTCTCAGGGTCATAACTATGAACAAATCCATGTGGGGTTTGTTGCCTGATGCCAGTTCACAAGCACAATAATTAATCCCCAACTCTTATTTTAGTTACAAGCTCCTGCAGGAACCCCAGTGCCTACACATTCCAGCATCTGTCCCAGCTTCTCTACAGTACTGGGTTTAGGGATTAATTTTTATTATTTCAGCTGTCACCAAACACATTGAACTGAGACCTCCTCCTGCAGAGCAGGGTTTCAAAATGATTTCTAATCACCTTGGAGAAAAGACATCTACCCCAGCACTTAGAAATTGTTCTATGGCTCTCTTCATAACAGGAAAATTACAAAATGTTGTGCTATTCTTGTTGATATAGTTATTATTATTAGTCTCAGAAGTGCTCTTTCTGTTTTCTATTTGTTTACATCTGGAGGCTCAAGGCAAAATCAGTAGACATGCACATAAGGTTTTAGGTATGCATGTTTTTTTTAACTGAATCACAGTGTTTGGACTGCAAGAAAACTGCTCAGAATTAAGCCACAGCATTTGCTTGTTATGCATTTTTTCTGCTTAGCCAGTATATTTATGTCTTAATGAATTGAGACTAGCTCTTACACTGCAGAATAAATGCTTTTTTATTAAGTAGGCCCTCAATTGTGTTGAGTAAGTATGTAAAGAGTTGAACTAGGCAGGTATTGAAGGCTGTTGGGGGCATTTTCCACTGCCTGTTTTACCTAAACCCAGGCTCTGGAAAGCTGAGAGTGCTGGGGGTACATGGGGTGATGGGCAGAGATCAAGGAGACTATATCATGGTCCACCTCTGCCTCCAGTCAGCAGAAGCAATGGTTGCAACAACCTTTGCTCCCTCTGTTTTGCACCTATTTTCAGCTCCTCATTTTACTCCTGTCATTTCCTTTTTGGTGATAAAAGCACCTCAGGCCCTGCCAGGCTCCCATCCCTCACCTTTGAGCAGTAAAATCCTTGTGTTACATATTTTTTCAGAAAGCACTGGAGCTGACTCAAGTTGTCACATACACACAAATAGCGGACTGCATTAACTGAGCTTCAGCTGCATTTCTGAAAGCAACGTGATTATAACAGCTTTAAAAGACAGGACAGTCTGTAATTAGCAAAGGGTTTTTACTAGTAATTTCATTAACCTTTAGTTGAATGTTACTCAACCCATCACAATGTTATTTTTATGGTCCCCTAGCAAAGTATGCCTCCATGGGATTCCAAACCTGTCTTGGTCAGTGGAAAATTCCACATCCTTGCATAAATCCTACAAGTGCCTTGCTTTGATTGAGTGCCACCCTGCACTGTGCCTGGTAAGGTTTTGCAAACAATGGCCTCACTGGCTGGAGGGAATCCAGCCCCACTAGTAACATTTTCAGCCATTCTTTCCCTGTGCAATGAATGAAGAATGGAAAATGCAGCTATTCACAGAAACAGTTTTGTCAGATAGTAACGACCCGACTACTAATGTAACAGAGTTTGTCACATGATATGTTCTGTATATTGTTATTTTCCATTGATTTTGTCTGTGTTTTCCAAGCACAGAACTATATCTAGGGTTTAACAGAGCCATAGAAATGTACAGGAAAAATGGGAACCAGGACTGTAGCAGAAAACAATTAAGCTGGATAAATTTGCAAACATTCCTCATAAAAATCCAATTAAGAGATTAGCTGCAAAAATACACAAAAGTTCATGAGAGGTAGCCTGGCACCACAGATTCTTCCTTTGCTCATTTAATGTTATTAAGTTCTTTGCATATAACTGCAGTCTACAATACAGTAAAAGTGCCACTGTAACCTAGCTTAGTTCAAGTACTACTAAAAATTTCACTAGTGCAGCAATGACAACAGAATAAGACCTTGGAACAAGCTAAGTGGATAAGGCATAAGAAAAAACTATTTTTATTAAAAATAAAATTATTATAAATAAAACTTTGTCCAATTTTGCCTGGTTTTGTTTCAGAATTCTTAAAATTATAATCCTGATGCAGGTCTGTGAGTAAGAGAAAGAAGTACCAGCCAAAATAACCCTGTAAACTGGTGAGAGTGGAAGAAATAGTTGGAGTCTCAGGTCACCAAGCTTTGGGGACATTCTCTGTTTTATTTTGGCCTTAGCACCCTACCACCTAGATGAGCATATGTCTGTCTTTTCCCCAGCCAGTTTTTGTGTTCATACCAAAATGTTATTGGGTCAACAGGTTAATTTACTGTAGACCTCAGGTTGGGATCTTGGTAGGGCTTCCAGGAGCCATCATAACCCTGTGAGAACTAAGAAGGGAGTTTCTCCATAATGTTCATACCAACATCATTCTGTTACTGTTTTGCTTCTTTCCTTTCCTTTCCTTTCCTTTCCTTTCCTTTCCTTTCCTTTCCTTTCCTTTCCTTTCCTTTCCTTTCCTTTCCTTTCCTTTCCTTTCCTTTCCTTTCCTTTCCTTTCCTTTCCTTTCCTTTCCTTTCCTTTCCTTTCCTTTCCTTTCCTTTCCTTTCCTTTCCTTTCCTTTCCTTTCCTTTCCTTTCCTTTCCTTTCCTTTCCTTTTCTTTTCTTTTCTTTCTTTTCTTTTCTTTGTAACAAAGGCACATATTTGTGAGGTTTCCTGCTCTAGTTGTGTAACACAGTCCTGCTGCAAGTCTAAGTGGCCTGACCCAGGCACCCAGTGCTGACTATACAAGTTCAAATGTTGCCAAGGGAGGGAGGATGAGCAGCTGCCTACCAAATTGGGATTTCCTCTGAAAAGTAGGGTACAGGAGCTGTACAAAGCAATTCACCTGTTTAATTTATGAGCGCAAACTACTTTGGTCACACAGTCTCTTGGTCCATGAATTCTAACACCACTTTTGATGAACGGATTTCAGTAGCAACGGTATTCCTTCTCTACTATTTTTGGTTTCTTCACTGATTCACTCTTTGGCATACTACCAATGTTTTATTCAACAGAACACATATGTCAGTTATATTTCCTTCTTTTAGAAACATTCTTCATTTTTTTTTTTTTTCCATTCTTTTCCCCCTCTAATGTGAAAACCTCCTGGATGAGTCTGCATTATAAGTCATTCCTAGCTTTTCCATTCGATGCTTAGCATCTTTCAAAGTGACAGAAATATGGTAACAAAGGGTCTAGTATCTCCATCTCCCATAGCAAGGTATGCTGAAGTTAAAAGATAATTTTGTAGCTTTTGAGTAGAAATTGTATCACCTAATATCAAACCTTGAAGTTAGGTATCTATATTCATGTTACACTTACTGGGGACAACTGGTCCGTCCTGGAGGATGACTCAGCTCTCCTATATTGAACCCCTACACTAAGATTAGATTAACTGTATCCTAGAAGTATTTATTAATTGAATTACTATAAAAGGAGTCTGGATGAGTAGCTCACTTATAACTGTCTTTATTATGGATATAAAAAGTCGATTAACATTAATCCCATGCTGAATGTCCAGAAGCTTCAGCAACCCACCTGCTCCTAGAGGACGTGGAGATGTAAAACCCAACACAAAAATCTCAGGTTATTCACAGCTTTTCAGTATATTTATGTTATTAACAAGTCAAAACCTCATAGTCTTCTGCTACAAACTTATGATGAGCTTAACACTTGAAAGCTGCAGTATGGTAGTTCTCATTCCTCCTCTGTAGTCCCACTCCTTGAGATGGAAAGGATTTCATACTATCTGAAAGGCTGTTCTGTGCTATGACTAAATGGTACAGGAGTAGAAAGTTCTGGGGGTTTCCCACGCTGTGGTATGCCTAAGCATGGGATGACAGCATCCATCTGGAGCACTTCTTGTACTCTACCATTCTGCAGACTCACTCTTTTCTCCACCAGACTGACTATATACAAGGTTGTTCTTTGAGTTTAATTTTAGCTCCAAAGGGAACTCCTTCCAGAGCCAACAGAAATTTCCAAAGCAAGTGCAGATTAGTCTGTGGTGCATCTTCCTCAGGATATCTGGTTGCCCCAACTCATCTCTTTAATGTTCTTACATAATTTGATAGAGCTCTTTATCTTTAGTTTCCATCTTTATACAAAATTGGTAAATCCTCACCCAAAAGCTACATCAAGAATGCGTTCAAAAGACCATGATGTTTGCAGAATTTCTATACAATACTACATGATTTATACAAAATAATATGCATAAATAACATCAAGGCTAGAAAAGTGCAGCCATGGGATAAATTTGGGTTTGACAAGACAACACGAAAGTTCATTTCAGATAGACCAGGCTTATAATAGTAAATCTTCACCAAAAATTCATATGAGGCCTTTTCTTGTCCTTCTCTTAATTTTTTCTAGAAGCAAGAAAATACCGTTCTAACTCTCCTAACACTTTCTGGGGTAAATGCATTTCTAATATAAGAGCTTAATTCCTTTTTGTGTTTTATTTTTGTTTTTCTTTATATTTCAAAATAGTGTAGAAGGAGTCCCATAGCACCACAGCTTAACCTAAGGCTGTTTACATTAAAAAAACCCTCTTTTGGTCAGTTTATCAGAAAATTTGCAGCAAGATCATTAAAATAATGTCATTATCCCACCTAACAGCTAAAAGGATGCAAACTTCATCTCCTCCAACGATATGTTTTTCCTTCTGGCCAAAAAAATTAAAAAAGTTTTTGTATAGGTCCTCATTGTTCAAGCCATGCCAGGGTGCACTAAAGTTTCACAGCCTTGTTTAAAAGACAGCGTCACTTCTCTGTCTGGGTGGTCTTCAAAATTTAGTCACCGTCTGATAAGACTGGAAAAGACACACCCTCTTTAAAACATTGCACAAGCCTCATGTGCTTGTGGTGGCTCTCAACCTTTTCTTTTCATGCCAATTTGTCCATGTGCAAACACACCTGACTGCTCAGAGGTTGCTCTCTACAAGAGGCTGCTCAGACAGCTCCCTGTTGGCACCTTGTCCTGTTCCAAGATTAGAGCCCTCAACAATGGGTTGTGCAGCCCATTGTAGAGTTCAGTGCCAAAGCTGCCTGCCTGCCGTGCAGCCTGGGGAAGCCAAAACCACAACTGTCACTGTCTGCTGAAGCCTCATCTGCAGCCTGGCTCCCAAAGGGAAATTCCTGTGGAAAACATATTTACCAAAAATCATCTGTAAAAAGCAAAACTTGAGCAAATTGTTTACCCCAGTCTATTTCTTATTTAGCATTATTATCTTCAACGTTGACTAAAACTTAAGATTAAATTTCAGGGTGTCTAATAAGGTATTTACTATTAGTATCTCTCTCAATAGCATAGCATAGTTTTTCAACAAAGTCAAAACTTATCACAGAAAACATTTGTGGGGAAAAAAAAGACTATTTTTTTCTATTTTTGAATATTTCTGTTTTAAGAAATAAAGAAAAATATTTTTTCAGCAGAAAAATTATTATTGTAGAGATCTTCATTAAAGGGACAATGACAACCCAGAAAGCACAAGAGAAAATTCATAGTGATCAATTTTGAATGTCCATAGATACCACTGAGTAATAAATTAGTTAAAACAGTCATCTTCCAATTTCATATTGATCATTATTTCCATCCCAATCCCTGCTAGGATATACCAAAGTTCCAGTTTTGTCCAGTTTTGCTATAAATCACTTTTTGATGTGTGTGGTCACTGCTGAGACACAGTGTGGCAGGTATTGCACACTCCCTGATGGACTATGAAAGTTGGAAGGAATAGTTGGGGCCTCAGAGGCAGCAGAGCAAGAAATGTGGCCGTGGGAAGAAGGGCTGCAGAGCTTCTGTGTAGATTCCCAGAGCTGGAAATACCAACAGCACAGCTGCCAAGTTGTAGCTGCCTACACAAACACATGCTAAATGAGTCCTTATCTCTCCATTCTACTTCGAACAATTATTTGTTTTCTTTTTATCTATATTTTAATCTCCACCCTAGGACTCATTCAGCTCTTTTACAAAGACAATCCTTGGATTGGATTCAGATTCAAGCTTCCCTTTTTTTTTTTTCTCTCTCTTTTTTTTTTTTTTTTTCTCCAGACAAAGCCTTTTTATAATTGTGCAGGCATTACACAAGTCTTTTTTTCTAAATTTTCACTCAAGTCAAATCTATTTGTGTTGTATAATTAGGCAGCATCTACACTTCAGATTAACTCTGAGAGTATAACTCCCTAGCACCCAAAAGTGGGAGCAGGATGCTACCATCACTTATGGAGAATGAGACCACAACTACACCATAGGTCTTGAATGCATATGCCAGATGAATTAGATAAATAACTTCAAGTAAGTAATCAAAGTTGGCCTGGATCTGATGAGTAAAATATGCAGTACCAGCTAAAAGAAGGTAAGCAGAGATTACAGAATCACAGAATGTTAGCGGTTGGAAGTGACCTCTGGAGGTCATCTACTCTCCAACCCCCCTGCGAGGGCAGGTTCACCTAGAGCAGGTTGCACACAATCAATGTATCAGTGAAGTGTAGCACTCAGCAAATAAAGTATTTGAACATCACCTTTTTTTTTGCAGGCAGGAATCCATTTATTTTGCTATCACATTAAAGATGCTTTTTTGCATTCTGGGTTTTTTTAAAGCAATGAGTTTTCTGTTGTCTTTGCACAGGCACAAAATAGGTTATTCCTATGATTCTGAGAATATTCTCTCTCTTTTCTAAGTTGTTTATTTATTAAATGGCAGAGGCATGCCTCAGAAGTATTGAAGTTCAAAAGACATAGAAAGATTAGAAAAAGCAACAGTTCCTCAAACCCAGTTTCCAGTTCCTGTAAACTCCATTATTATAATGTTAGCAATTTAAATTAAAAGATATTTTGAAAAAATAACTCCTTTGTCGTCAAAACCACCAAATTTACCTCCTCCAATCAAGTGACAGTATATTTCTTCATGTAGTTGTTAAATCAAGGCCACAGGCAACTGTTGGATATACAGACAAAAACAACACATCTTTTATAAAAGCCATGTTTCCCAGAAAACTACCCAGTCATGAATATAACAGTAGATGATGAATCCATCTATGGCAGATCGATCCCAATAGTAATCAACAATAAAAATATGTCTGCCACTTAAGGTTCTTAGTGTATACAGGGAGAAACTTTTTCTCTATGAGGACAGGGGTTAAGAAGATTGCCCAGGGCACCTGTGCTCTTCATCTTTGCAGGTCTTCAAGATCTGACTAGATAAAGCCCCAAGCAGCCAGGTCTGAGCTCAGAGGTGACACTACTTTGAGTAGTGACCTCCCATGCAACATTTCATTTGAATTATCCTGTAATCTTCTGACACTGTAACCCCAACATTAATTTGCCTGTCTCCAGTTTCCATACACTAGTCTTAATTAGGCCTTTGTGGGCTACCAGGCTTAGCTCTGCTGAATTATATCTCCTTGGAGTGCTCAGCCCCTGGCCACCAAGGAACCAGAAAGGAAGACATGGCAGATAACTTACTCTACCTGCCGTCAGAATGAGGCAGGAAGCTCTGACAGCTCCAAGGAGTTTCCCCCTTCTGGCTCAGTAGCAGATCTCCAGGTTTCTGAGCTGCTTGCTGATGAGCCTTGGCCAAAGCTCTCACCTGCATCACAGCACAGCCTAGAGCCATAGATATAGGCCTTTCTTCATTCCTTGCCAGGCAGACTAGCAGAAATATTTTTTACTGAAAAAACACAACACAGTTTCCAGGATGCTCAACTGCAAGCAACTAATTGCAGAAATATTTTAGTATAACATCTAATTAATAAAGGAGATCAGATATCAACGCTAACTCAGACACAGAATTAAGATGAAGGAACTCTTCAAGACATGATAGATAATCATGCTAATACATGATGTGCTCTCCTGTGTTTTAGAAATGGTGAGTCAGTTTTGAAACTGGGATGGGAGCTTCCCATGTGGTATAAAATACTATGTATTTTATGTCCTTTTATTAAGAATTCCAACAGAAGTCAAAATGACGGTTTTTTCAACTAGGAAGCTAGAAAAAATCTTATTAGGAAAAGATAAAAAAAAACACAAAACCAAACCAAAACAAAAAACAGCCTATGAGAAAAATTAATATAATCTGTTTCATCTGTAACTGACAACTTTTACTGATTTGGAGACAGCAATTAGTCTAAGCAAATCAAAGAGAGTATTTATTAAGAAGTCAGGAAGGCTGTAAACAGATAAATAAGCCTAGACAAAATATCCTTGTTTAATGTGGTTATTCATGCCACCTATGAAAGATGTGGCTTGCAGTGACCAAGCTCTGTAATCATTTTAGCATGGTACAGAGCATCATTTGAATGAAAGAACTCAGCCATTTTAACTATGGGGTGTATAATACTCCCTCTCATAGTGGAAGTGTGTTTAATGTGTTGAAATTAGTTAGAAGAGATAAATCGTCCCAGATCTTATTTTTGTCCGCAGATTCTCTTTAGACCTGTACATTCTCCCAATATATTTGGGAAGCTCCACTCAGGAAATGGGAGAAAAATCTGATTGCACTTTAGTCAATGTTTTGCACTACTTTGATTACTATTGTGTTAAGTTCTGCATTTCCTGCTGACAGGTCACTAGCGTATTCCATGCAGCTATTACAAGGCACAGATTTTCAATCTAAAGTTTTACATTTCAGTCATGGAGAAGCAAGAAACAGAAGCTTCTGTACATCACCCTGGATGAGATCAGAAGTGCCACAGAACCAGGAAGATGATATATCTTTGCCAGAAGATGTGCGTCAAAATCTGCTTGAGAAAAACCTTGAGTTAATTAAATGTGATTAGAATGTATTCATCTCCTTGTTCCCACCCCATTTCAGGGATTTGATCCATCATTTCAAAGGAAGCACCATCATTATTTGGAAATTTTGTTTTTCCTTCAGTGAGATTTTAGGCTCAAGATCATAGCCCCAGATGACAACACAGTGCTTGTCTTATTAAATCGTTCAAAAAGCAGTGAGTGTCACCTGGGCCAGAATGACAGCTTTCTTCCTGTTTTTCACTTATAGGTTTACAAGATGCATCTCACAATACAACACAAAAAAAGATTTGAGAGAGAAGAGCTGGAACAAGGTTGTCTTATTGGGACAAGATTCAGCTCTTAATCTCTCATCAGCTATTCAATGCTTTGCAGGATACAGCAGGCAAACTGGATTTCATCTAGAAAATGCTGATTCACCTCAAACCAGACAAAAAATACACTCCTTTTTATGAGTTACCATGGATATCCCTAAAGAGATTTGTGTTTCATACAGTGCAACAAGACTACACTACTGGCACCACAATGCAAATAGCAAATAATTAGAGAAGAATGAGTAGGTACTGTGGGCCTGCCATCCAGCCACCAAACCCTATGCACCCCATCTCCAAAAAAACCCCGCAAATAACAAAAAATCAGTAGTTTTCCCCTAAATGGTAAATTTTAAATATCACTATTAAAATCAGGAAAATAATCTTCACTCTGTAGTGAATCAGAGCACATTCTGGCCACACGCTAATTCCTAGTGGGTTGGACTTCTAGATAAAATACAAAACACCGAAAGCTCAGTAAAACAGGAACAATAATGGTATGTCTCATTTCTCCTCCATCTCTAATTCTGATTGGCAACTTAATCATTTCCTCATTTTCTAGAACTGAAGGCTACAGCATCTTGAAATGTTTTGCTGACTTTCTCCTGCTTCATGAATAGCGCTTTTTCATGGCTTGACTTGCTTATCAAAGAGTCTTCACTGTGGTTGTTTAAAATCTTACTTCTTCGGTCTATCTCATCAGTTTTATCAGGACAGGAGAGATGGTTTTGGCAGCAATCCTGATATACAAGACAGAAGAGACACCAAAGATGGTTTATTCACAGGGCTTTGCCATTAATCAGACTCTTTTTAAAAGTCAGTAGATGTTGCCCTGTAGTGGATTTACTTGAGGCTTGCAGAGCACCACACGTGGCAAAGTACAAACAAAAGGTGACAGGTAGGAGGGAGCATCTTGCCTGGATCATATGGAGTCTCGCTGTGAGGTTCAGATTTTATAATTTTTGGAAAGTGCATATTAAGCACTAATCTGCA
Organism: Apus apus; assembly: GCF_020740795.1. Classification (NCBI taxonomy): domain Eukaryota; kingdom Metazoa; phylum Chordata; class Aves; order Apodiformes; family Apodidae; genus Apus; species Apus apus. Next base: position 173,792,460 of record NC_067282.1, read on the forward strand.
ATACATCCCTTTTTATTCAGGCACAACTGCTTCATCTGAAAATCTGTGCAAAGCTCCACAGTTAGGGTCACAGGAATCACCAAAGACCCAAAACCCATCTTCACCTCCCCCGCCTCCCACCACTATCACAAAGGGACAGATAAATTTTGCAAGTCACAGAGAAACAAAACCAAGAGCTCAGCAAAAGTCTAGGTATACAGCAAATTCATGCACAGTTTCAGCATCAGTTCCAACACTGATCTTTGGCCAATAGTTTCCAGTTCAGACCACAGTCTCCCAGGGTGCTGAACAAAAATCCACAAACTGAAAACTCACCTGCAAAGGTGGCAACTCAAAATAATCAAGACTTCAAGATAAATTTTCTGTATTATTTGAGAGACCCTCTAAGTGAAATTCAGGAGTATTCACAGAACATGAAAGTTATGAAGGATGTTACAGAAAATCATGGCTTATTTATTTATTTATTTATTTACACAAACTCTTTAGCTTTATGCATGGGGAAATCAAAGCTGTGCAGAGAAAAAGGGAAAAAAGTTTTGAACTCTAAATTCAGCACAGGGTTTGTATGACAAAAAGAATATTGCACACATCACATGTAAGAACTGATATTCAAGGAGCTTGTGCCTCAACAAAGGGGCTTGTTAACACTGACAGTAAGACATCAGGCTACGAGGGAATTAAGACAGCAGAGAACATTGTTTCTATAACTTAGACCAATGACCCAGCAGGCTAAAGCCACCAATGAACACATTTTGTCAGTCTGTGGTTCCACTCTTCCTAGTGACTGAGTGCTCTGGTATTGTGGTGATCAGTGCAAAGGTTATGGGTACTCAGCTCTAGTGTGGTCCTCAACCAAAATGGGAACCAGACAGAGGACAATGCAGAGCCAAGATTCAGGAGTGCCTGAAGGAACACAGCAGAGCAGTGGCTCTTAGTGAGCTTCTGCAGCCATTTCCTCCTCAAAATGTTGTGTGATGATGCTTCCAGCAAAATTAAGAATTCTGCAAGTCAACTTGTTTAGGGTATAGCACATACAGCTATATGATCTAGTCCTTCATGTCTTTATTACAGCCAGTGCAGAAACACCTTTCTTGCCCAACTCTATGAATTAAGTTCTACTTCCTTGTATTTAAATAACATGAATTCTCCGAAACCAGTGTTGTTTCTGATTCATCCTGCACTGCAGTTGGGCTCGAATGAGGGAGTAATAAAGCAGAGATAGACTGACTCATTACTCAGAATTGAGGAATGTCTGCATTAGAGTGACAAACAAAATGCTTAAGCCTAATGACTATTTACTCTCCTCATTCTCACCAACCAGGTGAGCACGGATAAAATTCATATGGTAATTGGTGAGACACTGGCAGAGGTTGACCAAGGAAGTTGTGGCTGCCTCATCTCTGGAAGTGTTCAAGACCAGATTGGATGTGGGTTTGACAAACCTGGTCTAATGAGAAGTGTTCCTACCCATGCAGGGTGGTGGAACTAGATGATCTTGAAGGTCCCTTCCAACCCAAACCATTCTGTGATTCTGTGATTCTATTTATCAGCTCGTGTGAGTCATGTTTTCTTACAATATTGAAACTTCTTTTTTTTTCCGATTGTCCCTTTGGCAGACCAGTGCAAAAATAGCTGCTTGGAAGGGAAGGGTAGGGAAGGCAGTTGAAAATAATTGGTGGAAAGGGCTTGTTCTTCAAAACTGAATGGAAAAGCTAAGCTTCATGGCTAAATTATTTGGATCTACTAACATATAGGTTTGACTGTCAAAAATAACAAAGAGGGAAGGGAACACTACACTAAGGGGGACTATTTTTTCTTTAGCAACCTTGCTCTTGAAAAGTCTAACTTTATTTAGCAGAAAAAACCACCTTCTTACTTTAGCCACTCTTACTGAGCCAAATACAGCTCTTTCCAACAGATTTACTTTATCCTCCTACACCCCCATTTTCCCAACTCAGACCTTAAACTGTGATACCTTTATGAATGATAGTCTTACTGTTTTAAGTGAGTCTTCAAGATGAAATGTCTGTATCAGCTAAGGTTTCTAAAACCTACAAAAAAATAATCTGAATCAGGCTCTGAAACGTAAGAAAGATTCATATTAATTGCCTAGAAATGACCCTCAAAATTTCAAACACAAGAGAAAAAGTGTTTCTCTCGTAGGTACATTGTAAGCCTCCTCTTGGATTGAAAGAGCTGAGTAGATTGAGTGTTGGTACTGTACTTTTACATATGTTTCAAGAACAAGTAAATTTTAGTCATCTAGGCTATATCTATACTTGTAGCTAAGGCTGGCTTTGTAGTTGCCCCAAGCCTATGAACATCAGCCTACTCTGTTTTAATTCCAGGACTTGCGCACACATGTATCCTAACACTAAAATTTCCCCATAGCTCCCAAGAACAAAATGTATTTCTGCCCGCATTTTTTGCAGGATATCTTGAATTTTCTGATTAAGTGCCCAACCTTGGCAGAGAAATTCATCTAGAGGCAAACCTATATTTCTCTATTTTTGTCCTTCAGATGTTCCACTTTCATTATTTCCAACCAATTATTAGAAAGAAAATTAATTGCACTGTCATTTTGGCGGGTAAAAGAACTTCCAGTAAAACCTGAAAATTGTGTAAAACTTTGTGTAAAACTTCATTCTTTTTACTAACCTATTTTTGGAAGAGGTTTCCATTTTCACTTATAAAGCATCTTCACTCCAGCTAGACGTAATAAAATTCTCAGGATGTTTAGAATTATTTGTTCGGATAAGAAAATTTTGAAAGTGTTCAGTTTGCATCTATGGTTCGAAAAGTGCCCTACAATTATATTTCTGCATTACCTTTTTTCACTGAATTGATCAAAAGAAAATCAAAGTCAAGACAGTTTTCACAGCTTTCATATCTTTTTGACCTCAGGATTTTGCACTTTTGCCATAAGAATGTGCATTAATCTTGGGTAATAACCTGGGTTTGTGAGCAATTCTGCTGTCTCATGTCACAAAGGCAAAGATTTGGAAAGTCATGGTGTGATATTCAAAAGTCTTCACAGATACCTGGAAGCAAAACTTTCAGTTGCATGACTCAAGGTAAATAATTGTTTAGCAAAATACTCTGGCTAAAAAATGTTGGTGCACATTCATGTCAGCTGAGAGAAAGGAAATACTTCAACCAGTGGGTCAAATGTTAGAGAAGAAAAAATATGGACACACTGTGAAAAAATGCACATAAAATATCTTACACAGCAGGTAAATCCTAAGGTTTTACTGGGTCTGTAGGACCAAAAGCATGTCAGGCATGTGACTACATGTGGTTCAACAGCTACTTCCTTTGACCTGTCAAAAATCTTTCCTGTTGTCATTCTAAAAGCAACCTAATACTTTGCATTTGTGATTTTAATTAGTGAGGAAATGAAAAGTTCTGGATTATCAGAACAAAAACTATGAAATATTAAGCACTTTTGGGAAAGATTTACAAACATGATTGTCTCTAGTTCTGAAGAGGGCAAAGTCTAACGACATCTCCAAAGGAAAAGGAGCCTCCTATTCTTGTTATTGTTAGGAAGATTAAAGCTGGAAAGCAACACTGCTGTCACAAATGACGTCCACCAAAGAGGACAAAATAAACCCAGAGAACCAGCACAACAGGAAAGAGAGATATCATAGATCATGTCAGAAAATGGCAGAGGAAATTGTCTTCAGTTTATGTTGTTTTTCTTCTCCTCCAGTCCTCACTTCCTATCAATAAGATAGTGCTTTACATTCTTCATATATCAACTTTATTAATAAACTATTTAAAATGTAATAATTTGAATAAGATCTCTTGAATTAATCTCTTGCTAATTTCTCCTTCCTCCCAATGCCATGATTTATAAAAAGTTTGACTACCTGCTTCTTATACGTTTTTTAGTGTTCACAATTCAAAATTTCTCTCAACTCAAAAATTGTCTGAAATGTAGTCTGACAATATATCCCACTATACCTTAAGTAACCATGAGCAATGGAAAATTTGATTTCTTTCATTAAAATGATTTATGAATGAGGGCAACCTTCATCTGAAGCTGTCATAACTTTGCAGATGAGGCTGGCAATGCTGTGTTGTCAGGGGCACCAATCTTTCAACTAAGTCACAACCAAACTGCAGACAGTCTTAATTAAGAAGCTGAAAATTTGCTCATATTTTTGAAATTTTGAATGTGACAAATTAAAAACTCAGCACTTGTTCAAATATTTCTATTCTACTTAAGATTTATTATAAAAATTATCTTAAAAAACCACGTTTATTAAATGCTTATATAAAGTTTTGTTTCTGAAACAAAACAAAACCAACCCAAACCATTCTATAATTCTGTGAAATTCAACTTGCTCCTTTCAGATACCTATTTTCAGATTTGGAGGCTCTTTTGAACAATTCTAATTAAAAAAAAAAAAAAAAAAAAAATCAACAACTTAGTTTTAAAAGTACATAGGTTAAAATTACAAAGGAAAAGCAGCAAATTCACTTTGATTTTCTACTATCAGAACACATAACTGTATTTAGATATTCCTTAACTGCAGAAGAGAAATTTTGTCTCACAAAAATATGTATTTTAAAGGGAAAGTGAGAACAGAATAGAAACACAACTGGAAAAACTATTCTGCAGTCCTAAATCATTCTCACAGAGGACAAAATACTTAACTTCTTGCTCGTACTGGGTTGATGGATTGCAAAGTCAGTAGATGTTCTTCCAAGACTAAATTGTCATTTACAGAGTAAAACCTGATGGTTAAACTTTGCGTTACCTAAAAGCCTAGGCTCCCATTTCATTACAGCTCCCAAAAGAAAACAGTCGAGTTAGTCAGCATTCCAGTGAGAGTCTTTAAACAGACAAGTTCATGAACTTATGGGACAGCTGAAACAAAAAAACTCAGAAACCACACACAAAACAGACCTATCCTGAAGCAAACACAAACCAACCTGCTGGTTCTGAGTCCAGTTTAGAACAGCAGATAAAGCAAATTCTGAGAAAAAACACAGAAGGAGTGCTGCTGTTTTGTCATGGAAAATCTTGCAGAACAATGGCAGTGCAGATTATTTCATTTGGATAAAACCAGAGATTTCTGACTTTTCCTGTCAGTTTGACTTGGTCTATATGTTCAGTTTCTGTGTCTGTCTGATTAGTTGTTCCAGAAGGGCAATGGAAAAGGAAACACACAAAGCTCAATTACACTGAAATCTCATGTCATATTGAATTTAGGGATGTAAGATATATTTAATAATATTGTACAGTTTATAATTTTTTAAAAATTGAAGTGTTTCAAAGGATTAATTAATATAAAGTTAATATTTATCTTCAAGAAAAAGCAAGTGTGCATAAGTTCAAAAGTTATTTTCTCAAGAAGGACTTCTGAAACTATTTCAGTGCATGCAGTCCTCTACTAAGCTTTGCTTTGACATCTGCCAAGAATCTTGAAAAATCTCCCCTTAAACATTTTTCATGCAGATTTTATACAACATTTCTTTTTCACTCTTCTTCAGGTCAGGTTTCTTAACCTCTGTAGTCTCCTACTTGCCTTCCAAGCACTTTGGAATAGCACTCCTTCATTTTCTGGGCTGCCACAGGTGAAGTCAAGCAAGACAATCATCAAGTCTAAGAGTTCTAGAAGCAAGGCCCTTCTCTGTAAATTCATTGCCTACTGTCAGTAGAGGCCAAGACACAATTTCAAACTCAAGCTTGAACATTCTCAACTTTTCTCTGCTTCTTTCCTACCCTTGCCTCTTAGCAGATTTCCACATCTCTAAAGTAATTCTGGAGGTATTCTCAATGCCTTTCTGAGCAACCATAAGGAAAGACATCCATAAGGAAAGATGATTTATGATGTGACCAAAGGAACATGGCTGCTACAGGTGATACAGCAGAAGAAAAACCTTTAAAGAAAGGGAAAAAAAGGCCTAACCTCCTCTTTCATCTTTCAAGGGGGAACCTTATTTTTATGCTACACAAGGTAATGAAACTGCTCAAATAGCAAGTTTCTAAAAGCTTTTTGACTTATTCTACATTCTTCTCAGTGATTAATATCTTAAAATAAGACAACAGCACACTGGAATTGTTGGCCCTGTCCAAAATCACTAGTGTGATAATTTGCCCTGGCCCAGCTACAAATAACATTTCCAGACAGAAGAGACATGAAAACACGGAAAAGTGGGGGAGGCCATGATGCAGCAGCACCAGCAGCCCTGGCATGCTTGGAGGTGGGACTGGGTGTGGGAGGTGAGGGAGAGGCCCCGTGTGGGAATCTGTACCAGGAGGCTGCAAGGAACGGCAAAGAGGTGGTGCAGCTGTGCTGTGTGGGAAAGAGGTGGCAGAAGGCTGTGGGAGAAGCTGTGTGCCCACAAGAGAATCAAACACTTATGTATGTAAAGCTCAAACACAAAAAAAGACATTGAAACCATAGTTTGGGATTGGTCCAGAATGAAAGAGCCAATTTTGCCATTTGGAAGGGGAGTAAGTCCCAGCAATAAAATTTTCAGACTCTAAAAAAATAACATCTGGCCTTGTAAAAAATGTCTCATTTGCCTTCCAGGAGAACATAAAAATAGAGACTCAAAGCAAAAAAGTATCTCAGTCTCAAAATCACAGTCCACAATAGCAGATGTTCCATGTTAAGCTCTGCAAGTCAAGACAAAGAGATGTTGGAAGGTGATGCAAGAATTGGAATGGATTATCGTCTTTGCAAGAGATTGCAGATACCATTTCACCATGCAGAGCATGGAAAAGAAAATGGGAACAATAAGACTGCTGAAGTCTCCCTAAGATCAGAGACTAATGGACAAGAGCTGGAAGCAGAACTAGCAGAGGAATGTGTCAATGCACTGAAAGCAAATGAGCCATGTATTCATTTAACATGTTCAAGGCAGCATAGCACAAGGATCAGTCATTTTAACACTGAAAGATCAGTGAAATATTCAGCTTTTAAGAAGTAAGATTCATCGGAATGCCACAGAAAATGAAAGCACCTTGTAATTGGCTTAGAATGGATCAGATCTCACTTCCACCAAAGGCAAGAGTTGGAGAAGAGGAGAGGACTAACCAGGTTAGGAATAAATTTGTAATGTCTTGTAGAGGGCAACAAAGCTCTTGCTAGAATAGATCTGTAAACTAGATCTAGACATAGACTGTCTATGTCTCCAAGAAAGCTCCCCTCACCTTGAAGCTACCAGCAAAGCTGCAGAGAATCTTGCTTTAGGATATCACAGCATGGGGGAAAATAAGAGGGACATTTATACTGTCTTAAGTGAATCGCCATCCAAAGGCAGCTCCTTTGCTGACCAAATAAAGAACATAAGGCCCCCAAGAACTATGCTTTATAGCTAGAGTAGCTACCTTGGATAGCCCAAAAAGTTGAATGTCAGCAGCGTTTCCCCCCATCTTCCATGGACAGCCAGGCTGATTAAATCGTATGGCAAAGGCAGATCCATTGTCATTTTAAAAGAAAGTATCTACAACTCCAAGGAGCGTTGAGCCCATTCTTGGCAATTTCATTTAATGCATTTTGAGAACCACAGCTGCACTGAGCGTGTGAAAAACAGAAGCAGAGGAGTGCCTGCTTTCTGGATCTTGATTGAGTTTAGATTTTACTTTGATGCCAAAATGCTCAGACCATTCAGGAAGATGATTCAGAAATGTGCAAAGGTATCATGCTAGACTGTCCAGACAAATGTGAGGTGGTCTTGAAAATCACTCACCCCAAGAAGTCAGTAGCATCATCACACATTTTGGACAAAAGTACCTAAATTCTCCCTAGTCAATTACTGGAATTAGGCCTGATCCAATACACCAAAAAATGTAACATTTTCAGCTTTCAACAAAGACAGAAGTGCCAGGACAGATAATCAATACCCATGGTTTTTCCACGCCTGATGCATAAGCATGGGTCTGATGAGTTGGTTACAAAAATAAAAGATCATACTTGTCTTCATTCAGCACCTCCTTTGGGAGACTCTGTCTGCATCTCAAATAGCAAACACAGTCTGTGGAAATTCCTGAGCCCTTTATCTATTTCCCTGCTGTTAAGACTGCAGACCCGTGAGAAACCAAGCTATGGAAGGTGGAGGGGAAAATCCTGGCTTTCCTGTCCTCCATTGTGTATGAGGTCAGAACAAAGCTGGAAAGTGCACCCAGACCAAAGGTCTTCGAAGATCTCCCACATCAAACTGTTTCAACATAGGTCTGTGTCTTATACCATGGTCTTAGTTGGTTCAGCTCCAGGTGTTTTACCCAAAATCACAAGACTTATCTGTATTTATATTTTAAACAGCTCCATGTGCTAAAGTTTACATAGATGACATTTTGATCTGACTATGTATTTTTACAGCAAGGCATGGCAGATGGCTCAGAACAGCTTGGGAAAAAGACCAGTCTTATGGGTTAATGTTAAACAAACAAGACCAGAAGTTAAGTTTAGACAGATGAAAGAGGGGATGAAAAGTTGATACAGAAAGAAATGCAAATAGGGTTTGCCTGTCCCAGGAGCACCAGAAGGAAAAGTTTCCTTGGAATGGTAAAGTTACTCCAGAAAAATATATCTAATTGGTATGTCTCAGTCAGCAACCTGTAAGCACTACAAGTCAATAATGTCCAGAGACCAGGAGGTGGAAGTGATGGCCAAACATCTTAGACACATTACAGACACTAACAAGAGCAGAATGTCAATGCATTCACACAGGAAAGAAGGGCCTGCTTGAGTCCAGTCTGTGGAGGCCTTGTTACAGGAAGTGTAATCACAAGGCAGGCTCAGGATGACAGAAGCAACTCATCCAGCTTTTAGGCTGGAGCTGGTCCAGAGCTTGAGCACACTGTCTTGGCAGCATCCTGCAATATAGCACTTAGATATCATGGGCAATGCCAGCATTCTTTTTTTGAGCAGAACAGACCTAAAGTGCATAACAAGATGACAGTAAAATATTATCCTCAATTTAAACACAGACTGTAGATGTCACTGTACTATAGGAAGACATGCATTAGCAGTAATTATCCAATGCAGCAATGTTACTACAGCAGTTTATACAGCCTATTCACCTGAATTTCCAGGCTAGATTTTCCAGGCTAGATTGCAGAGGAGTTCTCTCTGTTCCTGCCAAGGAAACCGGGCCACTGCCCAGCTGAACCTGCAAAAGCAGTGGAGCCAGCAGGAGGGCAAACCAGATGCAAGCTGACTTCAGACACACCGCAGGGGCTGGGAGACCAGCCTCCCCTTTGGCAGTTGTGTAGGGATGCTGCTGTTTAGTATCTAAAGCTCTCAAAGAAAACAGGTTGCTGCTGGGTACTTAATTAGCAGATATACTATAAACACTGTGCTCTTCTGAGTGCCTCAAAGAATTTACTGTCCAAGGAGCCTGACTTCTCCTGACTCTGACCAGGAAAGGAAAATTGCATTTGTGATCTGCACAGAGACAGAGTTAGAGTGTATGTCCTCTGCAGTCAGATTGACACATGACTGCAGCACAAATAGACCTTCCTCATCCACCAAGGGTGCCAGCAGCAGTGCCACTACCAGCAAGCATACAACAGTTCACAGGATTTCTAGTCTGGCCTGGAGTTTATGGTCCAGCACTTCAGTTGCTTTCCATACCAAAATGAAAGCTGCCCCAGGTCTACCTACAGGCCCTGCAATCACAGCCTTTCAGTTAAGACAGTCCTGCTGACTCATTTAAGTTGCATGCTGAGATTAATTTGGGGTATTTGACATGGTCTGACCTGAGCAGTGGAAACACAGCATGTTCAGCAGCACATTTGCTACCAGCAGAGGTTGTCTATCTGTACCAAGAACAATTAGTTCTACCCCTGCACTGTCTTCCCTAAGTCCCTCATAACAGTTGTCTTGGCTGAAATTTACTTTCCTGGCAATATTAGCACATGGACACAGCACTGCTGTTCAGCAGCTTACCCAAATAACCGATGGATATTGTCCTGGTAGAAATTCCATGTAACAAGGCAGCAAACAAATGATGCAACTGAAAATACGGTGTACTATGGCCTGGGGTAGCTAGCAAGCATCCAGATTTGGGTTGTCAGGGAGAGCATATACAGGAACTCTCCAAGCCAGCATCATTATTGTCTCCATATGATGAAGCTCTGGTGTTGATATCAGGTTGTGGTGTCTCAAAACCTGTTCTTATCGCTGACACATGCCGTTGCTACACCCTTGTCCTGAAGGGAATATTCAGGCAAGACGAGGTAATTAGCCCACACCTGAGTAATTTGGCATATATGTTCTGCCACATCCTGGCATGTGAAGCTCGCCCTCGTTTTCCTCTGGGCTCATACTGTGTTGGGAAAACACAGTCATCCCAGATCTTTTTAATGTCCTTTGCTTCTCCCTCATTTGTGTGGACTACAGATGCTTTATTCCCTGATGTCCTTAGTGTCATGCAGTGCATCCAAGGCAACATCTGTAACAGCTGGACCACTTCTGTTGCTTTCCAGTCCTCTGTAACAACTGAAGTGGCTGAGTCTGTCTGCATTCACTCCATGATAGAAAAGTACACACACTACGACAGAGAACGGACCTTAGGTGAACACAGTGGGTGGTGGAGCTGTCTGATGTACACTGTGCTGCAGTCCTTGGACAGAGGGTCCCAGAGCTGAGCTCTGAAGAGGGAAAAAGGTAGGATGGAGCAATGGTAGCTGATGCTGAACTTGATTTTCACTGGAAACTGTTTCAGCTGCCTGTTGATCTCTTGTTCAAGAGCATAGTGTGACAAGACTTGGACTCTGTAAGTCCATTTTCTCTCTTGTGGATGCTAATTTGGAAAAACTTAATTTCAACTTGTGACAGTGCGATAAGACAATGAGACTTCAAAGTCAGAATCTCACTTGGCCTAAATCAGCATTGCTGATACATCACTCTTGACCAACACTGGCTTTTACCTACCTAGCTCCTGATCATGGTGCCAGTCCAGCTGCAGCAGCCCAAAGCTCAAAAGAGAGCACCACAACATAAGTTGATGAAACAAGCCCTGCCAGCCTCCTGTTCCTACTCAGCCTGGTTCAAACTAGCATCATACCTATGCCAGGGTACTGCAGTCATTCCTGAGGTTGCTGTTTAGAGGTAGTGATAGTGCAATCTAAAAGGACTATTATGTTAGGCTTGTTACCAGTTACTGTTTATGGTCATTGTGTTTGGTGCTGGAGTTAAATATGGAGACACATAGATATTTGTAGCATAGATTTTGTCTGGGATGTAGGGAAAAAGGGATGAAAAGGGGACATTTCTATGGAAATAAAGTCTTCTGGACAATATTTTTCAGACAATTCTATAAGTAGTTCTCCAACCCTTTTTAAATATCACTGCACTGACTGATGGTAATCTTGAATCATTCATTAATCATGGTTTTCTGTCCTACTGTTGACCTGCTGTGGTGGAATTGCAGCTGTGCATGTGTTGTCTCCAGAGAGTCCCTCTGTGGGGGAAAAAAATCACATAAGTGTGTCCCATCCATCTTGATTGTAATTGTGAGCAGAAGGCTGCACAAAGTCACACAGCCTGGGTTTTTTCCACTGACTCACAACTGCCTCTGGGAACTCTGAGCAAATCCAGCTGCTGAGGAGTCTTTTAAGCTACCTGGTTGCAGGTTGATCATAATTGCTATCAGAAAGCCAAGGGATACAGAGCTTTTATGCATATACAATATGTTTAATAGCCTAAAAGGGAGATTTCTGCCCAGTGATTTTCTCTGTGTATCTGCTCACTTGCCTCCTTTTTTACATACATTGCTATTACCAAGACCTGTTTCACCTGAAAAAAGAAACAGGGGACTCTAAGCAATGCCACAGAATCAGGTCACTCTTTGACACTGTGTCATGCGAGGGAGGAAAAAGAAGAATCATATCTGTAATTCACCTCTTTGTCTGCTTGGGTTTTTTACTTAATTGTACTTTTAAGATTCAAAGGCAGAGCAGTTGCTGATCTCAGATTCAGCAGTGCTACGAAATCACATTGTTCCATGCCAACAAAACTGTTAAGTCAGTAAGTGTTTTAGCCTTACTTTTGAAGCCTCAGATGGTGTCAGACACTCTTCCATCCTTCTGGGACAGACCATAGAACTAAGGGGTCATTCCTCTTACACAATATCTGCATCTTTGCCACCGATAAGCCATTTGCTATGAAATAACAATGTAAACCAAAAAAAAAAAAAAAAAAAAAGCTAGCAGGGATAATCCCTGACAGTGTCATTTTTGTTTCTTGTGCTATTACAAAGTTCATTTAATTTATTTAAAAATTACTAATTTTATATGAAGCATTATGGATACAAGACATAAACATATGTATGTTGCCCATGCAACTAGTCTTTGCTTCATTTTTAGAATAAAATTTGCATCTGTGGCCCTGCAATCACTGTAAAATTTAATTGACATATAACAAAAGTACTGCCTCTTGGTCACGTGTTGTCATTATCCAACAATCCTTAACTTGGCTACAGGGATGTTTTAATTCCATTGACTAATCCAATAGAGATTACAAGCTAAAATTCAAATAGCAAAACTTGAAGGTGCTGCATGTTAGAAGTATAAAGTAGCAAAGGCATAAAGAAGGATGCTTGTAGCCACATGAGTATTGCAAATCCTTTTGCATTTTCAGAGGCACAGGAAAATTCTTCCCCAGTAAATCCCACCACAGAGGAGTTGTTCTGCATGCTCAGAAATATAGGATGTGGCCTTAGCAGCCTTAGCTGCACATGTAAATAGGTACCAGAGCACAGCAAAGGCAATGTTTCCACCCAGGATAGATCAAATAGCATGGAAAAATTCACCTATTTGCATCAAGTCACTGTGGAGCACCTCAGCTCACAACTGAAGAAAATGAGTTGGAATTTTCAGCATGTTTTCTAGTTGCAGCTAGAAAGGGGATCCAAGGCATTTTGAGCTTCCCACTGCATCATTGGCTAAATAAATTTAAAACAAGAGGTGGGCTTGTAATACTCCCCAAAAACATCATCCTGGCCTTGTACAGTGAGAACAAGGCCTGGCATAACATCTCAGGAAAGGGACAGACCACTTACTTGCCAGGCTGGACCTGAGCCTCCTCCAGCTCTATGATGTTGCAGCTTGTCAGGTAAAATGAGACAGAAAACTATGGCTGTGGCATTATATCTGAATTAATGTAGATAAAATTATTTATTATTCAGATGGTAGTCCTTTCAGACACAGAGTGAATTACTGAGTTAGTTATACATTCCTGTGAGTTGATGGATACCCACTTGTGAGCCAGCCACAAGTGCCTGAGTATGGAGATGAGGCTCCTTTAAACCAGCACCTCAATGACCTTTGCTGAACTGCAGTACCACAGAAGGTTGCATACATTCATCTGATCGGCATTATAAACAGCTGAACAATTTTATTGTTGCCTTTCCCTCTAAAAACAGTCAGTTTTAGAGCCACAAGAATAAACTTGACTGCTTCTTTCACACACTCCTAAGTAAAGATCTGATCTCCAGAGGGCTCCTTCCTAGTGCTTGTTTTTTAAGCCCTGTCATGTGTAAGAGTTTGCTGTAGGCTTAGCCAAATCCAAGTGCTATGTGTGCTGTCTTCCACCAGTCCCTGGTAGTATTGCCAAGAAACTTAGCCATTCTTTTCCCAACCTGGAGCCTGAAAAATAAAAGACTATACATTTCCATTCTGGCCTGCACAGTAAGTGCTTAAAGAAAGAGAACACTTATAAAATGGAATCCAGCTGTCCTTCTTTACATTTTTCTTCAAAGCCCTAATACTCCAAAGTCATATTTGGTGGAACACTTTTTTTCCTAAATATCCATTCAGAATGCAAGTCTATCAGCTGTATCATCACACAGTCTGATTAAGGCTGCTTAGACTATGGGGCACATTAGAACTAAGCAATGTAGGTAATGCATAAAGCTTCACCAAAGGTTGCATCAGTACCAGCTTATTACAAGATCATTCAGCTTCAATATAGATTTTATAAAAGTACATCATAACATGAAACTAGTTACTTTTATTCCTGACTTGACAGGACAAAAATATTAATAGGCAAACCACAGCCTCTAAATACCTGTAAAATATGGAGTCCTAATAACCATAAAGTGAAGAGTTATTAAAAAAGTTAATAAGGTTTGTTAATTATTAGACATAGGTATGTTATTACACCTTTCTTAATTTTTTCTAGTTGGTTCTCCATTATAAACTTTAGGGTCTGTACCCACAAAATGCTGAAAGCTGCCATCTTTCAGTTCTAGAATGACTTTGGTCTATAACCAAAAGAGATCACAATCCTGGTAGAATACACATCATGGTGACAATAGTACTTCCCTTGAAGTACCTGAGCCTTGCAGAGAAGATCTGGATGCAGTTGGGTACTTCTGCATACAGCAGTTAAAAAGAGCTGTTCCCTGGGGCAGCAAGAGAGGTCAAGTCAACAAATCTGCCTTGCAATCACCTTGCTAGCAGTCTTCTTATGAGGAGGGAGGTATCAGATGCAACCTCTTTGGACTGTTGGGCAGGACTACCTTGTTCTTTATGCATGACCTCTTCATAGAAGGAAAACTTGTAGCAGGGAGCCACCAGACCTGGGGTCCTTACCATGGAGGCCAGGGCTCCCAGCACAGTGCCCTTCAGGTGCCCAGCACAGGGCAGAGGGACAACACTTCCACACAGGGCATGGTGGAGATGGGTTATATCAGGCTGTGGTCAGGGACAGGTTATTTCAACAGGCATTTTGACTGAAATAGATCAATCTGGTTTTGACTGAAATCAGGAACTATGACATTTCTTTCCAAAACTAAGCAGATGATGCAAAAATTCAGTAATAAAGCTCTGCAGCGAAGATACACAAGACCACATTGAGTTTCCTCTGTGTCACTTTCACAGAGGCTGCAAAACTGGAAGACTTAGGTGTGTAGGTTGTCATTGCTTTTTAAATGAGAAGGCAACACAAACAGGTTAAGGGTTAATGTTGCTTGAAGCCAACAGAGCTGGCAGTCCCAGTCGCAGGACCTGTCAATCTGCAAGCTGTCCCCATCTTCTGGAAGGAAAACAGCTAAGAGGGAATTTCTGTTGCTTCAGAAACGTGGTTTTCTGTTAAAAGTCTAGTTTTCTTTTAGTAAAAAAAAATAAACTCCTTGTGGCTTTCACAACTCATTATCAACTGCATAACCAGCAGATAACCTGCAACTCACCTAAACAGAAATAGCTTCTGTCACCACTAGATAAAACAGGCATGACAACGGAGTGGTTAGAGGGACCTCCTCCATTGACTAAGCCAGTAAAATGGCTTCACAATAATGTGGACATGGGTTGAGGTGAGAACATCTCATCTCTGGAGATTTTTCCACTCCTGTATAGTCATCCTTTCCTCATAGTGCAAGTACTCCAGCCCCTTTGCAGCCTCAGGTGCTTCCATTTAACTTGCTCCAGCTTACTGAGTTCCTTCTTGTGCTGGGTTAGAACAGGAAAAAGTGGATCCAGTATTCTGGATGTGGTCTGGTAAGGCACGTTTTGTCATTCTCCTTTCTGTGCTCCTGTTTGTGCAGTCCAGGAGGCAGCTTGTTTACCTTGCTGCCAGGGCACAGGACTGGCCCATGTTCAGTTCTCTACCAGGGTCCCAGAGAGCTGCTCCCCAGCCAGTCCCACCCCAGGCTGGGTTGCTGCAGAGAGGCTTCCTTCCCAGGGACAGCACTGGCATTTATCTTTTGGTATAGTGCAACAATGCAACTGCCTGTTGGATAAATGGTTGAACCATACAACTATGAATTACATGACCAGATTGAAAGTTTTTTCTAAATTGCTTTCCATCAACATCGTTTTTTTCCCTTATATGTGAGCAGCAATATAAACCAGATAAAATAATACATATTTATTAGAAATAACATGCAGAAATAAATGTATACATTTACAAACACTAATTAATTTCTCTGTACATGCCTAGACCTTCATAACATCCTTCAGTTTCTTTGAAGCAGCACATAAGCAACACAGTTGGTGTGCCAGAGGATGTTACTTTCCCCTTTGTCATAACTAACAAATGTATCAGTGAGAGAAGAGCCTCTTAACCTCCCAAAGGTGGTGCAGGAAGATCACTTTTCCACAGCTTTGTCACTGCAGTCTTATTTTCCATGCAAGAGCATAGCACAGGTTTAGAGAAATCAAAGTTCGTTTTCCATTGTCTTCCACTAAACCCTGCAAGATCTTCTCAAATCCTAGCTATGCTTTTCCAGAGCTAGGTAATGACATATTTGTATCTCTTCATAGAACAATAAGGTTTCAGACAACACTTTCTTAATTGTTATGAGTTCAGTCTTTCTCCTGGACAAAGGAGAAAAAAAGCCAGTGATCAAACTTTTGAATTATGCTAACCAAACTCAGTCCCCACAGACATCTCACTAAAATCACTTTGGAAGTGTGACATGGAAAAAGGTGTTTCTTCACCAAGTCCTGCTTAATGTCACCTGGAAGAACATATTGAACATTACTAGCAAGTATGTCTTATGCAACAAGATCTCCATTTGGAAAGAGTAAAGTCATTACATGAGAAGAAGGTCAAACATTTATAATTCTATGCACTCTGAGAAAAGTTCTATCTAGGCTGGTATCAGAGGTGTCATCTTAAGAAAAGTTCATTTACAAGCACAGCAATTACACAATGTTTCTTTCACAAGAACACCTCCCTTCCTAGTAGTTTCGAGATGAGGAACATGTCCAGCTGGAGTTTACATTTGGATCATGGTACTTAACAGGCACTGATGAGCCTTTTAGTCATGAATTTGTCATTGTTAAATAATTTATATTTGTGTAACTTCCTATTACAGTAAGTTCCACAGTTTAGCTGTGCTTCAGATATATGAAAACGTATTCACCCATAGCATAAATACAGAACCCCACTGTCCAAAGTAAAATTAAAATAAAACTTCTTAAAAAAGAAGCATAATCTTATGCAGCTATAATATTGGTAATATTTTCCTCCTTTTTCTGATGCAGGTGACTGTCTGTGCTTTATAATGCCAAAAATGGAAAAGGTGGCAGAGACTATAATTTCTCTCAGGCAGTTCCCTTTTATGCTTGATACAGCACACTAACAGTTTGTATTTTTCTAGTTGGAAAGCATCCATCACGAGGGGCACCGAAATGGAACAGAAGCTTGTAGTCAACCCACTGGTGGCTACAGGCAGCTGATGGCAAAGCAGAGGAGTAACCTGCTGCAAAAGTAGCAAAGACCCTGGCAGATCATCACCCACTGCAGACACAGCAACAAGCTGAAGCTGCTGAACTGCTCATATAAATGCAGCACAGCTCAAAAGCACCTGACTCATTTCCATATCTGGGTTAGACCTGGAAGCAATTTGGCTGCTTTTATGTGTCACAGACTCTGATAAACATCCTGCAGAAGCTCAGCCAGATACCACTTCCCCCCCTCATGGGCTTATCAGTGAATTCTCACCAGTTCCTTATCTTTTCTGCTCCAAGCAACTGATGTGGTTCCCAGGGATGTTCAGAGACACCAGTCCTGGGCATGATTCAGAACAGGGTGGGCATATCAGCATGATCCCATCTGGGTGACTCCTGGCACCCAAGGCTGCCCACATCAGTGACCCTTTGTAGCTCCCGTTGTGAGTCTTGTGAGTAGCCATCCTACAAGGACAGCCCACAGCTCTGGCCAAGGTGTTGTTGTCTGCTGTGGGGCAGTGCCCACTGTGCCCCATCTGGGCTGGCTCCTTAGAAAATGCTCAAACATCTCCCCACACACGCACAGGCTGGATTGAAGCATTTCCATTAAGCAGGAGATCCCCTTTCCCCACATAGCGACTCGCTGGCTTTGTATGTTGCCATCAGAAAGGTCATGTCCAAACATTTGGAAAGAGCTGGAGATATGCATTTTAATCTTAGCACTTAGACCTTCTGCCACTAGCTTCTCTCATGGGCTTTGACGTGTTCTGTAGACCTCAGTTGGACCTGAAGAATCAAGACAAATCTGAAGAAAATATGATTCAGAAATAGTAAGACTGAATGGCCATTCCTGGCAGTTTTTGCATAGTACACACAAGATTGTATTATTTAATATATTTCTAAGTTGTGATAGTGTCTTTTGTAAGACCTATAATTTGCTTGGAATAAGCAAAAACTCCACAATTTTTCAGATAAACTGATGGAACAGAACATCTAATTTTTAGTTCAGGCACTGACTTAATCAGTCTGAAGATTTCTCAGTCTCACTTAATCCAGACTGGAGACAGAACTTTTCCAGTTTGCTGAGCCCTGCTCATTTCTGGTTTTGCAGCATGTATGGTTTACTGTTATTTCAAATGTTTTTTGTTAAATATTAGGAATACTGAAACAGAATTTTTTCCCCACTGGCACATGACACATAGTGGTTAAATCTGCTAAAAGGAATGTGTACATACTGCGAGCAATCCGAATGAGGTCAGTGACAGAGGCAGAGTGCAAAATACATACACCAAAAAATCATGAGCAGTTACGCTTATTAAATTATCACACTAATTAAAATGAAATGAGCTAAGAAGAAGTGATCAGAAGAAACAGTGGTTGGTTACCATCATTATATTCTAGAATTCTTCTGTTAAACAGTCATGAAAAGAAAGTGATCATAACTTCAATTCTGCGACCATTCTTGTATGAGACTGCAAACTCCTGCACCAATTAAACCAAACTAGTTGATTTTTCTTAGGGATGGACCAACAAAAGCCAAGAGCACCAAGGGTCTGGACATGCTCTTGTACTCATCAATCTGTGTGCACCTCTTGTAGTTCTAGTAACAGCAGTGTCCACAGGTAGCAGAGGGCTGCAACATGGTCTGGAAGATGGGTCAGCACTTCATCTGGGAACTCAGCAGAGCAAGATGTGAGAGTCTGGTATCCAAACCAGCTCATGATCAGCATTATACAGCCTGGGCACATCTTGATGTTTTTGTGGTCTTCAACTGATAAAAGCTTCAGAGCTTCTCCTTGGCATAAATTACTATTACCATTGCTTCAGGATTAAGGCATAGAGGCAAAGGCTGGGCTTCTGTTGAGACAGAGCAGGTGGATGAGATAAGATTAAGACAGGGATTCTCTGGGGGATTGGTGTCCCTTTCACTTTTTCAGAAACTTTTTCAGCTCTGAGGACAACTTTGGGCTTGACCTGCCAGGCTGCCTTTCTTCCCTCACTACTTGGGTCTTAGGCCACTGCTTGAGCCTATTGTTAAAATTGCAATGCCAGAAGGAAAAAAAAATTTAAAAGTATTTTTTCATATTCTTTATGTCTTTATGTGGGACGAAATATGATGCAAGTACCAGACACAGATGCACCATTCAGCAAAGTGACTCCTACAGCACAGAGACCCATGTCAGGGTTTGTGAACCATGATGGAAATAAGTGGATTAAGATCCACTTAGGCTGTTTCCTCAGTGTGCTTGGTCACCATCCCAGACCATTACCATTCCACACGACATAGCAATGAAAGTTGTCCTGTAAGTCTACCTATCTTTACATAATGAAAGTTTTATTTTAAGGATTACAAGACTGATCCAAGGATACCACAAGTGTGATCATTTTCTCTCATAAGTAGTGTCAGAGAGCAAGAAGAAACTGAGGATAGCTCAGTAGGAAACAAGAAATCCAGCTTATCTGTGTTAATCAAACACCTTTTCTTTAGACTAGACAGGGTTTCCTCATGAGATCACTGGGAGACTGTGAAAAGTCAAGCAATAAATATGACCACTTTTCAATGACCTTTTTACATAAGAGCAACTAGGGCAGAAACACCACTAGCTGCCTGGTGAAATTTTAGCATTAATAAATTTTGTGGTAAATGGCATCAAATTTCAAGATCAGTTTCATCAATAACAATTTTTTTTGCATTCAGTTCTGTGATGTATTTCATCCTTTTTGCAATGAGTCCCTTTCTCTTGGCTTACATGCCATTTATTTTAGTTTTAATGAGTGTTTAAATACACAGATCTGGAATTCTCCATTCACATGGTATTAAGAGGCCCTCTTCATATTTTGCAAATAAGGATTTCGAGAATGTTGTCTGTGCTCAAGTAATGGCTCAACTTGTAATGGCCATGTACCAATCTGTGGATGTTTTCTACCTGGACTTCGTTAAGGCCTTTGACACCATCTCCCACAGCATTCTCCTGGGGAAGCTGGTGAATCATGACACACACAAGTGTACTCTTCACTGGGTAAAAAACTAGCTGGCTGGCTGGGCCCAGAGGGTTGTGGTAAATGGGGTCAAATCTAGTTGGTGGCCAGTCACCACTGGTGTCCCTTAGGGCTCAGTTTTGGGGCCAGTCTTGTTCAATGTCTTTGTCAGTGATCTAGATGAGGGGATTGAGTGCACCTTCAGTAAATTTGCAGACAACAACAAGTTGAGTTGGAGTGTCAATCTGCTAGAGGGTAGGAAGGCTCTACAGAGGGGCCTGGACAGGCTGGATTGATGAGCTAAGGCCAATTGTATGAGGTGCAATAAGGCCAAGTACTGGGTCCTGTATTTTGATGACAACAACCCCAGGCAATGCTACAGGCTTGGGGAAGAGTGGCTGGAAACGTGCCCAGCTGAAAAGGAACTGGGGGTGCTGATGGACACCTGGCTTAACATGAGCCAGCAATGTGCCCAGGTGGCTAAGAAGGCCAACAGCATCCTGGTCTGCATCAGGAATAGCATGGCCAGCAGGTATAGCGAGGTTATCATGCCCCTGAACTCAGCACTGGTGAGACTGCACCTTGAGTACTGTGCTCATTTCTGGGCCCCTCACTATAAGGACATTGAGGTACTGACTGGAGCATGTCCAGAGAGCTACCAAACTGGTGAGGGATCTAGAGAACAAGACATATGAAGAGCGGCTGAGGGAACTGGGGATGTTTAGTTTGGAGAAAAGGAGGCTGAGGGGAGACCTCATCGCCCTCTACAACTAGCTGAAAGGAGACTGTAGGGAGGTGGGTGTTGGCCTCTTCTCCCAAGTAAATAATGACAGGACTAGAGGAAATGGCCTGAAGTTGCAGCAGGGGAGGTTCAGATTGGATATTAGAAAGAATTTCTATATTAAACGAGTGGTCAGGCACTGGAACAGCCTGCCCAGGGAGGTGGCTGAGTCACCATGCCTGGAGATATTCAAGAGAAGTGTAGATGTGGCATTTTAGGGCATGCTCTAGTGGCTGAGGTTGGAGCTTTTTGTGGGTGTTTTTTGGTGGAGTGTGTGTGGTTGTTTGTGTTTAGGTTTTTTTGTGTTGATGGTTGGACTAGGTGATCTCAGAGGTCCTTTCCAAGCATGATTCTGTGTGATTCTGTGTGAAGAAGTAAGTCTACAGATAGTTTTCAAATAGATGATCATAGTGGTCACATCCTAGATGTTGAAAAGTCCACAGAAATCCTGTTACCCTTCAACAAGTAATCAGTGTTCTTCACACCCCTATTCATGGTAACAGTATTTTTGGTATAAACAGGTTCCTGGACAGCAAACAAGTACAAATTGTAATTATGTCTTTGCTCTGAAGTCAGGTAATTAGGACAAAACTAGCACAACAGTTTACTACAGTTATGTCTCCTAGTGTAGCCAAAGCAATTCTATTAGAAGCCATGCTGAGAATAGCAGTGATTTAGAAGTAGAAAAACAAGATATTTTTAGTTTTATGCTAAATATGGAAGTTATAACTCATTTGGTGTTCCAGGCTGAACAGGCAAAGTGGTTAAATGTTTTATTATTCAAATCAGAACTAAAAGATTTCCATTTAGCACCATTTACTTTTGGCATTTTGATGTGAAAATAAAACAATCTTCATTTTAAAAAGATTTGGATTAGTTTAGTTGTTTCATTTTCTATGTGGTCTGTAGTTTTGAATCTATCCTAGAAGAAATATAGGTATTTAATATCCTTTTCTCAGGTTTATAAGACTTCTTACCTCTTCAGGCTGTAACATAGTCAACTGTATGTTCTTCAGCTTCTTGTTTATATTAATTCTTTATATGTGATTAAGCTTTGTAAAGAAAAAATTGGTAATTGAATTGGCAGGACAGAATCTGAGCATAAAGAAAATTTGGCAAAGCACCCATTTTAGTATACTAATTCTGCCAAGTGAGTTGATAATAAGATTGAACTGGATTTGAAAGATTAGAGAGACTTGGCTTAAAAGGACATGAAGGTTACTCACATACCATTTTTCAGCTTTTTAAAGGGAGCCATTATTTTAATTTTTGTCTGTACTTCTGTGATCAACTTTTTCTATAATCTTCTTGTGTTAGGAAAAAGGTGCCAAAATCAAAATTTAAATAAAAATAGCTAATGATCTATTTCCATTAGCTTTGGATGCTGAAACTGATCCACGTAGTCCCAAGGTTTATTAGCTCAGAAGCTTATGTGTCAGGGCTTGCCAGATAGCTGATCGGGTGACCTACATGCTGCAAGAGCCTATTCAGACTGCTCAACTTTATTTTTTTAATTTTATGCTGCAGACTGGAGACAGAGGAACATGGCAAATGTACATAAAAGCTGCCTTGTTGCTATTTTCACCAATTTTGCAGAAACTCTGTTTTAACTTCAAGACAGACTGCAAAAAGGGTTGAAAATGTGACGTCCTTCAGAATGAAGTAACTAAAAAAAGCAGACAACACAACCCTGATGCAATCAGTGGCCTTCTCAGGCCATCAGGTTTATCTGTTTGATGGATGATCAAGCCCCATTTGCAGCTTTTAATGCCTATTTCATATTTATCATTCATAAATCAAAAGTTCTTGACAAATTCAAATGCATCTGCAATTTTTTTAAGACAGATGAAGAATTTATTTTTTTAGTTTGTTTGTTTTGAACCACACTATTATAAGGCATTGCATGTAGCCTATTAAAAATGTCTTGCTGTTAGTCCATGATTGCATCTTTACACACCTGCAGTTTTTCTCTGCACCTGTGGCTCTCAGGCTAAACATTTCTATAAAAAGCCCAAATCAATACATGAAAGCAAAGAATCAGAGCTATCAGACCAGTACATCCAGCCTCACACCTGAGGTGGATCAGGCCTTTTTAGTCAGAAGTTTGGGGATAGAAATTTTGGAAATGACATTTGCTATCCAGATACTTCCTAGGGTGAAGATTTGTTTGACTCTTCTAAGAACTTGAGTTTGTTAAATGATCCTGAAAATTCATTTCAGCTTTGGGTCCTTCTGAGGGCAGGTGTCTAGGAGGCGATCTCCAACAGAGGTTGGGTACTATTCCGTGGATCTTTTGTTCTCTGCACAGTGTGAAAGAAAAAAGATACTTCACTTTCACAATCAAAATCTTGTTAAAATGGCAAGGATCATTTCTGTGTCTTAAAACTAGGATCATGTTATCATACTTGCTTTTTAATACATTGTTACATTGCAGAAAGAGGACTAGGTTCCCTGCCTTCCACTTTCTCCTGCCCTTCTTTGGCTCTAATTAGAGCAATGATTTAAGTAGGCATCACACACAGCAGAAAACACCTCTTTCTAGTGTGGCTGGCAATTAAGTAAATCTGGTTGTTGAGGGCAGAGAATACAAGAGTGAGGAGTTCTGGAATCTCCTGGATTATGTTATGTCTCTGCCCCCTCTCAGATGCTGCTTAATGCTCCTGCCTTGTTCCCCTGCCAAAGAGATAAGCCAGGTGTGTGCGGGAATGAGAACAAACCTGAACAACAGCAGCCCAGGGTCTGAGGTGTGGAGGTGTAAAAAGAAGCCCAGGCAGCAGCTGTGTTTTCCCTCTGGAAGTCTTGGAGAGCCCTGGCCCCTTCTGCCAGCCCCGTGTCCTGGCATGACCCAGCCCAGAACTCGCAGCCTGTGCACAGCTTGGATCCCGCAATGCAAAGCAGGGCAAGCTTAGCATGTTAGCTCCCACTTCTCTGCCCAGCTGGCTGGACCCAAAGGCAAGCAGACTGGGGAGACCATATACAGCTTTAAACTGGAAAACAGTAAGGTTAGATATTAACAATAAGTTCTTTATTTTGAGGGAGGTGAGACTCTGGAACAGGCTTCCCAGGGAAGTTGTGGATGGATGCCCTCTCCCTTGAAGTGTTCAAAGACAGGTTGGATGGGGCCTTGAGCAACCTGGTCCAGCGGGAGGTGTCCCTGTCCATGGCAGGAGGGTTGGATCTAGATGATCCTTAAGGTCCCTTCCAAACCAAGCCATTCTATGAGTCTATGGCAACTGTTCAGTGCACACTTCAATGAGAAGGCTTTGCTGCTCTTGCCTTTGCTGACGATTCAGGCCCATACACCCTGGTGTGAGCTGGACTGGGGAATATGAATCGCACATTCCCTTTTCCAAACTGTGCCAAAGGGGTTGTAAGCTTCCACGACAGAGAAAAATCATGGCCAACAAAACAGTAGCATTGTGAATTTCCTCTTTCAAATGTGCCAGAGACATCAATACTGTTTTGTAACTAGCTTTCTTGTTTTCAGAAGACATACCCAGTAACCAAGGCAATGGGTATATTCCAGCTAGCCTTGATGCCAGCTGTCACCTCTGCACAGACATCCTTGATGTGTCCTTAGGTGAGACATGACTAAACTTCTGGGTGAGACAAACTACCCAGATACTATAAGACAAAGGAGAGGATAAGGGATAGGATAGAGGAAAAGATCTGTTTCCTTTGGACTTCTAGTGCAGAGAAGGTACAAAGTCAATGCATTTCACCACCTTCTTCTAATATGTACTGAATCCACAGAAGAAAGGCCTCAAAAAGGTGACTTACAAATAGTTTAAGGATCCACATTTTGGTCATGGACGGATTTTATAATCGTAATCAATCTTAAAACAGATTAACACATCTGCTGCTCAAGATGGAGCACAGTCATAGAAAAAGGTATAAGATATTTTATTCATAAGTCTAGCAAGACTTGAGAACTCAATCCGACTGACTGCGCTGACCTACTTTCCATGAATACCTGATCTCACATAGCTGTGCTGGTTGTCTCAAAACTGATAGTACAACAGGTGAACATGCCTTCCTGACCACTTCAGAATGCTGAGGTAAAACACAGGGGTTTTAGCTCCAGTGTTTTCCTCTTTGTGTTTTACTTTAATTCATTGTACTAATATAATGATTTTTCTTTTTAGCATCTGGTTTCAGCCAGATTTGCTGTCTTAGTAGTTGCTGAACATAAAAAACCTTTAGCAAGAAGAAGCATTAAAATAATATTGTCTTTCTTGCAGCCTGGAATTTTGGCTAGATTAGCATCACTACAAATAATTTGCAAAGCACACACACTAGTTCACTGTATTATAAAACCATGTCCTACCCATAATATACTTTTTCTGTTGCAGATTTCACATACTGCAATTCAATAACCTGATGTGGAAATTTCCAATCAATTAAATCTTTTTTAATATCACTTTATGGATACTCGAATTACTGCCGCTGATTTGAAACCCCGTACAAAATGAAATTTGATAATCTTCACATAAAAGATGAAACAGAATTTGGCATTTATCTCCATTTTTCTTTATTACTTTCTTTTTTGCTTTTTTTCTGCATGTTTATTCCTCACTGAAACATAGCACTCTCACTCTTTTTTTTTAAGAGCAGCATGCTGCGTGTTACATGAGCTAATGAATTGGCATTTATAAAGCAGAATGTACACCGTATCTAAGACGACTGCTGTGAAAATGCCTGAGTTGCTGCACTCTCTAAATAGAGCACAATTATGGCATACGGTTGGAGTGCTTTTATCTGTACTGCCACTGCTGGAAATTTAACTGTGTATGTGACCTGAATATTTAGAGCTGAATGGAAAATTCCATAAATGTAGTGTAGCTTCAAAGCACCTAACAGCTGTTACAAATATTATACCTATTATACACCACTGCCAAATGATACATATGAAGCCCCTCTCTCATCCTGGGTGTATCCTGTCACTTGTATAAATGCAGTATTTTAAAAGTGCCGTTGAAAACATAGGATGACTCCAGATGCTAAGTAGCTTGCATAATAATTCAGTGGTAGTTTTTCCTGTCTGTACATTCATACTTCTTCCTGGCTTCGCACAATTAATGCTCAAATCTAAAAAGGCAGGAAGAAACTATATCATATGTAGCCCACATTTACTGTGTACTTTTGTTTGCTTAATTTTATATACATGCTAAAAGCCACTACCTAGTGGAGCAAACACAAAAAAAAATGAGCAGCTCTTTGTGCTCTTAGAAGGTTTCTTGTTATAATGGGATGAAGCAGAGGTGTAATATATCCATGGATGTTCCCTTTCACCTTAACTTACTACAGGAGTACACTAACAACCCAGAGCATCGTTGTAGTAGGAACTGCAGAAACAAATAAGAGCCTAAGAGAAAAAAAAAAGGAGCTTGCAAAGCATTATGTTTGAAAAAGCACAGTAGTTTTACCAAGATTACATCAACTTCAGGCTGGCTTCCTAACTAATGATTCTCCCTGCCTCCTACTTACAGTTCTGTTCCTCCTGCTTTTATGCTGTTGAAGTGTTAAAAGACTCCTCACTGTGAAGAGGAGAAAAGTGCTAAACACGTTGCAGCCAGCTGCCTGTGACAACCTGCTGCTGTAGGCCTGCACTGACTGTGTAAAGGGACAGGGAAGAAGAGCAAGCACTATCTGACATCCACCTGGGTGTTCACGCATCCCCAGCCCAACCTCAGTAGCACAGATGTATCCAAGTTCACATAGGACAAGTGGCAGTTTACCTACCTAAACCAAAGCTCTGTTTGGTAAAGAAATTTCCCTGTGGAGAGGGCTTGGAAAAGTTACAAACTCCAACCTTTTCCCATGGCTGAGCAGGATCAACACTGTCCATTTCAGTCCTTATAGTGCTTGTCCAGCTTGGTTTCCATGGGCTTTCATAGGCACCACCATCTCTTGAAGCCATCTGTTCAGCACTCCCCTGCCATTGCTCTTATAAAGTGTTTTTTTACTACTAATGTATAACCTGAATATACATGCCCATCACTACTTGTCCTAAAGCAGCAGAAGCAGAGAACAGATTGTTCCCTTCCTCACTGCAATACTGCCTGTGCACATTGCTCCTCATGGTAGCCCCTCATTAGTATTAATAAGAATCATCTCCTCAAACTATGCAAGGACAAGGAGAGGAGATTGCATGTGAGGGTTTGTCAGTAAAAAAAAAAAAAAAAAAGAGAAAGAGGGAAGAGCTAGCCACCTACCTAAATCAGGGTAATGGCAATTCCCCCTGTCAAAATACACTTCAGCCAGCACATTGAGACATATAGAAGTAAAACTAAGATTAACCCTTGCTCCCATGGGAATGTTGCAATTCCTGAGCATTCCCACAAGGAAACAGTCCTTGAGCACTCCTCAGCATCAGGAACTTGATTACAAAAGACCCTTCTGAGGCTCAGCCTTAGAGAAAGCATTTATTCAGGCTAGATTTGTTGCATGAACATTTAAATGAACACTGTAAGGAAGATCTGTCTCGATCAAGTCCTGTTAAATTAACAAGAATTTAAGGCTAATTCATGTTTACAATAGGTGAGGAAAATTATTTTATTGATTGATTTATAGTTTAGTACTGTGATTACCACAGATTACAGTAAAACTGTATCAGATAATCTAATCATTGAAGCCTCTGCTTTATTTTCCCTGTCACTGGCTTCTTTTGAATAATGCTGAGGCATCAGAGCACGTTAATATCATTGACTGTCTCTGCTGTTTTGCATCTTCTCCAGGTCTCCACCAAATTCCCTAATTGACCACAAATGTCAAGTCCCATTTCAAGGATCAGAGTCACAACAAAGGTCAGAGCACCATCCCCTACAGCCATGTCAAAATGGTGTAGTCACAGCCAGGCACCTTGTGGAGAACTGGTAATTCAGCCAAAGGTGAACTTAACCTCAACATTTTAGTAGGCAGAAGATATAAATTTTCTGAGCTCTAAATGAGAAACATGTTTGGGGATATCATAGGGATGTTTAACCAAAAGGATTTTGAAAAAAAAAAAAGTCACCATTTTTAGTATAGCAAAATCTCTAGCACTGAAGACTCACAATATCCCTGACTCCCTAGGTATGATTTGTAATTTCCCTCATGCTCTCAGTAGCTTTCTCAGTTCTGTGAAGTGAATTACACAATGTCATTAAAACTAAAGCAACTCTTGCAAGTTGCTGAAGCTGCATCTTATTAAAATCAATGGAAATCCCTTCATGCAGGAACCTAGTTCCTGTCATCCCCTCTTCAGGAGAGAACAGTGTGTTCACATACTGACAGAGAGCAGCAGTCTCCTCCTGCACATAGGGAATACTGCTGGTGGAGCAGGGACTGAGAGCAAGGCAAGGATCTGCTCCTTCTATTACTCACACCACCTCTGGGGTGCCACCGAAAAGGAGCCTGAGTGCATCATGGTCATGCATGCCCAGAGGAACCTTCAGCTGCATCAGCAAAACTGGTAACTGCATGCCCTGCAGCACACCAGGTGCCTACAAACCTCTCAAGGGGGCTCCTGGGCAGCTGGAAATCTGTCCAACCATCCCGTGGTCTCAAGGGTGTAGAGCCTGAGCCAGGTCCCACTGTGGGCCTGGGAAGGAAGTATTGTGCCAGCCCACAACTCTGGGTTAATGAAAACCTTGGTGATTTCTGAGGCATTATTTGTACTTGCTGGGGCCCAGATCTCTTCCAATTCAAAAAAATTAGTGTCATTTTTTACCTACTTATTTTTATTTTACAGTTCTCTCTTAAGACTTCAATGAGTTCTCTTAATTTCACTATTGCTACTTATACATAATAATAATTTTGAGACCGACTGTACCTGTTAACTTAATTCATATGCAAAAAAAGTTTAATATTTTCAGTGTCAGTCATATTATTGTATTTTTATCACACTAATTTAATGACTGCACTCTCAAGGAATTGACTACAAATGCTATTATTACAGTGCAAATAATGTTAGAATTCACAGGCTTTCACAACTTCCCTGGGCAGCCTGTGCCAGTGTTTCACCACCCTCACAGAAAATAATTTCTTCCTAATACCTACATCTACTCTCTTTTAGTTTAAAAACTTTAATAGAATCAAAGCCAGAGACTCCAGAAACCTGACTCTCAGCAATGACATCGTTAATTAGCATTATCCTTCAGGAGGGCTGGAGCACTGCTTTGCTAATTCTTTCAGTTTAACAGCAAATCTTTTAAAAGCCCAGATTCTGGATTTGTGGGACTGGGTATTAAGTATTTCACATGGAATGAAAAAAGCTGCAGGATTAAGAGTTGTGGGGAAACGTTTGCAAAAGGGAAACAATAGCAGACTCTAATATAACAAGGCTAAAAGCTATTAAAATATTATTTTAAAGCCTTTATGATTTTAAAACCAACCTGAAAATGTTGCATCTCTCTGACTCATGACACTTAGCACAGGGAACAAATCCTGAAATGGGGAATATCTGTATGCTTAATTCCAATGGATTGTGAAGGGAATGCAATTTACAGCTGCCACAGTTGTGATTGGATCAGTACATGTGATGACCTCTTTTATGAGAAGGATTTGCTTTCATTTGACAATGGAAACACAAAGTGTTGTCATGTGCTGCACTAATGGGATAAATCCGGGATTTTCACAGAACCTCCCATGCTTATCTTCTCCCTTATGTCTGCTATAAAGGTGACTTCATCACAAAGAAAACCTTGTTATCTAAAACTATTATATCCCACACAATTGTTTGGGATTACAGAGGTGTTTGGGGTTACAAGGGTGGATGACTGGCAAAAGCAGGACGAGTCAAAGCACCCTGGCAATACAAAGCACATTTACATATTGTCGATCCAGACCAGCAATGACTACAAGGCCATGACATCTTTTTAACTACCTAAATAAAAGGAGCTGGAGTCTCCCAGCAATTCCTTTTTGCAGGTCCCAGAGACACTGAGTGGTGACACCTGCCAAGGTGACTTAGAGCGACACCCATGCTCATGGCCAGGCTGGTAGCTGACATTCCTGTGACTGGTGCTGCTGGGCCTGACCCAAAGCGGGCAAGGAGACTGAGGACAAGAACCAGCCAATAACCTCTGGACCCTGTGGCAGCAGCCAGCTAACCCTGCTATGGTTTGGGACTCCAGCATTTTAGGGGCTCATGTAGAAGCGGGTAAGAGAAAAGCAGTCCCTGCACTAAGGAGCTTCCCGGCTACATATCCACCCTGTACACAGACAGCTTCATTCGTTAGACCAGGCATCTCAAGCCATTTCCTCACTTAAAACCATCACCAGTTTAATTTAAAAGGATAAAAATTCAATTTCATCTTTGTTGTCAGCTCCTTTCTTCATGTGTCAAAACCCCATAGGGATGGCAACTGACCCATGGAGGTTTTCCAGTATCTTGTGACTTCTACTAATGCTTCCTTGTGTGAAACAAAACATGAAATTGAGACAGCAAGAAGCAGACAGGCAGCAATTCCCTGCCCTGTGTTTCATGTATGTGGTAAGAATAAACAGCAGATGTCAGCACTAATCCAGAACTTGAAATGTTCATGTGGCATTTAATCAGACCCCACTTCACTGTCCTTAAAATTCATATGCTCAGACTGTGAAGAAACTCATCAAAACTTCTGCCTGGAAACACATATATATTTCTATTTAAAGAATCTCAGCAAATTGTAAGTATCATTTCTACGTAAGTACTGCCAGCTAGCAAGGGAGCACATCTGTCTGAATAGGATTTTGCCTTATCCTTACTCTATGATCACCAGGTCCATGCACTTTCCTAAAAGCAAAAATTATTTTTTAAAAGTGGCTTCTGAATCATAGAATCATAGAATCCTAGGGGTTGGAAGGGACCTCAAAAGATCATCTAGTCCAACCCCCCTGCCAGAGCAGGGTCATCTAGAGCACATCACACAGGAAGGCATCCAGGTGGGTTTTGAATGTCTCCAGAGAAGGAGACTCCACAACCTCTCTGGGCAGCCTGTTCCAGTGCTCTGTCACTCTCAATCGCTAGTATTTTGGAAAATAAACGAGTGCAAAGGTTCAAGAGAGATCTGATGAGCCACAATTAGGGCTGAAGCTGAAGAACAAGGGGGAACCAGATGGCTCTTGGTGCAGTTTGTAGGAGGGGGCTGCAGGTCAACCTTGCTTCGGGGTAGTACATGGCTCCTGTGCTCCTGCAGCCAGGGGTAGAAGTTGACTGTATCTGCTGAGCAGGATCTACAACCACTGAAGATTTTTCTGAAAATAAAGCTTAATCTAGCAGTATAAACACACACAAAACTGTGTGCACCTGCATGCTGAACTACATCAACATGTGGGAACAGGAGAGCAGCATCCTTCCTGCCTGGTCACCACCACTTTGAGGTCAATAGATGCTGGTCAGTAGATGCTGGGGGACATGCAGCATATACTAAAATGTTGAGTGCCAAGCCCTGGAAAATCTTCAGCTCTTGAAAAAGAAGACCAAAAATAAAATCTTAAAATGTGCCACAGATTACAGGGACATCTCCTGCTAGCATGAAGCACAGTGAAATTCCTCAGGGCTTCAACCACTGTCACAACTACTAGAGATACAAGAACATACTACACATGACAGAGCTCAAGATTGCTCTTTCCAATACCTGTGGTGGGATCTCTCAAATCCTGCAAAAATCTGATGTCTGCAGCAAATCAACACTGACAAGACTACTCCAAACAGGGCCCTTTGAGCCAGAATTTCTCAAAAAATAGGAACAATTTTTATACCAATACATAGGAACATGTTTTATTCTTTGGTTTTGTTTGTTTGGGGGGTTTTTTGTTGTGTTTGGGTTTTTTTCTAGTTTTCTGAAGCATTTTCCATCAAAACCAAGGAATAGTAGGCTTAATGGATTTGTTATTTACAACCATAGGTTGGTCTCCAAGAATCACATGTTCCTTAAATGACATTGAATGGAAGAGGACATGAAATATATTCAGGGTCAATTATAGAAGTAAAAATAGCTTGGCTATTTAAAATCGTATTAGTTCTGGTTACAAAACCAAACTAACATCTGTTTACATTATGAACTTAACAGACTCAGATAGTTCCTCTTGAGCTGAGAGCTGAGTCTCAGCCTGAACAAACTGGCAAGATGCCCAGAGCCACCTTCAGTTTTAGCAAACACCACCACCAGGTTACATACAACTGCCTCCCCTGGCATTTCAGGGTCTTTGCTCCCTGAACTCCTTTGCTCCATGCTATTTTTGCAAAATATAAGTAGGCTGTTTTCATTAACTAGTAAAACAATTTACTTTGATTCATCTTCTCTCACCAGAAGAACAGAAGAGGTCATCAATCTTAACTTATCTGTCAGCACAGAGATGTCAAACCAGAATTAAGTGGTGGAAAAATTGTTGAGGGAGAAGGTGGAAAAAAAAAGACAACAAACAAAAGATACTGAGTCCATGTTCTTAAAAGAAGGAAAAAGAAATGCTGCTGAGCTACCTTGTTGGTACTTGTTGATGCTCTGTCCGATTAGAAACTTGATTTTTCACCTTGAATCAAAAAACATTATGGTACCTGAGAAGAACTGCAGGCTTTTCATGGATTCAAAGAAAAATTAGGAAAGCAAGCAAATTCCCCTGTGAACTAACAGTGCTTTGATTTCCACTTTTTATATTAACAAGGGAATTAATCCTTTACACCATATACCTGAAATTAGTTGTATCATATTTTCCTTGGAAGATACTCCAGTGCAGCTTTACAGTCCTCTCCTGCTTTTACCTGTGAACTGCTCTCCCCAGAGTGCCTTCTCTCGTCCTATGTGCTGACTGGCTCTTTTCCAAACAGAAGCACAGAAGACTGAATTTTCTACCCATTTCTACATGTTTTTCATGCACACCAGATGCTCTTATGCACAACCCTGAGGGACAGAATGAGGTCTTTGTCATACTCTGAAGATGAGGAAATTCTGGTGGTTGCACAAGTAAAGTGAAATCACACAATCTGTCTACCATAAATATCCCACATCTAGATTTTAGATATAAAAGTTATTAACAAAACACTTCAGCTGTTCTGTGTTGCCACTCCAGCACTGACAGAATGAAAGTTCAATTGAAGTATATTGGCTCAATAACCAATGCAATTCTCTACTCTCTGAAATCCCCACCAGCAAGAAGAAACTTTCAAGACGTGCGGGGTGACCTTTCACTTAGCTCTGTGGCAGGCAAGGTCAGCACCAAGCCAAACACAACATAAGAACCTGACAATACATACACAAAGGTGAGCTTTATGTCAGATTCAAACTTTTGTAAATACTAACAACAGGCGAGTGAAAAAAAGGATTTTAGCCACTGAAGATATCCAGGAACCTGAGAGCCACTGAGGACATCAAAACTATTACATAGTATGTAGAAGATACTTTCTTGCAGTATATCTTGATGTTCTAAGCCACTTCTTTTGCCCTATCCATCACTGTATTTTCTACCTTATCTGGGCAAGACTTCAGCCAGCCTTTTCTCATCAGAGATTTGCCTCATTCCGATATTGGGGGAACAAACAAAGTGCATCATCTGTCCATTGAAGGGTGGGGTGGGAGGCTGGAGGTGGGGAGGAAGGCCACAGCTGCTTAGTGATGGCTTTGAGTCCCAAGTCAATTTGGCTCCTCACACAAGGGCAAGCAGCAGCCAGAAGACTGAAGACTTCTTTCTCCTTGTCCCATCCTCTGAGATCTCCAACAGAAGAGGGGATAGATATTCCTGGGCAATGAGTGCCCACATGGATCTTCAAATTAAGGGACCCAAAGTCTATCTCACAGCAGACAGCTGCAGACAGTTCTCAAAGAATGAATATAAATTCATATTAATATGTCAATGAAAACATTATCCCAATGAAATTATAACAAAGGAATCACCTGATTGATTGAATATGAAATTTTATTAGATCCCAATTTACTGCTCGCTTGTTGAAATAATTTTGGGCTACTAAAAATTACTTATTGATACACAGTAAATACAGACATAAACAAGTGTTCTGGCTAATGTCTCAATGAAACTTTCAAAAAATTAAGCTTATGAATGTAGAGCTTTCATTTGCCCACAAACAACCAACACTGGTCAAAAATTTTCAAGTGTTTCTGTAAAAAAGGCCATTCATGAAGCACTGAGTAAATTGGAAGTGGGTGGTTCTTTCAGCAATGTGGTCATACCCTTTCTTAAAAGGAGCTTCTGACCATTCAGTAGCTCCTTTGTGTGTTTTTTATTCTTATCTGTGATTCCATCTGTCACAAGACCCTTCCCACCCTTAAATATTACTTCTTATCTGACCAGTCTAGT
Organism: Apus apus; assembly: GCF_020740795.1. Classification (NCBI taxonomy): domain Eukaryota; kingdom Metazoa; phylum Chordata; class Aves; order Apodiformes; family Apodidae; genus Apus; species Apus apus. Next base: position 173,826,635 of record NC_067282.1, read on the forward strand.
CCAAAAGCAGATAAAATGTGTATGTATTGCATAAATACATGCCACATGGCAGAGTGAGAGTGAATATGAGAATGCAGTCACGTGCAGTCAGTAGACTTTACACTGAAAAAGACGCAACCTCCATCCTTTTGCAGAGATATTGTAATTTCTTGCTTGTCACCTTATGTGAGTAGTTTATCAGAAAAACACATTGACAGAATTGTGCCAACCAGCCTTTTTGGATATGAAAACAGACATATTTTTGGGTTTTCAGGACATTTGTCTGGTTTTTAAATACCAATAGTGGAATATATTCTAACAGAGGAGTCCTTAAGCAGCCCTCTCAGAAAAGCAGAATTTAGCTTGTTCATCAGTTCAGAGACATGAAGTGCTAAAGAGAACAGTGTTTTCTATCTAGTAAAGACTTTTATCATATCACACTTTTTGTGACAGTCTTATACTTCTTTTTATTAACAGATTTTTGCAAAGCCATGAGAAGTTCTTTGTTTTATCCTTACTAGCTGCCCACTTATTCAATGCCTTATCTAAAGACAGAGTGATTCATTTCCTCCCAACTATCACTATGGAAAAATTCAGAATAGTACCTGAGAATGTCTTGCACATTCAGGAGTTTATTTTCACATCCTTTCTGTGAGAAGGCAGCTATTATTGTCCCTATCTTTGCACTTGGAGAATTAATGCATTGAAGGATTGAAAACAGATTTGCTCTAAATACCTATCTAGATGCTTATTTTAAGAAAATGAGGGTATGAACATTACAGCTCCTGCTGTAAGAACTGCTTTTGAAATAATCCCAAGTCGAGCACCTAGAATACAGATTTCAGGTCCTCCTTGTATCCCCTCTATTTATTCCTCTCCTCCTGAGCCAGTGAAAAGCCATTTGTTACTGCAAGATGTCACCCTTACAACAAACCTTATTGAATCATAAAATCATTTAGGTTGAAAAAGATCGTTAATCTTAAAGATCTTGTTCCATTTCTCTCTGCCTTTCCACTCATTTTGCAATGATTTATACCCAGTCATTAGAATAGCCTTTGGATGGCAGGGGATTGGGTTTTGGACTGACCAGAACTTAGTAGACAGCCAGCTAGATAAGGGATCTGAACTTAAATTTCTCCCTCCTTGTGAAGTCATAATACCAAAAAAAAAATCAATCATCATGTCTGTCAATACTTGCAGTTACTTAATTTTGAAATAAGCTTGGTTTTTAAGGCAGGATAAATAAGTTAAGTAACTTTAACAAGTTACTTAATGGAGGCTCACTTCATTTCTGGACTCCAAAACCTCTCAGAAAAAGAGTAGGTGCTGAATTATTCAGCAGAGAAAATTATGGGCACACCCTGGAAGAGAACTGTGAACATCCATTTAGTACTGGGACTGGTGTTGTGGTACTGGGACCGGTGTTGTTCAACATCTTCATCAACAACCTGGATGAGGGTATAGAATGTACTCTCAGCAAGTTTGCTGATGACACCAAGCTGGGAGGAGTGGCTGACACACTGGAGGGCTGTGCTGCCATTCAGAGGGACTTGGACAGGCTGGAGAGTTGGGCAGGGAGAAATCTGATGAAGTTCAACAAGGGCAAGTGTAGAGTTTTGCATTTGGGGAAGAAAAACACCATGTACCAGTACAGGTTGGGGGCTGACCTGCTGGAGAGCAGTGTGGGTGAAAGGGATCTGGGGGTCCTGGTAGACAGGAGGATGACCATGAGCCAGCAATGTGCCCTTGTGGCCAAGAAGGCCAATGGCACCCTGGGGTGCATTAGAAAGGGTGTGGTTAGTAGGTCAAGAGAGGTTCTCCTCCCCCTCTATTGTGCATTGGTGAGGCCGCATCTGGAGTATTGTGTCCAGTTCTGGGCCCCTCAGTTCAAGAAGGACAGGCAACTGCTTGAAAGAGTCCAGCACAGAGCCACAAAGATGATTAACGGAGTGGAACATCTCCCTTATGAGGAAAGGCTGAGGGAGCTGGGTCTCTTTAGTTTGGAGAAAAGGAGACTGAGGGGTGACCTCATCAATGTTTACAAATATGTAAGGGGTGAGTGTCAGGGAGATGGAGTTAGGCTTTTCTCAGTGTTGACCAGTGATAGGACAAGGGGTAATGGGTGTAAATTGGAGCATAGGAGGTTTAAGGTGAATATTCGAAAAAATTTTTTTACTGTGAGAGTGACAGAGCACTGGAACAGGCTGCCCAGAGAGGTTGTGGAGTCTCCTTCTCTGGAGACATTCAAAACCCACCTGGATGCATTCCTGTGTGATGTGCTCTAGATGACCCTGCTCTGGCAGGGGGGTTGGACTAGATGATCTTTTGAGGTCCCTTCCAACCCCTAGGATTCTATCATTCTATGATCCAGAAATCCAAACCACACAGGAGTACTGCTGAACACAGGGGGTCCTACTGAAACTGAGTGGCCCTGAAGTTGGGTGAAGAATCTGAAACATGTTCTACATGCAGACCAAGTCCCACTTTACTCTCACAACCTTGACTGAACTTAATCATACAACATGAGGCATCTTCATAGTGCTTTTAATTATGTTCCCTCTAAGTTTAAGAATGTTTATTTGTTTATTTAAGATATCTGAAAGCATGTAAAGATATCTTCCTTGTCATTCTTTATTAAGTAATACTTGGAACTTTAGTATCATCTTCAATGTAAGTGTCATGTGAATGGAAACCACACAATCTGACTCTTGGGAAATTCCAGAATTATTTTTGTTCCAAATTAAAATGACCTGTCAAAGTATTAAAAAATAGGGTTTATTCAGTTCAGAAACAGAAAAAGTTTCATTGAATTGACTAAGAAATTAATGATTAAAGAAACCCAAGCTCAAAAAAACCCACAACAAACTTAGAAATTATAGTTTGAAAACCTAATGCTTCTTTTTCCTGGCCAGACCATATGTTTCACAGTTCTCCTGCAGCCACGTGACTCCTGTGATGTTCTCTGCAGCTTGGTCAAAAAGCATCTACTGCTTATTTTGAAAGAGTGCTGAGCTTTAGATGAGGAGTTTGAGTTGCAGTGGTCACACACTATTAAAAACTGTCAAAGGAGACTCCCAGCACTAGTATAACAAGTAGAGATGTTCTATTGCAGGTTTCTCAGTGACATGATTAGTTTTTAGGTTACTTTTCAGAGGAAAAAAAAAAAAAAAAAAACAACATCAGAGGGAAAAGAGCACATGTTTTGCCAAAGAATCATTTTGACTAAAAGTTTGCAGACATTTCTGATCATGACCATTGGTGAACAATTCAAAAGTTCTGTGATCAGAAGAGACTAGTATGCTCATTGTCTTGACCTCTGACACATGAACAAATCATCCAGTAATTCCTGCCCTGAGATGAGAAATTTGTAGCTGAGTGGTTTAAGAAGCCTATACAGCACTGTTCTGAACATGTGATGTCCTTGGTCCAACCCAGCTCGCATTAGCCACCAACCTCGAGCTCCTGCCTTGTGAGCAAAGGTGGTCTGTGTGCTCTCTCTAAGGAGAGAGACCTTAGATCTGAAATGCTGTGAAAATATCCACGTTAATGACCACAGAAGTATGTGACCCTTGCCCACCAACTTTCATATCTCAGCTGAGCAATTAGAGTTAGGAGCAGTAAATCTGAGTGCAAGTGAATTTATCACTCACTCAGTAATGTGCTAACAATTTCCTATGCTCTTAGCAGCCGCTTTACAAACACCAATTTTTTTTTCAGTTTTTCCATGCAGAGAAGTTGAGGAGTAGGAACCTTGGTATGAGTCGTGTAATAAGTCAGGGTCAGAACTGAGTACCTTGCTCCCAAGATTAACTCTCTTCCCTTTGTCTAAGTATTTCCAGTGTAATTTCTAGCCTGTACATTTTAATGTGCTTATTAGTTACCTCATTTCATGCTGACTTCTCCATTCTTTAATCCCCCTACTTCCACCTTACTCTGATGTCTCACCTGCATTTCTACCCTACTGCTGCATATTTTATGAGGTACCTTTTTTCTTCTTAATAATCCTCGTCTTGACTGTCCTCACCTCAATATCCCACTGAGCTCTCTTCCTCCCAGCCCCTCATTTTCCCATCCATCCTGCTATTCCCTGTTTTGCGCCATAAATTCTAGGACATCTTTGTGCAGGCCATCTTCCAGGCCATCTTTTGGACCTTTCTAGCACAAGAAGATTCGCTGAGATGGTGTCACCATAGAGAGATGTGATGGCAGCACAAGCCCTCCACTCCACACAAACCACTTGTTTGAATAGTAGGAGCTGGTTTATTCCCAGGAGGTCTCAGAGGATCCTTCTTTCACCCAGGAGTGATGTGTCCTCTGTAAAATTTGACATGAAGCGACAGGTGGTGCTCTGACAGCAGATTTCAAATGCAATCAGCTGCAATAGCTGCAACCTTGGATGCTTGACCACTCCTAAAACATGCCAGTGAGCTACTTCTTTTTCACCCAGAGCTCTCTGTAGCAGTCTGGTTATGGTATTCCCTTCCTCCAGCTTTAATGGGACCATTCTTCCTGTACTGTTATATTATACATCAACAGCAAAATCAGAAAATCCTGGTACTCCATTTTGCTTATCAGATGGACCTACCTCATCCAACTTGTTAGCATCTCCAAGTTTTCCCTCTTACTTCTCACAAATGCATACTTCCTGGTTTTTATAAAAATATAATACTTTTCTTTGCAGAAGATCCATCCATACCATGTCTGGGTCTGATCCAGCACACCTGAATTATGCTGAAATAAAAACAGGACCAACACTGCTGAGGGACTCAGATGAAAATCCTGTCTGGTGTGGCCAGAAACCCTGCTCAGCTCTGCTGTTTCCTGCTGCTGCGCCAACACAAGCTGCGAAAGACCATCAACCTGCAAGCCCTTCCTCATGAGCCTGATGTCCCCATCACAACATACCATCCCTGCCTTTTTCATGACTGGTAACCAGGGACACCACATGTCCAAAAAGTGTGAAACAAACCGTGAAGACCTACAACAGAAGCATTAACTCCACAAAGGTGCAGATGGGCTCACAATTCCCAACTCAGTGCTGTTTCCCTGCCTTGGGATATGGGAGCCAGCCACAACACCACAACTACTACCCTTTTATAATTGATAACATTGTTGACTTGCTGTTTTCCTACACTTTGATGCACAATGGCCACAAAAATATATGCCACAGAATTGGTCCATGGCCTGAGAAATGTTGTAAGATGGTATAACTTGGCTAGTGTGTTACTTCTGATATTACTTCTGAGCCTTCTATCATGTTCCATTGAAATAGGGAAAACTACCCCCCAGTAACTACTGCAGCTGAAATCTATCCCATGCCAATAATGTTGTTAGCATTTTTGTGCTTACTTATAGAGGAAATTAACAACTATGGGAAAAGAATATTGTAAGTACTCAGAGAGAGAAAACAAGACTGTTTAGCATATCTGCTTCCCAGAAATAACAGCAGCATCTATATTTTAAGGAGAGCCAGGATGCAGGCAAAATCTCAAGGGGACACTTTTTCCAGCTGTGGTCATGCTTTGCATGACCAATTATTTTAATATTTTGATACTTCTAATTTTCACATCCTTTTCTGTTTGTTTTGGGGCATTCAGGAGGGGGGATTTGTACCCATTTAAAAACACTTTGAATGGCAAGAATACTGACCTAGGAATTCTTGGAAAGAACTCAGCTGTGCCATGTACAAAGGAACGCTTTGATGTATTTGAGGAAGTGCTCCTGCTGAGCTGGCATTTTACAGTTTGTTTCTGTCCAAACCAAAGTGCTCATGCTGATTCATTAACAAAGGAAATGTCTGCTCTTTGCCAGATCACACTTGCCTATGCCAGGCTAGTTTAGCCAGGCACCACCAGTTCTTGTACATGGAAGAAGCATAATCTCTTCAACATAGTCGTATCTTAAATCCAGTGGCAAAGAAATACTGGATTAAAAGAAAAAAACATTTTTAGAGGTTTTTCCTTTTAAAAACATGACTTGAATGTATGGAAACATTTGTTAGAGTTGTTCCAAACTCTAAATATTTTCAGCAACAAAAACTGCACTTTGCATAATAAACGTGCCAAAATCTATGCTTGATTAAGAAATGTAAAAATGTCTGTTTCTGAATCAAATGTGCAATGTGTGTTTTGGTCAGATGCAAAGCTGTCTTTGTGTTAAATTGAGTCTATTTCTAATGTGAAATTCATGGCTTCTTTTCCCTTGTTTTGTGACAACTCTGGCAGCCAACCTCCCTCTCAGTATGTCCAGCAGCAGCACCTGCCCACAGTTTACAAGAGCTGCCACTCCATTTGAGAACTCTCACCTCTCTTTCTGGCCAAAGGAGGAAGTGCCCCTGCGGCCATCTTAACACATGTGAGATTATCTGGTTTTGTAAAAGGTTATTCTTTTACTGTAGCTGGACCCAAAAAGGGATAAACAGCATCTCTACCTAGCAAGTATGTTTCTAGCTGCCCAGCTGTCTGGATATGAGATTTCCTTTATCTAAAACAACAGCTCAATTTTAGTTGCCTTACCAATCCTTTAGAAGATGTATCTTACAGGAGTTAAAATGAGACTAGGCTCCCTGATCAGAGGGATGGGGAACCTACAGAGGGACATGGCTTCCAGAGCCCCAGAGCTGCACTGGGCACTGCTTCAAGGGGGCTGCTGTCTGTAAAAGGGGCTGCAGTAACTGTTCCTGGGTGTGGGCCTGTCCTCTTTCTTGCTGCCTATGAGCTGTTTAAACTAACATCTTTTACCTCACCTTTGGAATGGGATAACAGTGTTTTGGAGGTAAAATATTGACTGTTGAATATTATTTGATAGTTTAAACTATGAAGTGTTTGAACCTCTTTGTTATAAAACATGGTAGGAAAACCAGACATTCATGTTGACTGACACCGTTCACACCAAATTGACTTTTGCTTTTTGTATGTTTTACCCAGGAGGCTCTCCTTCGATCATCTGAGTTCACTATATGTCTTTTTTGCACCTCTGGAATTAAACTGTTCCTGCATAAGCAAGCTGAATAAGACTGCACATAAGCGGGCGCAGAAGTCAATGTTGAGTTTCTTCCTAGATCAAAGAAACAAGCCATTGGGATAAGTGAGACAGATCTGAAATTAATTTTCTATCTGGTCTCCCAAGTCTAAAGAGCTTTTCTTGGTCTAGTATTTATTTGCAAAATTATGTTAAATTATCCTGTTAAATGTGTGCATAAGATAGATGCATGCTTCAGTATCTGGGTGATACAGGACTGCTTGACGTAGGGGCAAGGTGATATTTAGCCAAGCGTTAGGGACACGTGAGAAGCTGATGCCTGCCTCTAAACCTGTGATTTAGCATGACAAACAACGGTCAAAAAGGACACATGACTGTGTAGTGCAGCACTTAATATGACAGGAGCAGACTTTGAACTCCTGTTCCAACTCCCAGCACCATTTCTGCATTCTACATTAAATCAGCAGCAGCTAAAATAAAGAAACAAGTCGCGGGAAGGGAAGCTTGAGTCAAGGCAGGTCCTCTGTCTCCCAAGGCAGGGGAGGTCTCCTGTGCATCCAGAGGGCTCTCCCCTCTGCTTTCTAGGCAGCCTGTGAGCCGAACTAGTGATATAGTCCAGTGTAGGGAGACCAGTGAGAGACCAAGAAACAGAGTAGATGTCAGCACCCAGGCCATTGTATCTAAAGGAAAAATATGATGGTGTGGAGAGCCTCTACACTTGATTTATTTTACTAAGTTATGGATAGCTGAGATTTCCCAAAAACTGTCATTTGCTTTAAACTTTTCTAAGTCAACTTCAAGGCAAAAACCGGCATCTCTCATGACAATCCAGGCTTGACTACCTCCCTCCCAGTATCTATATATAGAGACAACTATATTTCAAGACTGTATGTGGCAACACAGTACTGCAGTAGTGTAGTATTTGTGCAATTAATTACTTAAAAGATGTAGAATCAAGACAATATCCTCAGCAATGCTTACAAGATCTACTGGAGGCAGACTTCAGTTTGCATTTTTCATGTTTTGAACCAAGTGAAAGCTGTGTAGGTGCATTTAATGGACATTGCTCAAGCTTGATTGCCTGTTGGTTTGAGCCACACAGCTCCTCTGAACTTGTGGCATGAGCAGAGCCAGGGAACATCTGCCTGCAGAAGACCATTTAGACATACATTCACATTTACTGCTCTGACTATGAAGAAGTCATTCGCTTCATAACATACATTAATAGAAATTTGAAAAATGTATCCTTTTATATGAGCAAAGGAAGCTCTGTAAGTTCATCTGGCCAGGGGACTAAACATACTCACTGAATTATTATCTTCTCCATCAGGTTATATGGATTTTCTAAAAATAGTTCCGTTGCAAATTCTGGAAGTTTTCTTGAGGAATATAAACAGAAAATTTGAAATAGCTGATATAATTTAAAAACAGATGGGACATGAAGCTTTAAAATCATATTTTACTCTTTCTGCCTCATGACTCCAAGGTGTTGCCACATTGAATGAATAGGTGGCAGTCAGTAATAATGGGCATTTTCACTTGCTCTCTTCTTTTGTACATATATAAACACATATATACAAAAAGAGAGCGAGATATATGAATCATGAGAATGGAATCTGAGTGAAAGAACTGCTGAGTGTTTACTTTTTTATTTTACTCTCTAAGGTTCTCAGCTCTTCTAAGAAGCAAGTCAGCCCTCTTTTGTTCCTCGACACATCAAGGAATTTTTATTAACCTTGGACTGAATAGAAATTAATGATAAGTGATAGATTTTAACTGATTTTTAAAGTCATATTTCACTCTTAAACACTAGCTGGTTACAAAGCAGGATCTAGATGAGGTGTTAAGCCATTTCAAGTACTTAAAATGCAAGCAATATGCATAGCCCTTCAATGTCAATATGTATCTCCATTTGCTAAAGTTCTTTCTTCTTCTTCATGTGGGCTTCCCATTGCCCACACTCCTTACATTAAGTCAAGGGAGTCCAAATAATAAAATAATAAAAGAAAGCTAATGCTCATCCATATATATCCTAGTGAACTTGGGGAGAGTTTTTAAAAGAATAACACACAACATTTCTTCAGCAAAAAGTGTTTGATACCTGGCACTTTTGAACCTGAAAGTATGAATCTCTTATACAGGTACTGAAATAAGTAAATTTCTCTTTTATATATATTGTTTTAATAAGTGGCTTTATAACCAATGTTTTGGAACAGTTAAGTCACAGCTGTTTGTTCCCTGAAGAACTAAGTTACTAGGTCTTCATTATGATTTTCATAAGGCCTTCTATATTTGTTTTTTTCTGGTACTTTACAATGTTGGGTCTTCAAATGCTGTCTATGCTGCCTTATCTGCTGTGAAGTTGAACTGCTTTTTCTCAGTTTTGTTTCCTTTTGCAACAAGATCAGGTGGTTAAAGTGTGAGTCCTTTGAAGTTCCCTTCCAACCATCCTATGATTCCATGGTTTTATTATTTACTCACAGCAGCAGCCACATGCAGAAAATTCTGGACATGTTTTGTGGTAAGAAATAAAGAAATAATTTTGCTTCTAATGAAACAAAAAAATTTTTTATGTGGAAACACTAAGTTTCAAGTGTTCAATCAGTATTAGAAATGTGCTTATACCTGGCTGAAATCTCTTTGAGGTGATTGCAAGTGGTATTTTTCTATGCAATTTCAGATGTCAACAAAATGCAGTTTTTCAAATAATCATTGTTAAATGGGATCTTAGAAAGAGTGTTGAGAAAGTAATTTTTAAACAAAAGTAGTAAGTTATAGAAAACTTGTAAATTGACAATAAAATAATTTTAACAACTACAGAGTTTGAATAGCTTTATCTAGAAATAAATTTACCTTGGGTAAAATTTTGCACAGGTAGAATCAGATTTTAGGTAACTTTTTTTCCTGTTTTACAACTTACAATGTAATAACTTAGCATAATAAGAAACTGGAACTTCATTGAAATATCATCAGTTCCTTTGATGTCAGCTTGTAATGTCCTTTATCCAGAGTATATTCTTAATGCTATTTTAATATATTTTAAAGTTGCTATTATTTGTACTATACTATGCCCCTGATTCAAGAAATAGCTGATAAAGTATTTGTTTATATCCTTTCCCAAACAGAGAGATTCTTTTGAACTGCAAACTAGAATAAGAATGCCACATAACAAATAGAATTTTTAATTTTTTTCAGACTCCATACAAGAATGGGCTTTTTCAGCTCCAAAATCCTGAAGATTCCTTTAACTACAATAGTTAGGAATAATTACAATTTATCTGTGTTTTAAGTATTTTAAATACTTCCCACTTTGAACATTTTTATTTAAATATCTACAAGTAAAATAGGTCATTTCATATTTCACAATAAAATAAAGCCTGAATAACCATAGTCAAGGTAATTATTGCTGATTAATTTGACAGATGTGTCTCTGAATTTTAAAACTCAGTACTGGTCATTAATTGTAAAAAAAAAATAAATAAAAATTATTATCCCTTTGGTCAACAACTATGAGTTAATGACAACCACAAGGTAGGGCAGGTATTCAAGTCCATGAGGTCATGTCCTTTCCTTCTAAATCTGTTTGCGTTTTGTTCTTTAGCAAGCCAGGGCAGACTGATTGCAATAAAGTGTTGTACCAGGCAGAACTTCAGAGAAAGCATAATTAGAAACATTGTTAAATTATCATTAAACAGATTCCTCTTTTTTTCCTCCCTCATAGATGTGAGACTCCAGCTTGTTAGTACCTTCCAGATACTAGCCTGGTGTAGTCTGTGGCAATTCAGCCAAAGATGTTTTAATTGTGTTGTATCTTTTAATTCTGATGTTATTCAACCCTTCCTTGACACTGCTGTAACACTTCGGTCAACTTTGAAACAAATTAATTGTTTCAAAATAAAAAGTTAGAACATTTTCCTCTGGAAATTTTCTGAATGAATACTGTAATATTTTACAAATTCTTTGGGTATTTTATTAGTTTAAGCCCATCTAATTATTTTTTTTTTCCTAATCTTACTGGATCAAATACTGATTTGTCTGTGGGCTCAGTGAAGAACTACAAGCTTCCGAAGAGGTACAAGCTGCTTCCCAGAAGTGAAACCAGCTAAAGTCACTCCACTGGTTACATCTAACCTTGCCTGTGCTTTATCCTTTGTGTCGTATTTCCAGAGCTGTCCAGGAGAGGGAAGAACATGGACATGCAACTCTGTTGAAAATCGAGTTTTGAAAATAAAATAATGAAAATCTTACCAAACAAATAATGAATTTGGTTTCTCTGTTTTCTTATATTGTTTATGGATTGCATTTCAGGCAGAACTGGTGTTCTGGCTTGGTTTGGTGGGTTTTTTGGCAGTGGAGGAAGGGCCACAGGAGTGGCTCTGGTAAGAAGCTGAGAAGCTCCCCCTGCTTCCAAAACCAGCCAAAGATCAATTAGAGGGACAATAGATGCACTTCAGCGATTAACATATGAAAGAATCAACCTAACACCTGAGCAGAGAAGCACTTGGGAGGGAGAAGAGCTGTGCTGGAGGAGGATTGCAGTGCTGGTGGTTGGTGAGGAAGAAGGGGAAGAAGTTGCCCAAGGAGGAGTTTCCCTGCAACCCATGGCAAGATGGCAGCTGTCCCCCTGCACTCGTGGAGGAGCATGGTGGAACATTCCCTGAAGGAGCCAGGAGGGGTGAACTTGGCCACTGGACTTAGATTTTGTGACCAGAGGATTTGCTGCCTGTGGACTCTGATTGAGCAGCCTTGGAAGACCCCAGCACCATGATGTGCCTCATAGCCTCATCCAGTTTTATTTGGGCTGAATTTTTCTTGAAGGACACAAAGCTAAGGCAAACACTTTATATACCTATATATAATTTTCTATATATAATTTTCATGCTTCAATTGATAATGAGTTAATGATATTAAGTAAAAATATGACTTTTGGTAAATGTCTTTAGGTTTTGAAATCAAATCTTAAGCTTTGGCAGTGGCCTTATTGAGGTGGGACAACCACCTTCCAGAGCTGGCCAAACAAAAACCTCTGAAAAACTCCTAGGGATCCCAGGAACTGAAAGCAGGGAAAGATTATTAAATTCTATGCATACTTGTAAAAGGGACATGATGTGAAAATTCACTGGCAGTCTTGACTCTTGCATCTTTATGTTCTTAGGGTGCTTGAACTCACAGCCTTAAACTTCTGATATCTTTCTGAGTTTCTATGTGTTTTGAAAGTAGAATTTAAATATATATATATATGTAATAAGGCATTGTAGATAGCAAGATAAGTAGCTGAGGCAGATGAAAAAAGTAGACGTATCCTGTTTATGTCTTTATATGCAGCATTTGCAATTTATTTGCAGTCTGCATAACATTTAGAGGGCTATGTTGTTGGATTTGGGACTTTGGCCATTATAAATTGTTGGCCACCAACATTTGATTTTGAGATATTTTTTTTTAAATAACATTGATTAATTTTCCTCTAATTAATTTTCTGCGTTCATATAGAAATTTAGAACTACATCATTCTCTTTAGATTAATATTATTATAATTGCCCTCCCTTGATTTGTAACATAATAACTGCAATTTGTCTCATTATTTTCCATCTTCTGTTTCAAGCAAGTATCAGTGATAGAAATTTAATAGCGAGAGGTTTGAACAGAGGCAGAGGAAATATGCCTCTCCACACCAGGGTGCCCCCCAGCAGCAACTCGCTCATGGGCTAGCACATTTCCTGTGAACATAGTAGTGCAAAGACAACAAAACTTGCCTTTAAATGGTAAAAGACCTCAGACCTCCAGCTAAGACCAATTTAGGTGCTTGAGCCAGTCTTCTGGTAATATATGAAGGGAGTTTACTGGCGATGGACCTTTGGCGAGGGCTGTCTGAGACATTCAGGAGTCAGAGTGTTGATAAAGCGTGGTATTTTTTTCTATCCTGTTAGCATGTCTGTCCTTTAATAATATTTTATATTACTTCTCAAATGAGCCTCAAGTTCAGGACAGGTCACATCTTGTTTAATACACACTGAAACTAGAGTAAATTAACACAAATATTTCCTACACTATACTAGACCAAGATTAAGTTATCCTGCTTTTAAAATACAGTAATCAGTCTTCTGATATGATACTGTTCCAGACCATTTAATCTGTATAGTTCCTTCAGAAAGCAATATTTCTGAATGCTTAACAAAACATTCCTGGAACAAGAAGTCATTCCGCATCTCACCCTTTGAGCCTCAAAAATCAATTGTGCTTGTTGCATGTGTGTTTTATTTTATTTGGCTCATTGTTTCCCTTAGTTTGGAGATCAAAAAGTGAATCTGTACTGTAAAAATAAGCCCTGTGTGCGTCCAAAGGAAGAAAAGGGAAGAGGATGGGGACCATTTCATCATGTATGGGTTTTATCTAACAGCTCTATTAACAGTGTGCTTCAGATGCTTTGCATTAAAACTTAATACAAAGAATGTTGAATGAGTGCCAAAATCAACTGCATTTTCTGATAAATGTTATCACTGCGCCAAAGTTGTGATTTATTCTGACATAAAATTGCTTGCCTGCAATTAAAGGTTCATTATTCTACCCTAAGTAAACACTAATCATAAGGATTTAAAAGATCATAATCGTTTGTATAAATTCGATGATCAACTTTTATTGTCCTCGTTATATGCTTCTAACAGCCATTACACAGTCATATTAATATTGATAATTTCCAAAGGCCTATATTAAATTATCTATTTTTGTCTCATTCCAGTAGCAGCCTGAACTTAGATCCTGTCTTCACCAATCTGCTCCACCATTTTCCTATTGCATGGTTTGTCTTGTTGTGCCTACCCATCTCTCTTCCTTCATCTACGAAGTCATGCTACTCTCTCACTTGTTCTAGGGCTAACATATATTTTTACAGAGAATAACACAAGTGGGGTGAAAGCTGGGACTGGGGAAAGAAAGAAGGAGCTAAGAGATCCCTGAAGAAAAAGACACACTGAATTTCCAAGTGCAGAGGTGATGACATAGCTGCTGGAACACATTGCCTCAGAACACTGAAAGAAGCTTCTTATCTACTTCTGCTGTATTACCACACATCAGTAACCTCAACAATTTTTCCTCTTGGTCTCTAACTGAATGTGAAATGTCCTGGGAGGTTTGTGCAAAAGAAGGTGGTAACTTTTTAGGTGGACTGAGTTTAAAGTAGCCATGCTTTGCCAAAAATAAATTAATTCTAAAGGGCCAAAAGACTTAAACTCTCCCTGTTGACTAATTTTTCTGTTATTTTGTATTTTAAAAATAGAAATAAACACAAAAGCAAGCCTGGAAATACTACTTAATCAATTGAGCAAAGTGTAATAGATATTTACCCAGTTAAGAAGTCAAGAGGCAGAAAATGCCAAAGGTTGCAAGCATAACCTTAATTCAATTAGTCTTTATTCCAGCCATAGTTAGTGGTTATTTGGTCAAAATATATGATTCTATTCCCTACCTCAAGTTTACTGAGCTAATTGCACAGCTCAAGCAGAAGCCACGTGAGACAACTGTTCAGAGATGGTCTCTCTCATTGTGCTACCTGGAGCAACAGACCAGCTTTGTCTGTGGGACAGGTTGACATTTTATGTACCAACATCCCAGACTCTTACTGAAGCAACAGAATGTAGGATTTCATGTAATATATAGATACAGAGATATAATTTAGAATTTAATATGGAACACAGGACTTTGTTTACTCTTAACTGTTAACCATCACAGTGTGATTGTTGGTATGAATTTTCACAACCTTCATACTTGCAGGTGCAATCCTCACTAAAAATGTTTTTCACTGTGGAGAGATCACTCCACAAATCTCAGCATTAGTTTGATGAAGTTTTATGTGTGCAATATGTATCCATACTGATTAAAAATACTTATCTCGTCTACATTATATATCCATGAAATAAAGAGCAGAAATTAAGCATAAATTGCCTGCCTTCCCAAAGTGCATTTCTCGTGTGACAGACATAGTGTTTTAATTGCCAACTCAAGAGCTAAGAAGTCAAGATGTGCCATAATTGGTTTGTCCATGTGTCCTTTAATCTGTTGTTCTGCATATTCTCAGGTATGTGATAGTACGCATTATTTAATTAAATGAGCACACAATCATTTGTCCTCAGGAAAAGTGAACATTTGCAAGCAACGCATGCAAAATATTTCATTCTTATGCAGAATCCAATTAATTTCTGAATGCAATTTGTCAGCATGGTTGTGAGGGTTTTTTTAATTGTCCTAGTTAATTATGGTAATCCAGTGGTATTACTCTGTCTTTACTCTGCTATTAAAAGAAACAAGCTTCTCATGCTAAAATAAAGTTGTTTCCTTTTCTTCCTTGGGAATGTATGTGATTTGTACTGGATCATGACTAGATATTTGTGAGTCTTAATGAATTTGTCTTGCTGGTGGCCTTGAGGAGAAAAGGGATTTAATCAAATGATGTAACATTATCTAAGCAAGAACTAAATAACCATGTTCATATTATTCTTATGAGCACTTCAGTTAACCCCAGGGAGACTACTCATCTGAAACAAATGAACAGGATTTAGCTTTCTGATTGCTAACTAGTTTCTGGGATGTAAAAATGGATATCCACATAGTCTGAAATTGACCTGAGGACAGAATTTTAATCCTGAGGAACATTCTTCCAATTTAAATGACTGACAACTCATTAAATGCAAAGGTTACTTCTGATAATGTCATCTAGCAGTTCATCCAATTCAAAAAGACCTTTGTCTGTTAACTAGTATGTGAATTTTAGCACTTTGACCCAAGGTATGTCCTTTGATTACGCTTGTACTGCATGTAAGGCACAGGGTTGCAGCCTCAAGGCACTCAGTGGCAGTGGCTTTGCCATTAATCATAGAAAGACATAATTTGCAATTGAACCAACTGGAGCAGTAAGATCTGGGACAAAGTCATAGCAGAATTCACTGAACCTCAAAAATTCAAAACTAGATTGAGACTTTGGCCTTTATTCATCAGATATCACAAGTTCTTGCAACAGGGCTTACATAACCTGCAGCAGATGCTGTAATACATAAACAAATTGTATTGAACTAAGAGGAAATAAGAGTTGATGTCTGAACTGTGAATGTCTTCACTTCTATGCATTTGGTTTTACTCCTAAAAAAAGAATTAGACTTTTGGTGGTGGCTGGTGGGAAAACAGAGCTTTGCAGGAATTCAGTGTCACAGATACATTTTCTGCCACGAGCAGATGTTTACCCCTCAGGAAGAAACAAGTGCATTTTCAAATTGCTATGATTATTAAAGTGAAGTCTCAACCACATACTTGCAGAAGTAATTTACAAAAGTGCATTAAGAAAAATAAATTTTAAAAAATAAAAATGTACATTACACCATCTAAAGCAAACACAAGAGTTACTTCTTCTATAATAAATTCTGCATGAATTTCTGGTTTGCTTGGAAGATGTTTTAATCTGCTTTTGTAATTATCTTCCTCTTCTCTTAGTCTACATGTCAGTGCATACCCAGTGGGATGAATTAGATATACGATAAAAAACAGGTTCCATTAAACTTCGGTTTCTTCAAACCCAAGGAGACATTGCAGAGAACCACATTTCACAGAGGACGTGTCAGCAGAAGGGATTGCCCATGTCTCAGTGTTTCTTCTATTAAATTTGTCCTGTCAGAAAGTGTAAATAGTTGTTCAGCTTGGTTTCTCAATGTTTGTCAGGATCTCCAGAGGACTGCTGTGGCACTGGATGACCAGCTCAGAGCTCTCAAAGGGGCTGGTGGCATTTGGGCTCTTAGGGGACAGTCAAAGGGAGGAGGAGGGCAGTGCTGGGCAGCTGACAATCCAGGCATCAGCAGCTCACCATGTGCCTTCTACACATTTCCACAAGAATGAACAGAACCGTAGCCAAATATTTCCCAGAGTTTGAATTTGGGGTTTTGTGGTCCACAGCCTTCAGGGGCAGCAGTCTTTGTTACGCATCATTACATTTTCTCGACCCTCTTTAATAAATGAGAAATAAAACACAGTGAATTCCAGGATTAAGCAGCTGAAAGTGGGTTCCGCCAAGAGTGCTGAGACCCATTGCAGCCAGAGAAGGTGGTTTCATGTGTGATTTTGAATCCGATCTTGTCTTTACCCAGCCTCACCTGTTAGCATATTCCTAAGAGCATAGCTCTCACCTGTCAAGTGTCCCAGTCCTTCTAGCTGGCAGCAAGACTGATTGCAGCTTCTGAAAATTACTACAGCAGTCCCTATTTCCATCTTTTTTTACTGCTGTCAGGCATTGCACCCTTCCTGTGCTGCCCGAATTTATCTGCCTGTGTAAACTCCCGTCCTCAGCAAGGAGGGAGCCCATCTCCCATTGTGGGCTCTGTGGCAGCAGAGCACTGTATCCCTATGTCTGAGGGCATGTGGGTCCCGGAGCCCCACAGAGATGCAGGGTTTCCAAAGGAAGCTGGGCACCCCAGAGTTAAGTCCTCATGCTTTATCCCAAAGGATTGTCATTCCATTTGACTCTCACTGCTAACTGTTACAGGGATGACTGACTTTCAGAAACACAAATCTTTGAAATTTTTATAGGTAAGTGAAAAGAACTGGCTAAAAGCTCATCTTTGATGAGGATTGGGGAAAGATAATTAGGAAACTGCCTTCCCTAGATTTCATTTGGTATTCCACAAATACAGAAGCAAAAGAGGGAGCCATGACAGAGCAACTGTTTGCATTTGCTTTGGGACCTGGGTCCAAAGAGGTGATCTTGGGGACATCCAAAAAATCCACTCCATCTATTGTGCAGAGCAATCGCAGTAACAACACAAGCTTTCAGGTGCAAACAATTAGAAGAGAGCAGAAAGACTGGAGTCCAGAACTGCTACCAGGGAAAAAGTTGTGTGACCATGGCTGCAAACACTTCAGCTTGACTGAGCTATAAGCTGAGCTGGAAAGACCAAAGGCAAGAAGTGAAGCAAGGTTGTAGAGGAACATCAAGCAATGAGACATCTTACCCCAGCTCTGCTAAAAGCATGTGTTTTAAACAACAGCTGTTTTCTATAAAATTGACTTGAAAATTGGTATCTTCCTACTTCTGAGAGAATTTGTTCACTTCATCTTTTTACTGGCAAAAATTCTATTATTGCTTTTCATCCCTGCCAGCCCTGCAGAGCCACCTCGGTGCTGGGGAGTTGAACCAGAGTCTATTTTGGCATAAAGCAGAAAGGACACAGCTTGATCTCAGATCCCAGGGTGAATTTTCAGTGCTGGCAGTCAAGATAGTCATGGTTTTATTTGTAAATTAAAAGAGAGGTCGACTGGAAAGTCATAGGGTGAAAAAGAAAGAAAAAAGCAAATATGGAACCCTACCATGCCATTTATAGTCTCTTTATAGATGAGAGCACAGTTTATGCAATGTTATTTGAGTTATAAATAATATTATTGTTTGTTTCAGCCAAAAAGCTGTAGCTCATTTAATTAAGAGAATGAATGTGTTTCTGTTGTGTTACACATTTTTTGGTAGTAAAATAAATCTTTAAGGATAATCTATGGAAAAGTTACTACAGTGGCAGGCTAGTAAAAGAACTTATACAAAGTATTTCCAGTAGGAACAAAATGGAGGTTTATCAGATCTCTTTGTTCCTTTAAACCAAATAGCTGAAAAAAGCCCCAAATTTTAAAGAAAAAGAAATGAAAGGAGAAGTGTGAATTGATAGATTTGATGTTGGATTGCAATGTTAAAAATTGATCATTTGTACCAATAAGTCTGGAACAAAGGCTTAGTCATTTTCTAAATTGGTTCAACACTCAGCATGTCCCTTCCCTTGGCTGCTGTGTGGTGCATACTCAGCAGTAAGCTATACAATATTATATCAGTCTTTAATGCTCACTTATTTCAAGCACCATTGATAAGGAATTACTATAAGATGTCAAACAGAAATGTTCACTGCAAAAGAGAAAGAAACATTCTTTTTTCAAATATTAGAAATGAAAACACTGTGCAAAACCACAGATACAGCAAAAAAATATGTCACGCTGCCCAGAAATCTGAGATGGCAACAGCAGAAGATTTGTGGTACTTCTCTGAGCCACATAAACGCTGACATTTAATTTTTACAAAGCTTATGTGAATGTTGTTTTTTTTTTCCTTGAAAGAAAATAAGAAAAGACTTTTAATAAAAATAAATTAGTAAGTACTAGAAAACAATAATTTATAACATCAGGTTGCAATAAATGGAACAGATCATTTCCATAGGAGTAAGGGAGAGGGGGGAAGATTGAGGAAGAAAAACATTCTTGTGAGGCAAGGTTAATGAGGCAAGAGGATAGGATTTAATTTTTAATTAATTGATCCACCTAGTGAATATCTACAGCAACACATACAGCAGGGTGTCATGAGCTATTTCCATGGCTCCTTAATGTGGCTGTCTTTTTGCATAGTGAAGGGGCAGAGAATGGATACTAACAGGCCTCTCCCCCTTGGATCCAGAGACCAAAGTCCAAGCTCTGGTCTGTATTGGTGCCAAAGGCCATTTTCAATAAAACCAGTTATAAATAGAAACTCATCTGTTGAAGCCAGGGCCTCAAAGGCAACTGGATGTGATGCTGGCCACCTCACACTCCTGGCTGTCACTAGTTAGAGAAAATAGCATATTTTGGTCATGGTTGTTTGGAGACCCAGATAGGCAGACCTTTGACTCATTTTGTTACATCCTGTAGAGGGGTTAGTGACCTGGATTTACATTAGCAGGGACAAGTGATGTTACAAGTATATCCTGTTGATAGTTGATCGCAAGGGTCTCAGGGTAATCTAAGAAAATCAAAGCCAAGAGGACAAGGCTACTTCTGTTGCTTAAACTAAAGTGAATGTATAAACCTAGGTCTTGGAAAGTAATCTAGATTGTTATTATTTTATAATAAATGTTGGTCATATTATTATTTCAGTCATCTAAGGACCACAACCAGCAATTTCTAGTTTTAGGAGCTAGCAGACTTGTGGTGAATGTACATTGGGTCAATTAACCTGGGAAAAAACAAGTCCAGCTGGCACTGAAACTGAAAATAAAACAAAGAGCACCCTCTCCACACACACACAAAAAAACCCAAACCAAAACAGAACTACAGATAAATTATTGCTTGTGGAGGAAGGCTAGAGGTGTCAGGAAGTCAGGGCACAGCTCATATAACCTGTGATGAACTATGCTGCCATAGGGTCACAATTTACCTTATCTCTACTCTGAGCAGAGAGGCAGTCAAAACTGAGCACAACAAGCAGCTTAAAGAAACTTTTGAATGGTAATGAAGGTGTAAATTGTCACTCAGCTTCTGAGGCAGGCACTCTTCAGTGGGGTTTCACCAGTAGGAGCTGAACCATCCCTTCTCACCAGAGAAGCAGCACTTTTTGTACTGAGGAACAGTCATGGCAAGGGAGTAAAATCCAAGATTTAATACAGCACTTAGAGCAGCATATCTGGGATGGAGGCCACCAGTTCTGGTGGGGGTCTGGGTTGGAGCCTGCTGATGCCTGCAGCACTCAGCCGCAGCCCCCACCAGGGAGAGGGCACCCTTTCTGGGGGACAGGGAGCCAGGATGGAGGCTTCACCCAGCAGACTCAGACTCCAAGGCAGGGAAATATGTGCCCATGAGCCTCACCACAGCTGGGGTTACCTGGGACCAGGTTATGTCACCAAGGTACAGTAGTTGCCAGGGACCATACCTTCCTCACTCCAAACATAAATAGCCCTCCGTGAAAGCAAGTAAATAGAAAACCAGTGGAGAAACAGTGTTGTAATAAAAATATATTACATCTGAGGTGGATGTACTTCATCAGTAAATTTATAAATAAGATTTTTAAACATTTTCAGTGAAGAAATGTGTTAGTTTGTAAGAAAGAAAACACTTCCTTCTGGTGAAATGAAGATGTGCTGATTGACGAGGAGGACTTTAGGCTTATTAAAATACTTTGAGGCTTTAAGAGAATCTCTGCCTCTGCTACCAAAAATATTCACAATATACTTGAGGTTTTTGAGTTTCTATACCACAGAGAGAAGACCTTCCTGAACCATCTAATTTTGGAATAGCATGAAGTCTCAGGGCAGATTAAGGGAGCATGCCAAGGTAATAAATCATTCACTGCTTAGCAAAGAGGAAGAATTTGTGGACTTCAGCATGGAAGCAGAGAATTTATAGAAGTTTTAGGAGTTTTAACCTTTTAACTTGACTGGATTTTCACTCTTCATACCTGAGACACATAATATAGTGGAAGGGTATCAATCTAGATTACCTTAACTGTATTAATATAATTCTACTGAATACTTTATAGTGAAAAGTAGCATTTTTGCAAGATCTCAGGTCATCAGCAGAAGGAAAACTGAAAAGGACAGTTAAGTATCCTGAATTTGTAGGGAGTGTAGGGACTCAGTGACATTTTGGAAGAGCTCCATAATGTGTTTGCTACTATTTTTGCTATCAAGAGGGGGGGGGCTGTCTAAACTTACATTTTAAGATAATAATCACAAGCCAATGAAGAGTAAAGTTCAGTAATACATTAATATTCTAAAACGCATCTAGTTATGGTCCTTTTCCTATACTGTATAGCAAAGTATTTTTGAAACACAATTTGGAATTGACACGTTTACCTCATATTCATGTGTATTTCTTCAGAAATGTTTGCCTTATCTTAGAAGCAGCATATCTGCAATGTGATGCAGGGGTTGCTATGGTGAGTTCACAGCTCTTATTTAATGCTGTACCTGAGTAAATAGACATTGTAACAATTTCTGTTAGAGGTGCTATTAGTAAAGTTATGTCAGCATTTCCAGCAAAAATACTTGTTTTCCTGTTGCAACTTGGCCAAAAGACAGAAACACCACCCTGTTCCTAGACCAAATCCACAGAAGTCCACACTCTTCTACTGTATTATTTTTCACAGATGGAGTTTCTGAAATCCTCTGTCATTAAAAAATAATAATAATAATTTAAAAAATCAGTGGATTTATTTCTGTTCTTTAGTAGCTAATGATTTTGATTACAATTATGGGACTTTCATTTAGATAAAATAATCAGAAAAAATTGGGGCTCAGTTTTCATGTCCATGTTCCAGTCTGTGCCAGTGGGCATTCAGTCAGGCATTAATTGCATTAGTTGTTTTACAGCCCTTCTGCACTGCCAAAGTGGCATAAAGAGACTTCTGAGCAAAGGAGAACCAAATCCATAGTTCTTGTATATAATGACTCCATTTAATGAAACGGAATCAGAAATTTAACTTGTAGACTCCGGTACATTCTTTTTGAGCAATTATTTCAGTCACTCTACAGGATGACACATAAGAAAGCAAAGCATTGCTGGAAGTAATTGGATATGTTAATATTTCTGGCACCTATTTTTCTGATCATTTACTGTGGAAAAGAGGAAATTTCTGAGAATACTTTTTATCTATGAGCTCCCGTGTGCATGTCAGGATAACTTTTTTTGGATACATTTTTATGTTGACCTGATTAAATGTTTTGCTTTTGTGAGGTTTTTTTAATTAAAATAATTTTGTAGAAAATGTAAAATAACGTTCGTAGGAAGTGTGTGTATTTGGCAAAATCCCTTATACCAAGTGATATTTTGAAAGATATTTCTACAAAAGTCTTTCTAAATAAATATATATGTTTACTCAAAATTGTGCATTTTAAGGATCTGGAAGAGCCAAAATTTGCAGTAAAAAAAAATAACATTATCTTTTCCAATTTGCCCATAAGGCTGCCTATAATACTGGGACTTGCTTATGTGCTTGCATGTTGACCTTATGAAGACTACAGGTTTAAGTGGAACAGTTTCTTCTGTGCTCCAAGTCAGCCAGGAGGAGTGGATACTCATTACTGAATTGGCTGAACCGTGTGGCTGAACAAACACATCTTTCTCCCAAGTCAGGAAGAACACAGTTGGATAGAGAAACTCAAACAAATCATACATGTACATCATTAGCTGGTAATGAGAAGGGAAGGCTATTTTTTGAGAATTTACTCCCACAGTCAGAAAAGGGCTGCAATGTGTTTCAGATGTTGCCTTGAAATAGACTGGGTTTTTACAGAGCATAAATCAAAGCCCTTCATGTTAAATTGAGTTATAGAGATCCTTGAAATAATTTTGATAACGTTTTGGGGGGTGACTCTTTTGAAGTGCTGCAGCATTTGGATGTTACCTCCTAACTTGTGACTCAGTTTCTGCAACACCATATGATAGGGTAGATATCAAGCTCCACAAAATCAAGTATTACAGCACTAGAAGAGGAGAAATAAATCATGCACTTTCAACCTTTGGTTGTAAGGCCTTCTTTCCAAATACAAGCCAGCACCTAATGGCACATTATCTAACATTCAGGTCCAAAAGCTGCAACACTAAACATTTTAGAAAATACGATCCAGCAATATAAACAAAGGAGTAATATAACACAATGAATTCTACAGGTCTTAAGGCACCTACCTATGAGCAGAATATCCAGCCTATCCACTTTTCAAAATATTATCACCATGAAGCACAAATAATTAATCTTTTCTTTCCCATTAAAATCCTGTATTCATATTTTGCCTACTGATTATTTTCAGTCTTATTCATCTATATCTAAAAATTTCTTCTAAGACAGTGGGTCAGTGTATTCTGTCTTTCTCTCACTATCTCTTTCCTTCATTTGTGCATATGAAAATGGGGCACGAAGGACTGGAAGAGGAAAGCTAAGTTCTATATTTAAGTTTCTTAATCAGAAAGCAGTTTTCATACCCCACAGGTAAATACCTACATAATGCAGCAGGGTAAAGTAAAGCATCTCTGTCAGTCCCATTCATTATGAGAAACAGAGAGGGTTTTCAAATAAGTGGAACCCAGAAAGCAGCAGTTGAGCTACCTTGAAAAAAGCAACAGAAACCAGTGTGATGTGTCAGGGCAACATGCTAAGAGCAAAGTCCCATCATCCCTTAGGGGGCTGATGCCTGCCTGTTGACACAGCTGACACTTCTCTGGTTTCCTTATGGACAGTACAAACCAGAATGCATTCAAAGTATAAACTTGAGATGACAAAGGTGTGGATTAAATAACCATACCTTTTCTAAGACACAATTCATAATTTGCACTTAACCAGAAATTTTTGTTGCTTTTGGATTTTGATAAATGTAGTACTTCATAGTGAACTTCACTAGTATCTAAGACTTCTTGGTTTTACCTTAATTATTCTGATAATAGAAATTTCATTATGTAAATCTGTACACATGACCTCATGTGTTACATCTTTCCTAAGTGTCTTATGAACCACCAGTGAGCAACAGATTCCAGATCTTGAGCACCATGTAACAGATACCCTTTCTACATATTTTACATTATTTTAGTCTTCTGCTGTAAACTGTTGGCACCAGAAAGCAAAAATTCAGAACCATGGTGTGATGATTTTTATAATTTAAAAAATCAATAGTATTATCAAAGTGTGTAAAATTCAGTGAAGTGGAAGATACATCATCTTGCCGATATTCTGAATTTAACTTTCAAATCATGGGAGGCACAGCCTTGTGTGAGTTATCAGTTGCTAGACCATATCAAAGCTAAATAGTTCGGAGTTAGAAGGAAGAATACATTTCAGAATTAAAGAAATCTGCTAAGAATGTTTAAGAGTATTACATGAAGATCAGATATACAATTACAAGATGAGCACTTCTGCAGCATTTTAGTCAGTCAAAACATTCTAGAACTACTAACTGACTTGCACAAAGTAATACATAGGAAATTGTTATCACATTTTTCCTCTGATCAGAACTGATGTCATGTGTCATTACCACTGATGAGGTTTGCAAGTAGTAGTAGTCAGAATTACCATCTAGACTTGAGTATTCATTTGATTATTTGGATTTCATAACCACCATGGACAGTTTCACTGTTAAAAATGGTAGAATTAGCCCATTTTACTTCACGGTTAGTTTGCTTCAAAATAAAAAGAACATTCTGTAACTTTGAAACAAAAATTACAACGCCTTCTTATTTTTCTAGCAATTCATGACCTTAATTTACAGAACACTTTTGATTTCTAGTGTAGTTAATTTTCTCCTTTTTTTTCCTTTAATTTTTCCAGCAAGTAGATCTGAAAATTTAAAAGTAGTATTTCAGAAATTGGTGCAAAAGGCATTGAAGATGAGGAGAAAAGACAAGCTAAATTAACAAGACAGAGAAAATTGCACTATGAAACCAAAAGCTGACACTTAAGGAACAAATCTTTGTTTCTCTAGCCCAAGTCCTGTTAGGAGATATGGTTTTACCCTGCTGCTTTTAAACAACATTAGTGGGTAATGTTCTGGTTTTTGAAATTGGGAGAAGCAAAACTGCTGGATGCTGCAGGAATGTAGCTTTTTGGTATTCTTCCTTTTTACAGTGAAAAAATTAGAGGATGATAAGATTAGTCAGACAGATCTTCCTTTGCCACTAATGAGAGTTTAACCTAAAATAGTATCTCAGGATTCAGTCCATGTTTCTACTTTATGATTTATTGCCTACAGACACCAATGCAGGTGGTGCAAAGCAAACAGGAGAGCAAGTGGCTGATGGACACTTTTAGTTTTGTTTGAAACAGGTGTCACAGAACTCTCACAAATGTTAAAAGCATGACTCACCTTGTACTTTGTTTCTCTTTTACTATGAAAAATATCATTCCTGCTTTAGGAAGCTTGTTTTGGTGGCACTTGGAGTACAGCTAAATTAGCTCAGATCTTCTTTCATGAGAGAAGGAAGTTGGTCACATGCATAAATGCTGCCCACAGGAGTAGAAGGGACATTGGGTAAAGCCCTTCCTAACAATTTAATTCTTTGGCTAAAGGTGGAGGAGAGGAGGAGTGACACCACCTCAGCCACAGTCCTTTAACAACCTGCCTTTTGTCACTCCTGGTTCCTCCTTTTTTTGTTGTTGGTTTTTTGTTTGGTAGGTTTTTTGAGCTGGAATGATTGCAGGAAACAGCTCCAAGGGAGAAGGAGCACTTTGAGAAATGTCTTCAGCTAATTAAAGTTAGGTGTTGACAGGCTGAAGTGATTCCCATCCAGACATTGGCAGAAGAAAGGCTAAAACATAGAACAGAAAGGAAATGTAAACTGTAACTGGCTCAGGAGACACAATTTCCCCTCTAGGCACTGAAAAATCTGTTATCACTGATTGCTGTTCTGGATGCTGTGTGAAATTTACTGATAGCTAGGTTCAGCTGCACACATCATAAACCCCTTGATATGATTGTCAGTTGTTTGCAGTTTAATGTAAATCGGAACCAGATCTGAATTTATATTGTGAATTGGACTGATGTTCTCTATACAGTAATTCTTGTTTCCGTCTTGCCAAAGTGGTGAAGAAAAGTAACCAGATCTTTAATATCAAGCCAAATATGGACAAGAAGCAGCTCTATACACAAACACTCCTAGAAATAGAAGTATATTAATTTTCAAGGAGAAATGTCACTGAGCAGTACACACAGACATTGCATCTGTACAGGAATATAGAAGTTTCCCACATTTGTTTTTAAACAGGATTATAGAAAGTAAATTTCTGACTTACCACATAGGACTACTTTCAAAAACAACACAAATTTTGTCTTCTGAGTCTCTTTGTTTTGCTGGAATGGAGGTGGGGAGAAATCCAGCTCAGTTCATCAACATGTTTAAATAGTGCCTTTGAGAAAGGATTCAGAAGCAAATATGTACCGTTGCACTGGACAGCTGCTCTTGTGGATTTCCAGCTAAACAAACATCTATTGCAAGGTATGTCTCATAATGAGGTTGTTTTCTCTAGACTTTTTCTAGGGTCATGGTCATCACCTGGGAATTGTGGCTTTCAGATTTACGAAATTACTAGTCGATATTTGTACAAAATTACACAATAGTATAATAAACAATAGTGGTGCATGAATGTGCATAAAGGCAAAAAATCAATTTCCTGTGAGAATTGTTGATTTCCAGATTTTACTTCAAACTGTACTCAGCTCAAGAGAGCAAGTGACAAAACCGATGTTAAATAATTTTTAACACTTGAAGGAAAAAAAAATACCTGAAAATCAATGGTGGCATAATATAAATATAGCCCTATTTTAACAATAATTGTATAAGTAATTTCTGATTACTTTCAACACGCAAGAGCAAGATAAAGAAACCTGTCTTTGGAGGAATGGTGACTGCTCCTTGCAGTATGCTTGGTCTTCTCTGACATGTTCATTCAGTCTGCTGAGTCAGAAAAAAAGCTGCTAGTAATAGGAGTTGATTAAAAGAAATGCTAATTGCCTATTGGAAGTCAATAGCCATTTTTTCTTTAATACTTAAAATATTTTTTTAAAAAAAATCTCATTAAGTACCATTTTAACCAACATTTGTTTTCCCCTTCAGAAAGACAAAATTCTTCAGTATTGACTTCTTTTCTCAGTGCTTTTACAACTGTCTCATTATAACAGGGTCTCAGCTACTGCCAGGACTCTACACTCACTTCTAAGTTAGATGCTTCAACTGCAGTGAAGTGCCTGGCTTCATTTGTCTCTGATTTTTAGCACCTGTGTTTGAATTGAGAGCTTGATTGACAATTATCTCACCTTGACAGAAGCTTGATTACTTGGGCTATGAAGAGATTCTTTACCCTATTTTGTATAAACAGTTACTTTTTTTTCCCCACTTTTTGACATTAACTCTGACTTATTCCTGAAAAGCAATAGCTACAGTTTTTTATATTAAGCCAAAAACATTAGATGGTTATGGCTGGCCTGG